>NW_019154109.1:741339-1021569 GCF_002288905.1 Enhydra lutris kenyoni | reverse complement strand
CTTACCATAGCACATACCCTCCCCAATGTCCATAACCCAACCACCCTCTCCACCTCCCCTCCCCCCAGCAATCCTCAGTCTGTTTTGTGAGATTAGGAGTCTCTTATGGTTTGTCTCCCTCCTGATCCCATCTTGTTTCGTTTTTCCCTTCCCTACCCCCCAAGCCCCAACTCTGCCTCTCAATTCCTCATTATCAGTGAGATCATATGATAATCGTTTCACTGATCAACTTATTTCGCTCAGCATAATACCCTCTAGTTCCATCCACGTCGTTGCAAATGGCAAGATTTCATTTCTTTTGATGGCTGCATAGTATTCCATTGTGTATATATACCACATCTTCTTTATCCATTCGTCTGTTGATGGACATCTAGGTTCTTCCCATAGTTTGGCTGCTGTGGACATTGCTGCTATAAATATTTGGGTGCATGTGCCCCTTCGAATCACTACATTTGTATCTTTAGGGTAAATACCCAGTAGTTTGATTGCTAGGTCATAGGGTAGCTCTATTTTCAACTTTTTGAGGAACCTCCATGCTGTTTTCCAGAGTGGTTGCACCATCTTGCATTCCCAACAACAGTGTAGGAGGGTTCCCCTTTCTTCACATTCTCTCCAACATCTTTCGTTTCCTGACTTGTTAATTTTAGCCATTCTGACTAGAGTGAGGTGGTATCTCAATGTGGTTTTGATTTTTATTTCCCTTACCAGGTTACTCTTGTATACTTTCCTTTTCACATAGTGAGTTGTGATTTGTAGGTAGTTTATAATAGAATGATGTGTTTCAGCTGCTTTCCAGAAGATACCATTTTCTAAACCCTTCTTTGTTCCCCCTTGGTAATGCTACCATATTTTGAAATACACACTGTGTTGGATTCTTTCTTAGATGTTGTCATAGTCCTTGTTTGACTTCCCATAGAAATTAAGTATCTTTTTTTTCTCTTCATTTTTTTTTATTAATTTCTTTTCAGCATAATAGAATTCATTGTTTATGCACCACACCCAGTGCTCCATGCCATATGTGCCCTCCATAATACTCACTACCTGGCTCCCCCCTCCTCTAACCCCCCGCCCCTTCAAAACCCTCAGATTGTTTTTCAGAATCTATAGTCTCTCATGGTTCATCTCCCCTTCCAATTTCCCTCAACTCCCTTCTTTTTTTTTTTTTATTTTATTTTTTATTTTTTTTTTAAGATTTTATTTATTTATTTGACAGACAGAGATTACAAGTAGGCAGAGAGGCAGGCAGAGAGAGAGGAGGAAGCAGGCTCCCTGCTGAGCAGAGAGCCCGATGTGGGGCTCGATCCCAGGACTCTGAGATCATGACCTGAGCCGAAGGCAGAGGCTTTAACCCACTAAGCCACCCAGGCGCCCCATTCCCTCAACTCCCTTCTTAAACCTAACCTTTCTTTCTTTAAAAAAAAAATTATTTGTGCATTTATGGCTGTTTTGTTTTATATTTACTTGGACTTTCTCAAGCCACTGTTCTAGAAGAGAAAAATAATTGATTTCATAAATATCAGAATGGAAAATAACTGGATTTGGGCAATTTCATTTATTACTTGTACAGTGCTGCTATTAAAAATAAAATACATCCCCCCCAAGGAAAAAGTCATAATTTGGGGGTACATAAATAGGAATATAAAATGAGGAAACCATATTAATGCTATCTTCCATATTACTTATGAATAATAAGCTTAATAAACTTATGGTTTGAAAGAGATGAACTTACAGGAAGTTAATTCAAGACCATTAATGATTTAAGAATTGTAAAACTGCAGGAATTATTTAAGAGGAGAAACTTAATAAGGGCTGGCTTCATGATTATATTAAGTTTTTGAAAACATTGACTTATAGCAATTAGTCAGTGACCAGTGACAATGGAATTTCCATCTCTGAATGTCTAAATTGGAATTAGGGACAAGTCACTCTGCCCATTGAAAACTGCAGAAATGAACTCAGTTATGGAATAAGATAAAGTTTATGGCAGTTAAGAAATGAGAGGGAGAAATCACCTAAAGCAGAGGTCAGTGAACTTTTTTGGTAAAGAGCTAGATAATAAATGTTTAAGACTGTGGGGCACCTGGGTGGCTCAGTGGGTTAAAGCCTCTGCCTTCGGCTTGGGTCATGATCTCAGGGTCCTGGGATGAGCCCCGATCGGGCTCTCTGCTCAGCAGGGAGCCTGCTTCCCCCCCCCCCCCCGCCAACCCCGCCCCCGTACTCTCTGCCTGCCTTTCTGCCTACTTGTGATCTCTGTCTGTCAAATAAAATCTTTAAAAAAAATTTTTTTTTTTAATTTAAAAAATGTTTAAGACTTTGTGGCCCAGACAGTCTCTATCACTCAACTGTGCTTCTGTAGCATGAAAGCAACTGTGGATAATGTGTAATCAAATAAACATGGCTGTATTCGAATAAAACTTCATTTAGAGAAACAGGCAAGAGGCTGTATTCGGCTTTCAGGCTATAGTTTGCCAACTCCTAATCTTAATTTAATCATCAGGCTACCCAGACAGTGTGGCCCTTCCAAAAACTGGTTGCCATATTCCCAAGTCCATTCCTGAGATTTAACTCACTTTTATATCTGTACACTGAGAGTTATAAATACTCTTAGGAGTCTTCATAATAACCACTGGAAATAGATTCACGAGAATGTCAGCTTATTATTCACTTTCTAGAGAATGAATAGTGTACTAGCCAAGGTATCCTTTTTCTCGAATCAAGGAAGCAGAGTTGCTAAATTTTTTTTTTTAAAGATTTTATTTATTTATTTGACAGAGAGAAATCACTAGTAGGCAGAGAGGCAGGCAGAGAGAGAGGAGGAAGCAGGCTCCCTGCTGAGCAGAAAGCCCGATGTGGGGCTTGAACCCAGGACCTGGGATCATGACCCGAGCTGAAGGCAGCGGCTTAACCCACTGAGCCACCCAGGCGCCCCCAGAGTTGCTAAATTTATTAACTAGAAAAATTGCTAAATATAGTTATAGAGTAAAATTAAGTAGTAATTTTATGGAATAGTTTATCAAGGAAATGGTAAAGAATACTGAATCATCTTTAGTTTTGTAAAGCTAAACTTAGTACCTCTCTTGTGACCAGAATAATTTTGCTCCCCAGATTCCTTTTGCCTAGCCAGGATACCCTTAGCGCATTATCTGTACTGCTTTTTTCAAGAAACAGATTCAGGTTTTTTTTGGAATCCCCTTAACTAGATTCCATATAGACCTTTTCTTTTCTGTTAATGTATTCTTTCTCTAGGCGAGCTGTAACTAATGGGTTGGTTTCAGTTTTGGCCCGGTCAGTGTACTTAATGGTTCAGATGAGTAGATATGATCAGTGCCTAACCCTGGACTTGCAAATAGTAGGTGCTTAATAGTATTTGTTGAATGAATGAATTTATCATATTTACCTATGACTAACCTCTAATCTATCTGATGTTTTCAAACCGCACAATTAGGGAAATAAGTTGGAATACAGATGACTTACTCTCATCTGTTACGCATTTTGCTTGTTGTAGTTCTCAGAATAGTGATTAGACCTATTCTCAGCAGTAGTCTTGTTGAAATGTAGTGCATTTATTTAAAACAGGCATTAAAGCTGATAAATTTAGGGCCTGACTTTAGACTTGGTAGAATTTTTTAAGCTGTATGTAAAGTACCCAAATCTTAATGAACAGTTCAATGAATTTTTATAAATGAATACATCTACGTAAACACCACTTAGATTAATATAAAGTATTAATATATTACTAGTACCAGAATTGCAGAAGGTATCCTCTCTGGTCCCTCCAAGTTAATAACCTCCTTGCAAAATAATCATTATTATGACTTCTATCACCACTAATTAGTTTTGCCTGTTTGAACTTCATATAAACGGAATCATACAGTATGTACTTTTTTTTTTTGGTCTGGTTTACTTCACTCAGTATGATGTCTGTGATATTCATCCATGGAAATGGTTTATTTCTTTTAATTTTCATAATAATATACCACAGTTTATTTATCCATTGTACTTTGATGGACACTTGGTTTGTAATTACCTAGATGTATTATGAATAAAGCTGCTCTGAAAATTCTTGTTCATGATTTTTCATTATGCATACACATTTATTTCTTTTGTGTATATGCCTTGCCAGGATTGTTGGCTAATAAGATATGCATATATGTTCTACTTTAGTAGACATGACTGGACAGTTTTCTAAGGTAATTATGCCAGTTTGTGTTTTTACCAGTGAGTATATGGTTTATGAGAATTCCAGTTGCTCCCTATTTTCACCAACACTTGATATTACCTTTTTTCTACGCTATTCTGATGGATATGTAGCACTGTCTCAAAGTGGCTTTAATTTGCATCTCTGTGAAAGTAATGATACTGAGCACCTTCCCATATACTCATTTGAATATCCTCTTACTTGGAATACCTGATTCATTCTTCTGTTGATTTTCTTAAACTGGATTGTTTGTCTTTTTCTAATTGATCTCTAGGAGTTATGTCTGTATTCTGGGTGAGTCCATTGTTGGATATCTAAATTGCAGATTCATTCTACTCTGTGGCTTCCCTCTTCACTCTAGTAATGGTATCTTTCAGTGAATGAAGTTTTAGAATTTTATAGAAATCATGTATCAGGGTTTTTTTGCTAGTTAGTTTTTTACTGTATCCTCTTTAAGAAATTTTTGCCTATTCCAAGGTTGTTAATATATTTTTCTGTTACCTTCTAGAAGATCTGTTTTAACTTACATATTTAGATTATGAACCTTCTGTAATTTACTTTTGTGTTCATTATTAGATAAAGATCAAATTTCCTTTTTTACTTCTTTCTTTTTGCATGTAGCTCTCTAGTTACCCTAGCACCATTTATCAGAAAGACCATCCTTTCCTTACAGCATTTCATTGGCATATTTGTTTTAAATTAAGTGATGATATATGTGTGGTTTCTTTTTGGGCTTTGCTCAGTTCTTTTGTATTATTTGTATATCCTTGCACCATTGCTATATATGTAAATTACTATGACTTGATATCTGGTACTATAAATTATCCAACTTTTTTTTTTTTGGTGTCTTTATTATTCTTGTTCCTTTATGTTTTTAGACAAATTTTGAAATATCTTATTAATTTCCAAACACACCTGCTGGAATTTCATTAGAATGTCCTTGAATATTATATTATAATATTACATTATAATTATACTGTAATATAGGTCATATAATATATAATAATTATATAACAATTATATATAATCATATAAATAAATATATATTATAATATATTGTTATATATTTTATAATATATTTAATATATACTGATTATATAACATTATATCAATATTCTATTCAATTTTCAATTATATAGTCAATTTTTCCTTAATTGATTATCTTTATAATATTGAATCATCCAATCCATGAACAGTCTGTACATTAACTTAAGTTCTTTTAAATGTTTTTCAAAGATGTTACGGTTTTGGGGAGTACCTCGTTCATTTGGTGGAGCATGTGACTCTTGGTCTCAGGGTCATGAGTTCAAGTTTGCCCTTGGACATGGAGCCTACTTAAAAAAGAAGTTACAACTTTTTAGTGCAGATATCTCGCACATTTTCATTAGATTTATGCCTAGATATTTGATGTTTTTATACAAAATTGAAAACTGTGTTTTTATTTGTATTTGTTTCTGATGTATAAAAATGCAGTTGAGTTTGTATATTGACTTTCTATCCAATGACTTTCTATAAGTTATTTTTATAGTTTAGCTCTTTTTTGGATTTTTTAGGCATACAAATTGGCCATCTGTGAATAGTGACAATTTAATTTATCCCTTTCTAAATCCTTTTCTCTCCCTCTTGGCCTTACTACTTTGGTTGACATCACTAGTGGTATATGATTAGAAATACTGAGTAGTGGACATCCTTGTCTTATTCTGAATCTTCAGGGAATAGCTTTCAGTATTTCATAATTAAGTAAGATGTGTTCTGGGGCTCTTGGGTGGCTCAGTCAGTTAAGCTCCTGCCTTTGGCTCAGGTCATAATCCTGGGTCCTGGGATTCAGCCCTTCCATCAGGCTCTCTGCTCAGCGGGGAGTCTGCTTATCCCTCTGCCCTTCTCCCCTGCTCATGCTCTCTTTCTTCTCTCAAATAAATAAAATCTTAAAAAAGTATGATGTTTTCTATATACTGTTTATCAGATAAATTACCATCCATTCCTCATTTAGAGTGTTATGAATAGGTGTTGAATTTTATCAGATTTTTTTCCTGCATTTATTGAGGTGATCATATCTTTTTCCCTTATTAATAAGATAAATGACATTGATTTTTTAATGTGAGATCTTGCATTCCTGATTGGTCTTTTTTTTGGGCCTATGTTGGTTAGACATTCTCCTTTTTTTCCCCTCTTGTAATGTCCCTGACAGGTTTTGTTACTATGACTCTGCTGGCCTCAAAAATTATTTGGGAAATAATACATCTTTTTAAAAGAAATGGTGGAGTTTATGTAAAGTTGGCATTATTTCCTTATTAATATTTGGAGGAATTCACTGATAAATCCCTCTGAACTTATTTTCTTTAGAGAAAGACTTCAGTGAAATATTATTTAATATAGAGCTGTCAGATTTTTTATTTTTAAAGGACTCCATGAAATCTGTTCAGAATTAAAGTTACCATATTATGTATCTTTTCAGTGACTGTAGGAATTTGTTGATTTTTCCCTTCTTTATGCATGTTTTTTTATTTCATTTCTGCTTTTTCTTCTTTTAATTTTGTTTGGGTTTAATTTTTGTTTTTCCCTAGCTTTTTATATCCATGCCTAATTTACTGAATTTTAGCATTTCTTTTTATTTTTTCTTGTATGTATTTTAAAGTTATAAGTTGCCCTCTAAACACTGCTTTAGTGAGATTCCACCCTTTGTTTTATGGTTCCTGTTTTCATCATAGTTCAGTTACAGTATTTTCTAATGTCTGTTCTGATTTATTCTCTTATTAACGGTTTATTTTTAATTGTAATGCTTAATTCCTAAATATTTGGGGCGCTTTCTAAGTATTTTTATGTTAACTGATATCAGTGGTATATTTTTTCTGTCTTTCAGTTCTTCTGTGGGCCTCTATTTAAGATGTCTTTGGAGCATCGTTTTATTATCCATTATAATCTCTCTTAATTGGGATGTGTTTAGTCATTAAAATTTTACATGATATTTATTTGGGTTTAAATCTGTCATCATGCCCTTGGTCCCACGTGTTCCTTGATGCTTTCTCTCTCTTGTCCTCACTACCCTATAATCATGAAAAATTTTTATTACACATTTTCCCTTCAGTTAGCTTGTCAGTTGAATGTTCTTGCATTGTTCTTTAGTACTTACCCTAAAGATTGCTATCTTGTTAGATAGCACCCTAAAGAGTCTATCTTGTCAGTTCTTTACCTGTTCCTAGACAATGCAAAGACCTTATAATACCTTTATCCTGACCTTTTATGCAGAATGTATTTTAATTCTACATATACTTTAAAACACAACGACATTATTTTTTGGTTTAAGTAACCTATATTATTTATTTTTAACCATATATTTGCCCTTTACTGTTTATTATTTCCTGCATTTGCATTCTTCCACCTGGGATTTTTTCCTTTTGCATGAAGAACTCCTTTGGTGAATATCTGCAGGATAGGCACCAACTTCTCTTAGGTTTTGATTAGCTGAAAATGTTGGGTTTTTTTTGTTTTTTTTTTTTTTAATGGAGAATATTTTTCCTGACTATAGAATTTACATTAGAATTTAATTTTCTTTCAACATTGTAAATATGTCATTTTTTTCCTCATTGAACTTACTTTGTTTTTGTTGAAAAGTATACTGTTGTTATTGTTGCTCATTTAAAGGAAATGTCTCTTTTTAATCGGTTGCTCTTTAAGATTTTTCTAGCTTTGATTTTTAGTAGTTTTATTATAGTGTGCTCAGATGTATTTTTGGCTTTAGGGTTGTTTTGTTTTTTTTTTTAATTTTGTGAGGTTTGTAGAACTTACTGCATCTGTGACTTGAGATGTCTTTCTATTGTTTAGTAAGATTCTCAGCCATTTTTTCTTTCAAATATTGCCTTTCCTCTGTACTCTCTCCTTTTTCTGGGATTCCAATTTATGTATGTTAGATCTTTTACTTTGTTTTTTATAGCTATGTCTCATGCTCTTTCTGGTTTTTTTGTTTTGTTTACAGAGAGAGAAGAACGTATGTGCTGGTTGGGAGGGGCAGAGGGAGATGGAAAGAGAGAATCTCAGGCAGGCTCCACGCCCAGCCCTGAGCCCAGCACAGGGCTTGATCTCACAACCCTGAGATCATGACTTGAGTTGAAATCAAGAATAAAATGCTTAACCAACTGAGTCACCCAGGCATATTTCTGTATTTTCTATCCTATTTTTCTGTGTGCTTCCATATGGATAATTCCTATTGATCCATTTTTCAATATACTGATTATTCTTCTGTAGTGTCTAATTTGCTACCGCATCCATCTACTGAATTGCTCAGTTTTTTTTTTTACCTGTTCCAGAATTTCCTTTTTTCCCATAGATTCCAATTCTTGAACATGTTACTCATATTCATTTTAATATTCTAGTCTTAATATAGTTTTTCTTCACCTTTAGGTATATCTGTTATCTTTTTTTTCCCTCCCTCTTTTGGCATTTGGTCATTTGATTCTGTTCTTGATAGGCCTGACAGCTTTGAATTGAACTTTAGATTTTGTGAATGAAAAATTAGAGAAGCTCTTGAAGTTGTATTTTTTCCCAGATATATTTAATTTTCTCACAAGCAGATAGACTGAGATGGCATTGATCTCTTCTGGTCTGTTTCTACTCTACTTTTCTTCTAGTTCATCATCATTCTGGGGTCTCAACTGAAGTATGATGTTTATACCAAGAGTCTCCCCACTTTGATGAGACTTAAACTCTCATCTTTGTCTCCCTAGTACCCTTGGAATTGCTGCAGTATCTGTTCAAACATTCAGTATCCCAGCTTTTTTAGCTATCTCATCCAGCAAATGGTCATCTTGGGAGTTGGAAAATACAGGTATTTTGTTCATTTCTTTGTTCTTTTTTCTAGGCTCTTGACCCCTTAAATCCTTGCTAGTTCCAAACTCCAGCTTTTACCTTCCAGCTGCCACTTGCCCTCTGTTTCCCCGTACATTAAATCCGAAAGTGCGCTGAGGAAAGAAGACACCTCCATATCTTCTTGTGTCTCCAGAATCTTGGCTTCTCACGTCCTGTGTGCCTTGTTTGTACTTCAGTCCCTTAAAGAGTAGATTGAGTTTTTTAAAATTTTGTGTCTTTTCCCCTTCAGCAGCAAGAGACATAGTGTGACATGAATTACTCCATTAAGTCTGAATGGAAGTTCTAAGTTATATTTTCATATACTAATTTTTTTTAATTTATTTATTTGATAGGGAGAGATCACAAGTAGACAGAGAGGCAGGCAGGGCGAGAAGGGGAAGCAGGCTCCCTGCTGAGCGGAGAGCCCTGTGCAGGGCTCGATCCCAGGACCCTGAGATCATGACCTGAGCCAAAGGCAGAGGCTTAAGCCACTGGGCCACTCAGGTGTCCCTCATATACTAATTTTTAATATCTAAATATAACAGATCCACTGGAAGACTGTTTTTAGTTCTAAGGATTTAATTTTTTTTATTTAGAGAGAGCATGAGTGGGGGAGGGGCAAAGGGTGAGAGGAAGAGAGCATCTCAA
Source organism: Enhydra lutris kenyoni (assembly GCF_002288905.1). Lineage (NCBI taxonomy): Eukaryota > Metazoa > Chordata > Mammalia > Carnivora > Mustelidae > Enhydra > Enhydra lutris. The sequence goes on along the minus strand of NW_019154109.1, from coordinate 1,011,881 downwards.
GCAGACTCTGTGCTGAGCACGGAGCCTGATATGGGGCTTGATTTCATGACTGAGATGATGACCTAAGCCGAAATCAAGAATGCTTAACTGACTGAGTTACCCAGGTGCCCCAACAGTTTTTAATTCTAAAAACTCATAAATTTCTGTGGTTTTAGCTGAGAAATAGATTAGATTTCTTTGAGCGTTATTTTATCTACTTCTACTCTTAAAAAATAAACTTCTTTCTATATATCTTGTAAGAGACCTTTCCTTTGTTTCCTTAGGTCTCTGATTTATGATCTTGAGATGCATCCAACTTGAATTAATTATTGTCAAATAGGTAATTTTGCTACAGAAGGACTTGCTGTAGAAAGTATGTTTCTTTGATATGTATTCTTCTTTTCATTAAATTCATAATTGTTGACCCTTTTCACTATGTTTCTTTAAGCACTCTAGATTTGGTTTTTAAGTATGATAATATCAACATTTCCTTTGTGGATCTTTATCTTTTTACAAACCTAAATTGATTTTTCTGTTGGAAAATGATATTTGTTTAAAATGATCGTAAAAACTTCTCAAAGAACTTCTCAATATGCCTGTTTGGGTCCCAGTTTCTTAAAAGTATTTGTGGGACACTGGAACTGATTGACTATGACTTTATTAAGTCCTTTAAGAAGGCTTTTTAAGGAATGTGCTTAAGAAACTATCATGGCTAGTGCTGTGCCAAAGGAGAACACTTAAAACCAATACTTTTATCTTTAAAAATAAATTCTATGCATGGTGGTGGTGTTAATAATGCTGTGCTAGGGTTTTTATTTTTAAAAAAGCTCATAAAAGCTCCTGGTGTGACTGGTTTTGATGCCAGGAATTACAGAAAGAACTTTGTAGTTCTTCTTGCATTTTGGAAGTATAATTTTGTTTTTCAGAACACTCTTTTATAACCTTTTTCAAATTGTCCCCGATTCTGGGTATTGCAGGCAAGATCACATGTTGGATACAGTGTTTTCTATACACAGTTGCAAATAGTATCTCTTCAGGAATTTTAACCCTTTGTATAATGTGTTACTTCAGGTCTTATTTCTTCTTTAGTGACATCAGTAATGATACCAGTCCAGAAATGAGTAGGAATCTAACAGTCTGTATAAATTTTCTTCCCTGGGATTTGAAAGTTCTAATGGTCTACAAATTAACAATTAAGCAATAATATTTAACAAATAATTAATTGTTCGATATTAGTGGCTCAACTTGAAGATGCAGTTCTCTTAATTTTCTTAGAATTGGCCTTGTTTTAATGGAAGGATGAAGAAAATGGTGCTATCAATAAACCCATCTAACAATGTAAAATCTTTTCATTTAGCTTTAAAAATATGTGCCTTTATGTCTGTTGTACAGTTGTATGTCTGGATTTATTTGTTTTGTATTGCTGCTGTAACAAACTACTACAACCTTAGTGGCTTAAACAATACAATGTGTATGATCTTACAGATCTTTTGGTGAGAAATCTGACACAGGCTGAAATCTGTATTTGGGTAGGGCTTCATTTCTTTGTGACAGCTCTAGGGAAGAATCGGGTTCCTTCTCAATTGTCTTATTGGTAGAACTGATTCTTTGAGCTGTAGGACCAAGACCCAGGTTCTAGTTTTATTACTTACTGTAAGCTGAGAGTTTTAACTAGCTTCTGAAGGCCACCACATTTCTTGGTTCCTGGACCCTTTTTCCCTGTTCAAAGCCAGCGATGCAGGGGTTGAATTCTTCTTACTGCATCTCTCTGACCCATTCTTCATCATTTGCCACTTTCGAAGACTTGTATGTTTAAACTGGGCCCACCTGGATAATCCAGTTAATCTCCCCGTTTCAAGATCTTTACTCTTAATCAGATCTGCACAGTCCCTATTGCCAATGGAAATCGCATATTTATAGCTCCCTAGAACGTGTATGTCTTTGAGAGGCTGTTATTCTTGCCTACCACTTGGCTAACCTAGAATTTATAATGTTTCATATTAAAAAAACAAACAAACCTAAAACTACAATGTGGAAACCTGACTCAGGGAGAGGTGAAAACCAGTCCAGCTTCATGTTCTTTACCCTGATCAACTCTCCTTCTGTTGACCTCAGGCTAGACATCAATATCACTACTTCTTAGTATGATTCTAAGAACCTGGTTAATTGGAGTTGCTGTTTTACTTTCTACCTTTCTTGTGTGGGAGAAAATCAGATGTTTTGGTTTTACAACTCTTTTAGGGGTTGTAGTAGGAATAAAAGAAAGCAATATAATAGTCTGAGTCCATTAAGTACTTATGCCAGGTACAGATCTAAGCACTACTCATTTTCTTATTCATTCCATTTACCAATTCTGAGGTAGGCACAATCATTATTCCATATTACTGGCAAAGAAGCAATGCTTAGAAACTATTTTGTGGGGCTCCTGGGTGGCTCAGTGGGCTAAAGCCTCTGCCTTTGGCTCAGGTCATGATCCCAGGGTCTTGGGATGGATCCCTGCATTGGGCTCTCTGCTCAGCGGGTAGCCTGCTTCCTCCTCTCTCTGCCTGCCTCTCTGCCTACTTGTGATCTCTGTCTGTTAAATAAATAAAATCTCAAAAAAAAAAAAAAAAACAAACTATCTTGCTCCAGGTTTGGCTGGTAAGTGGCACAGATAGAATTCAAGCCTGGATCTTTTTAATGTTTGAACCTGTTTTCTTTATTGTGATAACATATAATATCACTGCTTTTATTAAGTTCTTATGAGTATTCATGCAGATAATTTATTACTTTAAATCATTGTCTTACCAAGGGAGTGCATTTTACACTTAATTTCATTTTTGTTCATACAGGTGAAAAACCATACAAGTGTCAAATTTGCAATCAATCTTTCAGAATTAAGAAAACTTTAACAAAACACTTGGTTATTCATTCTGATGCCCGGCCTTTCAACTGTCAGCACTGTAATGCAACATTTAAGCGGAAAGACAAGCTGAAATACCACATTGACCATGTTCATGGCATAAAATCTCCTGACGATCCTCTCAATACTTCTGAGGAAAAACTTGTATCTTTGCCAGTAGAATACTCATCTGATGATAAAATCTTTCAAACAGAAACAAAACAATATATGGACCAGCCCAAAGTTTATCAGTCAGAAGCCAAGACTATGTTACAGAATGTGTCTGCTGAAGTGTGTGTTCCAGTAACACTGGTTCCAGTTCAGATGCCTGACACTCAGAGTGATCTGGTGCGTCATACAACCACACTCCCACCATCTTCTCATGAGATCTTATCGCCACAGCCACAAGCAACTGATTATCCCCGAGCAGCTGATTTAGCTTTTCTGGAAAAGTATACTCTCACTCCTCAACCTGCAAATATAGTTCATCCAGTACGACCTGAACAAATGCTAGATCCTAGAGAACAGTCTTATCTTGGAACATTGCTAGGCCTTGATAATGCTACTGCTGTACAAAGTATTTCTAATAATGAGCATCATTCATGAGTAAATCTAAACATTCCACAGACTTTTTTGATGGTTTTGTGCTAATGGTAGCCTAGACTGATGGCTTTTAAGTTAGTAAGGCTGCTATTTTTCATTTTCTCTAGTTTCTCCAGTCCTCAGAACCATTTCAAATCAAGAAAAATATATGTATCTCTGTTTACTGAACATAATATTGGGACACATTTTGAGGTATAATATTTGAAATGAACATTTTTATGATTTTTAAAGATAACTTAGTGCTAACTTTTAATGGTTTCTCAAACTTTTCAAAATTATTAGCTGTTGACTTTGTGGTTTTGTTTTTGGGTTTGTTCTTAATTATCCATGGAAATTTTCATTCTTTAGTTTTAGTCTGTTTTTCTCCCTTGACCGTCTTCTAAACAAGATTAAGGACTGACCATGTAGCCTTTAAGAAAGAATATAAGAGTACACTGATAATTGCAACTCTTCCTTATTAAGATTCATTATTATTATTCATTATTATCATCATTATTATTTCTTCCACATTTTAAAAAGCTGAAGTTAGGAATTTAAATTTATAGGGAACTCTTGGCTATTTCCGTGGTTGGTTTTTTCTTTTTTCTTTTTTTTTTAATGTGGCCCTAATTTCAGGTTATTATTAATCCTTTGGTCTTTTCACAAAGTCAAAGCGAGGAAGCTAACTTAATGTAAGAATAGTTTGTTAAATGAAACCTAGAAATGAAATAATTATCCAAATAATTGGTTTTTGCCTATGCTTCAATTATTATGAATAAGAAATGCAAATTTTTAATGTATAGGCATTAAATTATACAAGTTGAAAATGTATTAAAGGCAAATTATGACAGTTTTAACTAGATAGCTTTAAAGGTGAGTTCATCTTTTAAATTTTATCATTTAAGAGACATCAGCAATACATCATAGCATGTATCTTCATCTCACTAAAAGAGGGGCAATTATAACTAATCAATGAAATTTAATTAACAAGCTACTTTTGGTCTCATTTACTTTGGCTAATAAAATTGTGGGAAATAGAACCTAGATATTTCATATATAATCATAAGGGAAGGTGCCAAAGTATAAAATTCATGTCTAACTAAACTTAATGTTTACTTTAATTAAAGGGAACCACTACTTATATACAGATTTACATGTAATCTAGACTTTTGTTTTGCTTTTCACATAAGCCCAATATCTGTAATTATCCTTGATTTTTTATTTTTGTAGGAGATAAAAGTTGAGGACTTGGTGAAAAGAAATAGCAGTTAGAGCAAAAACCACACTGATAAAAATTAGTCGAGGAAAAAAGTCAGTTAAAATTATAAAATACCTTTAAAGATGTGCACTTTCCATATTTTCAAGTCAATTTAAACTTAAACTAGGATAATGTTTCCTAGAAGAGCTGCTTGAAGGATTAGAATAGGCAGGGTTGATTTATTATTAGCATGTCATTTGTATGTAAACTACTGGAAAAGAGCAATTTTAAGAGTTTTCTAGTTCAGTTTTGTTTACACTCCTAATTGCTTTAAGCACTTTTTTTTGTGTAAACTGTAAAGTCTGGCCCAGCCCTTGTGAAAAAAATCACAAATAAAATAATGAAGTTTTAATGAATAAAATTTAACCACTTAATAATGGGGAAACTTGTTTGCTGAAGCACTTAAGAAATGAAGGTACTTGACAGGAACATTCACCATACTAGTGGAAATAAAAGAAAAAAAAATGTTGAGATTGAGGCAGTTAACCAAAGTAGCTCATATAAGTAACAAAACCAACCTGAGTTTTGCCTCAGTTATCAAGGTTTGGTTGTAATTAATCTAGGACCAGTAGATATAATTAATGTATTCTTCTTTTTAAAAGGTTCTCACTTTTGTGTGGAAATGTTATATCTGGGGTACTTACATGATTGAACTTGACTATATGCGGTACTATTAGTCTGTTAGTCTTTCAAATTGACTTTTAAAAATGCAGATCTTTATGACTTTTATCATAAAGACCAGCAAGACTTTTAATTTAAAAACTTACTATAATGAGATGAAATAATACCTAAAAGTATACCCTGCCTTACATATAAACCATCGTAGAAAAGTTTGGACTTACAAAAAGGCAGATGGTATGTATGTGTCTGTGTATGGTATATTATATGCTTGGTAGCAAGAAAGAAAGAGGGTGTTGCATTTTCACATTGAAAAGAATACTTTGCTTTTTGAAGGTATTTACTTTAGTATTCTTTTAATAATAATTTCCTAATGCTTTAAATATGTAATTTGATTGTAGGAATTGGTTTACAGTATAAAACTTTTCTGGAACACATTTCTTATATAAAGTGAAATAGAATGATATTTAGTTGTTGTTGTAGATAAACTTGAATACTGGTTTAGTCTTTCATAAAATGCTTTCAGTTATCTCGTTTAACCTCATAACCAGCTCTAAAAGAGAAAGGACATGTTATATTCCCATTTTAGAGATGAAGAATCTGAGGTTAAGATTAAGGACTCAGTTAAGCTCACATCATTAATAAATGTCAGAGCTACTAATGGAGAAAGAAAGCTAGCATTAATAAATGCTTACTGTGTGCCAGGCACTACATTTTCTCATGTGATCGTAAACAGTCCGGGAATTAGATAGTATAATTCTTATGAAGAAATTACTCAGCGGGTGGACAAACACACACAAATCTGCTGCCTCTAATTTCCAAAATTAGAATATAGGAAATTTTTAAATTGTGAAAACCTCATGGATTTGGGCAAACTGAATGTATATAAGTTGTTGAAGTTGGCACAAAAAATATGTAATGAGGCCTACTCTTTTCAGTTAACCTTTTATAATATTTAATTTGGAGTATTTGGACAAAAGTTCCATTAACTCTAAAATCCATTAATTTTGTAACTATACTTAAAATGTTGAATCTTGCAACTAAGCTTAGCCTCATTCAGAATTTTTATTTTATGAACATAATTTATTGTTTTAAATTAATTTTTTAGCTGATAGCAGTTAGCACTTAATATGTAAATTGAATAATTTATCAAGTGTAGAAATTTGTTAACCTAATCAGTTTTTACTTAAATGCACCAAAGATTTTTAGTAGGTATTAAAATAGCTTAAGAGAATTAAAATTCTTTGTTGTTTGAATAAATATTTGTCCAAAGAAGCACAGTTGAAGTCCTAGGATTATGGATTTAAAAAAAAAATCATTAGTTTGAATACTAAGATTGTTTGTGTTTATATGTATAAAAATAAAAACAGAAGAAAATACTCTGGGAATAGTCATACTGACAAACCAGTTACAAGTAAGAATACTCAGTTTTCCTCAGTTTAATTAATTGAATGTTATCTTTAAGTGGACACTATTAAATGCTAAATAATAAGCTTATTTTTTACACTACACTATTAAAATAATTTTGCCTTAGAATTTTTTTTTAAGACAAGTCAAAGTTATTTTTATAAGAAACCCCACCTATTTTTTGCAGCCTGTAATACCATTTAAGATTAGCATTTGTTCTTCATTGCCAGCAAGATTTAACCAACAACTGTAAAGGTAATTATCTTTGCATACTTTTAAGTAATTTAGTCATTTATTGCTGGAGAAAAGGAGTAGAATAAATAGGGTTTTAAACTGGTGCTTTATTAAGTGACTTCCTTTTAAGTGATTGTAGGTCATGAAATAGGTACACTAATAATATTCTGTCAACTTTAAAAGTGTCAAGACATCTTTGCAGAGTGACTATAAACTGTTAAGGGCTAATAAGTAATTAAATATCATTCATTGCTTTTCACTCTTTAATTGCAAACAAAAACATAATTAAACTGGTATATTTGTAAGTTTGAGTTCTCTTCCTGCCAGATCATTTTAACATATCATTGATGAAAAGTCAGATTTAGAGCATTAGCTCTTTGACAGTGTCCTTTTTATACCCACTCTTTTCTGAATTGAATGCTTTGTGCCTTTTCACTGTGTTGTAGTTGCTTCAAATTGATTCTGCTGGCTAGATTGTACTGGTTAATAAATGATTTTGATTTTGTTGTTGTTGTTATGGGTTCTATGTTTGTGCTACCTGCTGGTCAGGCAGCACTTTTTTTTAGATTACTTTATGATTATTTAGGAAAATGGCACTAAGTACTAGTGTGAACATTTGTTTGTTTGTTTTTTTTAATCTCTTTTGTGGCCTTTATAGTTACTGTGAAGCCACTCCAGGGCCTGTCTCTAGATGCTTACTAGAGGAATCTGACAAATAAAATAAAATGAGTAGTGTGTCTGCCTCTCTGTCTTCTCCTCCCACTCACCCTCCTATTCCTTTTTAAAAATAATCAGTTCCCATAACTACACAGCTCTACATTGAATGGCTTCTCATTTCAGTTTGCCTAAAACTGAACTAGAGGTGATGGCTTGAGATGAGTTTCTCATTAGGAGCAGCAACATCCCAACCAACATGCAATTTGAGTTGATGAACTCAGGAAAAATCAGGACTTTTAAAGTCCTATTTGGATTATTCTAAGATTCAGTGCCAAATTTGAAGTGACTAAAAATGTATTCTTTAATAAGGAACAAGTAGCATTTCTAAGACTTTAAATAGTATTATGATAAATGTTACTTGTGATTAGGGTAAATAATGGATAATGTGAGAATAATTTTCTAAATGATTTCTAGGAACTATAGGCAATTCTTCCTTAGAGCCTCCCCCTTTCTTTTGCACATTCCTCTCTTGGTAAAGTCTGTAGTGTTCTTTTGGGGGACTTACCCCCTTGTTTCCTCTAATGTTATTTCAACTTAAAGATACTTTTATCCTAGAATATTAGCATGCTTTCTGCCCTTCTCTTTGGAAGTAGCATTAATAAGATAGAGGTAATAGGATTAGCTTGTGTGGAAGATGAGAGAAAGAAGGTCTTGGTAGAGAGAGTGACTATGTTTTGTTTACTCTTCATGTTTCATTCAACTTGCTATGTATTGATCTTAAATCTATGACTATTGAAGAATCCCAAGACAATTTAAATTTAGCCTCTGCAGCCATTTATACAAAGAGAAAATAAGAATTATATTCAGAGAATAGAGGTTATACAAAGATGGATGTATCTTTTTTTAAAGCTTAAGTAAAAAAGTAATTTCAGTGCTTGCATTATTGTTGGAGGTTCTAAAACATTTCTTGAATGAAGAGCATGTATACTTCTCATTGTTACTTTGCCTCTTTGCTTGGTATTCCTGCTTGTGTTAAAGTTGGACAGTGTACTGTGATGTAATTAGAAAATTTTTATTCCAACAATTGGACTTTTCTTATCCCTATTGATACAACTGTATTACAATAGATTGAGTGTGGCTGCCAAAAAGAATGAGTACAGAGGTGGGCATTTCGCTGCTCCATGTTGTGTAGTTAAGTGTTATAATTTAGGGGATTTATGATGTACATTAAAGTGGAAAATGCTTTTGAACTTAGCCTTCAGTCTCAAATCATAAGTTTTGTTTTTAATCATTAAAAGACACTTAAAAGCAATTACAAAGAAAAATCTAAAATATCAAAATTCATTATTTTGTCAACTGTGTGTGAAGTATCTTGTGAGTTACATAGATATTTTAGCCGTCTCATGTTTCATAAGTACAAATGTCTTTATAGAAAAATTCAGTTCTCTGTGAAGACTAGGAAGTGTATTGTATATTGAACTAGTTCTTTGTGTTATTTTGATATTTAAAATAAATATAAAATTCTTTGGTCCTAATAAAGTATTAGGTTTTATTGAACACCTTTTAACTGCATGGGAATGCAGAACATGCTCTGCATGTCTCCTTAAAAATTGAATGCAAAGACCATAAGCAAATGTAAAATCTGGCTTTCCGTACAGTTCCATCCATAAACCAGGCTTTTCCTTCCTTTACGAAATGGTCAAAAGGAAATACCCAATTTTCCCAAGGTGTAGATTGAAAGAGAGGCTGCAAAATACAGTTGACTCTTGAATAATGTGGGTGTTGGGGGAACTGACCCCTGATGTAGTTGAAAATCTGTGGATAACTTTTGACTCCTCAAAAAGTTAACTACTAATAGCTTATTATTGACCAAAAGTCTTACCTATGACATAACACATTTTGCATGTTATATGTGCTATATACTATATTCCTAACAATATAGTAAGCTAGAGAAAATAAAATGTTATTAAGGAAATCATAAGAAAAACATTTACAGTACTGTAAAAAGTCATGTAGGTGGGCCAGTGCAGTTCAAAGCCATGTTTTTCTAAGGTCAACTGCATTTGCAAAGATGTGACTGGGATCTAGGGAAACAAGCAATAATGCAATACCCTGGAACTATTAACAACTATGTTATTCCCTCCCCCAGATCCAAAGGGTTGAGGGGAAAGACCCATGTGGAGAGGGCACCTGTTCATCTGTGTGTCGCTTTTAATGTTGAGATGTAGTCAGCCCAAGGTGGTAGAGGGGAGGAAGTAAGTACCCTCACCTCCCTCTTCTCCCTCAGTGACCTCCTTCTTTGAAGCAAAACAGAAGCCACAGAGTAAAACTATTAATGTAACATATACAGAATACAGATCAGAATCCCACAGCAAAGAACAGTCTGGAAAATAGCGGGGAGTGGAAGTGGAGGTACAAATAAAATCTATCCAGCACAGTTCATTGTGCTTCTTTAAAAAAAAATTGAGTTAATAGCATTTCTTAATGAAAAACTATGAAGGGAAAACAAGCAAAATGTGCTATCACCATGTTAAAAGAGTTGAACTAAACTATTTCAGTGACTTAAGCTTTAAGAGGGTTTATATTTGCAATGTTAATTTGAGGAATAACATTAACAATATGAAATAAATGTACCTGAAAGTCATATTAATTCACATTAAAATTTTTTGCTTAAAAAAACGGTAGTGTTCTTATTTTGCATCAATCCTAAAGGCTTCCCCTGCCCCAGAAAACAAACAAACAAACAAAACCTAAATAAACAGTTTTGTTTAAAAATTGTTAAGAGATTCAACTTCAGGTTATGTTGGGTGTCCGTGATTATAATTTAATATCTCCCCTTTCTCATTCTTCTACTCAGACTTTGCTTTCCATATAGTTGCTGTACCCGTACACACATCCATACATTGTATTTTAGTTTCTTAACTACCTTTAGAGGCAGTATAGTATAGTAACAGCAAGACTACAAACTGCCTGGGTACCTATCCTAGCTTTGCAACTTGCTGTCTGGTATGCCCTGTATTGTTCATCTGTAAAATGCAAATAATAGTAGTTATTTCACAGAGTTCAAGTGTAAGTTGAGGTAAATGTATAAAGGACTTTAAACAATCCCTGGAATATAGTAATATGCAAGCCATAATCGTTATTATTAGACACTACAGTTAAAAACCAAGAAGTTGTCGAGGGCACTGGCTGTCAAAACCATTACTTACGAATTCATGGGAATCTCGGTTTTCTCCATCTACTTTTTCTCCCAGAATCCCAAGGTAAGAACCCGCATGTAAAATTACTGAGCACTTGCAGGGTCAGTCACTGAAATAAGCACGTTCACACAACTAGGAATTTAATTTTCTTCATTGCTTTCTCCCAACTCTCCACAGGAAACCGCAAAAGGAGAGAGAATTAATATAATTCTGGGTGGGGTATATTAGTTTTGCCTACCTAACGGTTTTACCTAGGGTTGTCTCGGGCACCCGCAATGATTGCTACATTTACTGTGGTAATGCTGTTACTCTCGCCCCTTTAACCAACCTGTTTACACATAAAAAAGCTAATTGCGAGTCTAAACCACGGGTTTCGGGGTGTCGCCAAGATCCCCCCAAGGTTTTCGCCCCCTTCACGCAGCGAGCGGCGGCCCACGGAGTCGTTTAAATAAGGCGCTGTCGTCTCATTGGCCGGAGGCTGCTGCGCGCTGATTGGCCTTCTGAGGAAGCGGCGGCGCCCCGGCGCGCCCATTGGTGGAGGCGAGAAGTTTAAACCGAGGTTAGGGCCACACTTGTTTTGCTCCCCTTTGGAGTTTGCGAATCTGTGGCGTTTGTTTCTTTTTTTCTGGCGTGTCGGCGACTGGAAACGGAAGGGGGGGCGAACTCGCTGTCCGACCTCCACGGCCGCCTCCCAGGGGCCGCGGCCGGGGTCCCCGCTCCGCGGCAACCTTGTGGAAGTTGAGCCAGAACCTCCGGGCGGCGTCTCGAAGCTGCCATGGCGACCCGGCGTGTGGGGCGAAGCTGGGAGGTGAGCCCCACCGAGCGGAGGCCGCCAGCCGGGCTCCGGGGCCCCGGGGCAGAGGATGCGGCAGCTTCCCCGCCGGTCCTGTCTCTCAGCCACTTCTGCAGGTCGCCTTTCCTCTGCTTCGGAGATGTGCGCTTGGGAGCCTCGCGGACGCTGCCTCTGGTCCTGGACAACCCTAACGAAGAGGTCGCCGAAGTGAAGATCTCCCACCTCCCGGCCGCCGAGCAGGGCTTTAGCGTCTCTCAACGCTGGTTCCAGGTGCAGGTAGGTGGTGGGCGGGGCGTGCCCGCGCCCCCGCCCGGGTTCCAGGCCCTCCTGTGCCCCCTGTGGTGGGGGCTTGCGGGTAGGACGACTTGGAAAAGAAACCCACAAACGAAGGACCCCTTAGCTCCTCCTCACTGACTCTGGGCTAGTCCTTATCCCACATGCTCTGTAGATGGGTAGGTAGGCGCTGATTTGGGCGGTGACAGCAATCACCGCGCGTGCACCGTGCATCTTTAGAAGAATTTCAATATATCTATTTATTTATTTTGAGAATTGCTAGGAGTAACCTCGAGCAGCGTTTAAAAGATCGTTGCTTTCTATCAGTCATCTTAATATGCATTTTAGTTTCCATATGTATCGGGGAAACTGACTCCACATAGAGTCAGGTAACTACTTTTGCGGGTGAAATAGTGAGCTTTGTTTTGGCTGAATATGTCTACAGCAAAAAAAACAAAAACAAAAACAAACAAAAAACCAAGCATGGGCGGTGCATATGCTTTAATATCTTAATCTCCTCCCCCCCCCTTTGCTAGTGTAGTTTTAATGGTGAATCAAATTTAATTTTACAACTGTTGCTTCAAGAACAACCTGGCTAGCTTTTCTGCGTTGCATTGGCCATAGTAATGTTCCCATCCCTCTTACCAAAAGCTAGAGAATTTCTGTTCTTATTTTGACTGCTGTGGCCTTCCCATTGAGAACTCTGACAGTATGAAAATAATCCATTAGCTGAGAGAGTCTGACTAATTGTCTGTACAACTGCTTCATAAGGTAGTGAGAAGAGGCTCTAATCTGAGGTCCACGTAGCTTGTGTGCCAGCTGTGGTCCAGTTACGCTTAAGAAGCGGTCTCTCTCCTCTTCTTCATGAATGCCTGCTTTTCCTTCTATGAGAAGATAGAATTTTTTCCATCTGTGTAATACTTTTTATTTTTGTTATGTGGCCTAGAGTTGTTTTATGGTTTTTCAATTTATTTTGTTAGAATTTACTGTTTTATAGAGTAAAAGTTCACTTTTTAAAAATGTTATCTTTTAAAAGCTAGCTGTTTATGATGTTTTAGGGGTTCTACTTTAAAACAAAACTTGTCTTTTTTCCCCTGAAAAACAGTGGATACAGAGTTTGTTTTGTCATTGTCAGGGTTTTGTATTTGACAAATTCCTGCCAGGCTGTGGGGTGTAGATGCAATTAAGAGTTCATTATAATTTTGGGGCACCTGGGTGGCTCAGTGGGTTAAAGCCTCTGCTTCGGCTCGGGTCATGATCCCAGGGTTCTGGGATCGAGCCCCGTGTCGGGCTCTCTGCTTGGCGGGGAGCCTGCTTCCTCCTCTCTCTCTGCCTGCCTCTCTGCCTACTTGTGATTTCTCTCTGTCAAATAAATAAATAAAATCTTTAAAAAAAAAGAGTTCATTATAATTTTTATTTTCTTGTTAAACCTTATTATTAGTGGTTTTTTTCCTTATAATGAAATTAGATAGGGTAAGAAAATATATTCGACTTGTTAAATGTTAATTAGGGTGTAGAGCGTTGGTGACTAATAATTAGTAATCATCTACTGTATTCTAAACTGTATATAATGTTTTGATTATTATGCATCACTACTTTATTATTCATTCAAAATGTGTGCTTTGATTATAGCCTAAAGAAAAAATTGTTATTTCTGTTAACTGGACACCATTAAAAGAAGGCCGAGTAAGAGAGATTGTGATATTTCTTGTAAATGATGTTCTGAAACACCAAGCTATATTACTAGGAAATGCAGAAGAGCAGAAAAAGAAAAAGGTAATAAGTTTTAATCATTCTGTGATTTACTCTAAGAAAGTAAGAACGTGTAAAAATTTTGAGAAGTCTTTCTTGTTTTATTTTTTTGTTTCAGATTTTTATTTGAATTCTAGTTAGTTAACATATAGTGTAATATTGGCTTCAGGAGTAGAATTTAATGATTCATCATTTACATATAATACCCAGTGCTCATCACAAGTACCCTCCGTAATACCCATCACCCATTTCGCCCATCCCTTACCCACCTTCTCTCCAGCAACCCTCAATTTGTTCTGTTAGTTAAGAGTCTCTTAAGGTTTGTCTCCCTCTTTTTTCCCCCTTCCCCTATGTTCATCTGTTTGTTTTTTAAATTCCACATATGAGTGATACCATAATTTTTATCTTTTTGTCACTGACTTATTTCCCTTAGCATAATACCCTCTAGCTCCATCCACCTCATTGCAAATGGCAAGATATTCTTTTTGATGATGGAGTAATAGTCCATTGTGTACATATGCCCATCTTCTTTATCCCTTCATCGGTCTAAGGACATTTGAGCTCTTCCCATAATTTGGCTATTGTTGATAACGCTGCTGTAAGCTTTGAGGTGCATGTGCCCCTTTGAATCAGTATTTTTGTATCCTTTGGGTAAATACCCAGTGGTACAATTGCTGGGTCAGAGGGAAGTTCTATTTTTAACTTTTTGGGGAACTTCTATACTGTTTTCCAGAATGGCTGTACCAGTTTGCATTCCTACCAACAGTGTAACAAAGTTCCCCTTTGTCTGCACCCTTGCCATCATCTGTTGTTTCCTGTGATAATTTTATCCATTCTGACAGGTGTGAGGTGCTGTCTCCTTGTGGTTTGGACTTGTATTTCCCTGGTTATGAGTGATGTTGGGCATCTTTTCATGTGTCTGTTAGTCATCTAGATGTCTTCTTTGGAGAAATATCTGTTACGTCTGTTCTTGTCTTCTGCCCATCTCCTGGTTTGTTATTTGTTCTTTGAGTGTTGAGTTTGATAACCTTTTTATAGATTTTGGATACTAACCCTCTGTCAGATAAGTTATTTGCAAATATCTTCTTCCATTCCTTAGGTTACCTTTTTACTTTTGTTGATTGTTTCCTTCACTGTGCAGAAGACTTTTATCTTGATGAAGTCCCAGTAGTTCCTTTTTTCTTTTCTTTCTTTTGCCTTCAGAGACCTGTCTAGTAAGAAGTTGCTACAGCTGGGGCGCCTGGGTGGCTCAGTGGATAAAGCCTCTGCCTTCAGCTCAGATCATGATCTCAGGGTCGTGGGATCAAGCCCCACATCGGGCTCTCTGCTCAGCGGGGAGCCTACATCTCCCTCTCTGCCTAGTTGTGATTTCTCTCTCTGTCAAATAAAGAAAATAAAATCTTTAAAAAAAAAAAAAAGATCATTAGATCTTTCATCCATTTTGAGTTCATTTTTGTGTATGGTATAAGAAAGTGCTCTAGTTTCCTTCTTCTGCATGTGCCTGTCCAATTTTCCCAATACCATTTGTTGAAGAGACTTTTTTCTTTTTCCATTGGATATTCTTTCCTTCTTTGTTGAAGATTTGTTGACCTTATAGTTGTGGGTCCATTTCTGGGTTTTCTGTTCTGTTCTACTGATCTATGTGTCTGTTTTTGTGCCAGTACCATGCTATCTTGATGACTACAGCTTTGTAATATAACTTAAAATCTGGAATTGTGATGCTTCCAGCTTTGCTTTTCTTTTTCAAGATTGCTTTGGCTATTCAGATTTTTTTGTGGTTCCATACAAATATTAGGATTGTTTGTTTTAGCTCTGAAAAATGCTGGTGGTATTTTGATAGGGATTGCTTTAAATGTGTAGACTGCTTTGGGTAGTATAGCCATTTTAACAAAATTTGTTCTTCTAACCTGTGAGCATGGACTATTTTTCCATTTTTTGGTGTCCTTCAATTTCTTTCCTAAGTGTTCTGTAGTTTTCAGAGTACAGATCTTTTACCTCTTTGATTAGGTTTATTTCTAGATATCTTATGGATTTGGGTGCAATTGTAAATGGGATCGATTCCTTAATTTCTCCTTCAGCTCTTTCTTTATCAGTATATAGAAATGCAATCTATTTCTGTACATTGACTTTATATCCTGTACCTTTACTGAATCTATGGTTCTAGCAACTTTTTGGTGAAGTCTTTCAGGTTTTCTACGTAGAGTATCATATCATCTGCGCATAGTGAAAGACTTCTTCCTTGCTGACTTGAATGCCTTTTATTTCTCTTTGTCATCTGACTGCTGAGGCTAGGATTTCTAGTACTATGTTAAATAACAATGATGAGAGTGGATATCCCTGTCTTGGGTCCGCAGAGGAAAAACTCTCAGTGTTTCTCCTTTGAGGATGATATTAGCTGTGGGTCTTTTGTATATGGCCTTTATGATATTTAGATGTGTTCTTTCTATACCTACTTTGTTGAGGGTTTTATCAGAAATGGATGCTGTACTTTGTCAGATGCTTTCCCTGAATCTGTTGAGAGGATCATATCATTCTGATCCTTTTATTAATGTGGTATATTACATTGATTGATTTGTGAATACTGAACCACCACCCGCTCCCCTCCACAGCACTTGTGATTGTTTTCTCCCCCAAATCACATGTCCGCACCTCCTACCTTCCACTGTGTGACCTCTTTTATCCCTCCAGTGGTGCATTTTGTTTCTCAGTCTTCAGATCAGTTTCTTGGGTGTTCAGAATGATTGTTTATCTAGCTGTGCTTGAGGGACAAGGCAAGCATAGGTTCCCCCTACTACTCCATCATCTTAACTCCTTTGCAAGATTATTTTGGTAAGTCTTAAGGTAACATACATAATGTTGCTAATTTAAAGGTAATATTCAGTAGCTATCAACTTAACCTGTATGTTTTGCTTATTTTTTGCAGAGGAGTCTTTGGGATACAATCAATAAGAAGAAAATGTCAGCCTCTTCAAGTAATAAGAGGATTTCCTGTATTCAAAATGTTAACAAAACATTTTGTGTTTCACAGAAAGCTGACAGAGTTAGAAACCCACTACAAGCTTGTGAAAATTTGGCTATGAATGAAGGCCATTCCCCAACAGAAAACAATTCTTTAATCCTTGAAGAAAATAAAATACCGATATCACCTATTAGTCCCATTTTCAAAGAATGCCATGGTGAGACTTCCTTGCCTCTTTCTGTACGTCGATCTACAACATACACATCTCTTCATGCATGTGAAAATGGGGAACTGTTGAAAGCAGAAGGTGCCAGCATTTTGGAAGATTTCAATTTTAGTGAGAAAGTTGTAAATGAAACTTCCTTTAACTCCTCAAATAATATTAATGGCCAAACTGAAGAGAATAGTAAACTTACTCTTACCCCAACTTGTTCCTCCACTTTGAACATTACACAAAGCCAAGGAAATTTTCTAAGTCCAGATTCCTTTGTAAATAACAGCCGTGCAGCTAATAATGAACTAGAGGTAATGACATGTCTTTCATCAGATATGTTTATGAAAGATAATTCAAGGCCTGTGTATTTGGAATCAAAAACTGTACATGAAAATTACCGGACAATCTTAAGTCCTGATTCTTTCATAAATGATAATTATGGACTAAATCAGGATCTAGAATCAGAGTCAATTAATCCAATTCTATCCCCAAATCAATTTGTAAAAGATAATATGGCATATATATGTATATCTCAGCAAACATGTAAATTATCACCATCATCAAATAAAAATTCTCAATTCTCACAGTCTCCTCAAGATCAGAGAACAAATGGAGTTTTACCTCTTATTCCTGAAGGTCAGGGTTCACAATCTCCCAAAGCTATTTTTGAAGAACCCAAAGCTTTAGAAATGAAGTCAAATCGTTACAATTCTACAAAAGATCAACCTAACAATTCTACAAAAGATCGACCTAAATTTTCTACAATTCAGGATGTTTCTAGTTACAGCCATGATAAGCTTATAAGACGTCCAATACTTTCTGCTACTGTTACTAAACGGAAACCCAACTGTACCAGAGAGAACCAAAAGGAGACTAATAAACCAAAGGCAAAAAGATGTCTCAACAGTGTAGCAGGTGACTTTGAAAAAATAACAGATAATCAAAAAGAGAAAGATGATTTTCAGTCTTGTCTTCCAGTTATAGATCCAGTATTCAATAAATCTAAGAGTTATAAAAATGTCATAACTCCTCCCTCAAAGACCACTTTAGTTGCCCGTAAAAGAAAGAGTGAGGGAGATAGGGATGATGCAAATGTTAGAATTACAGAACATACAGAGGTACAAGAAATCAAAAGAATACATATTTCTCCTGTGGAATCTAAAACATCAAGTGTTAAAAAATCGAAAAAAGTGATAATACCCATCTCAAAACATACGAACAGAGAGAAATTAAACCTGAAGAAGAAAACAGGTGAGTCTCGTTTATAAAATCTTTAATGAAAGTATATCTACAGGGTGTGTACTTGCCATTTCTTTAGGTTTAGTAAATTTCCTATTGATAAGCTTGAATTAAGTTGCACTTTTCATTTGCCAGTTTGCTTAGTAGAAGATGGGGCCGAATTCTAAAGTAGTTTTGATTTGTTCTTATTGCAACTTTGATATTTTGTTCATTATCTTTTTGCATTAATTTCAATTTTAAAAACTGCATTAAAATATTTATCTTGATAAGAGAGTTATTTGGCACATCCTCAAGTTTTATACCTAGGGAAAGTACTTTACTTGCCTCATCTTAGTCCAGGCCCTGACTGGAACATCCAGTGATTTGCCTGGCCCCCATCATACCATCTGAGAAAATGCAGAAGAGGCTTTGCATACCCTGTGCACCTCCTGACATTATTCTCCCTCAGCCTTTACTTAGCTCTTAATTAAGACTGAAGATAGGGCCCTAGATTTCGTCATACCTCTAGGAAAAACATTGTTCCTGTTATTCACAGCCTTACTGTCAAGGCTGCGTCAAAAACAGGACTAATTCCATCATGCCCTTTTAACCCAAATTACCTCATGACAGTCAAGGTCCAGGCAGGAAAACGAATCACACTCCTTATTTAGCAGATGATTTAAAAGAATCCTGTAA
The DNA here is from genome assembly GCF_002288905.1 of Enhydra lutris kenyoni. Classification (NCBI taxonomy): domain Eukaryota; kingdom Metazoa; phylum Chordata; class Mammalia; order Carnivora; family Mustelidae; genus Enhydra; species Enhydra lutris. The sequence continues at coordinate 993,160 of NW_019154109.1, read as the reverse complement.
CTCCCAGTAAGTATCACACATCTCATTTCTGTCATTTATTATCTCATTTCTCTTTGAACATCCCCTAATTTGAAACATTTTCTCTATCTCTCCAGCTCTTTAAAGTGTCTAAGCCCTCTGAACTCACGGTCTTTCATTAGCATTGTCTTTTATAAACATTCCCTCTTTCTGTTACCTTGCTGAAACCTGGCTTTCCCCTGAAAACCTCTGTGTTCACTGCAACCCTCTCAAGTTGTATCTGTTTTTCTTTCCTATTCCTTTAACCGTGGGCCTTTTGATGGGATAGTGGTCCACCTTCCTTCTCACATCTACTTCTAGACTGTTTTTTCTTCTTTTTCCTTGAAAACAAACAAAAAGAAACCAAACAGCAACAGAACAGCTGGAAGTTCATTTTTCATTCTCTTTCACCTATATTCCTCCTTGTTATAATGAAAGATTCCTCTCAAGATTTTTACATTTGGTTCATTTGTCTTCTCCAAAACTACCATCATTATTTTTTACCACTTAAAAATCCTTATAGGATCTTTCCAATATCCTGACCTTTTAGTTCCAACATACTTAGTCCTAAAAATATCTCCATCTCTAATCACCATCTATGATTTTAGCGTTTTCTCTACAAACCCAACTCCCAACATTTTTTCTCCCCTTTCTATATATATAATCCTTTAATCCTTCATGGTTTCAGCAGCCTTCACTCTGACATGTCCTTACTTTCCTACTTATACAGCTTGGATTCCATAACTCACATGATCGTTCCATTCATCTCTCTTCCCCTCATTGTATTTGTCTAGCAAATTCCAATCCTAATCCAACTCTACCTGCTCTCCTCCTGAATCTTGCTGGTTGGCCTTTAAATTAATGACCATAAATCTCTAGTAAGTCCTTAACTCTTTGGCTGTACTTTGGGATTTATTAACTTTTATCACTTTGCCACAGACTCTTCCCTCCCATCTTTTCTCCTGAAACCTCTAGCACTTTTCTTTCCTCCTCTCTGATGATTGAGAATGGTAGGTAATATTTACTGAACATGTCTTCTGTCAGATCCAGTTGTAAGTGCTTTACTATTACCCCCTCTAATACTCATGACAATCACACAAGATAATTGTTATCAATACAACATTTTCAAAATGAGGAAACCAGTGCATCCAGAAATTAAATAATTTGCCTAAGATTGCAGAGGTAGTAAATGATAAAGCTAGGGTTCTACCCCAGGCACTTAGGCTCCAGATATTGTCCTCTGGAACTTGTCTAAGCTGATGATATGCTTCCTACTTCATTGAGTCAGTAAGAGTATCGAAGAAAACCTTAACACACTCAACATTTACCTCCCTTACTTGTGTTTAGTCCACTACTTTCTTCCCACCTACTAAAGCATGAAGTGTCTATGCACTCGATGTAGCTAGACTCTTCACTGGTACAACAGATCCTATGTCCTTCTACCCAGTGATTGTCTTCTCTCTCCCATGTCTTCCTACTGAGTCATTTCTGATACAAATATGCTGTTATTCCATCTTTTAAAAATACAAAATCGTATTAATACCATTTATACCTCCTTCAGCCCCTGCTCCATTTTTCTGCTTTCTTTTGAGCAAGACTCCTTTGAAGAACCTAAGTCTTTACTTTGTCATTGTTCACTGAGATATATATACTTTTATGTGTAAACATGATACTTGAATTAAAAGGTGCTTTTTAATGTAAAAAACTCATTTAGAAAGTTGCTTGAATTAGCTGTTCTACTCTGTCTCTTATTTTTTGAACCCACTTCAATCAGATTTTGACTACTGAAATTTTCTTGTCAAGGTTATTAATACCTCCACACTATTAAATCTGATAAATATTTGTCAATCTTCATCTTGAACTATTAGCAAACTGTTTGATACTTTGAACCTCTGTCTTCCTGGAATACCTGATTCTGCCACCCCCACTTTCTCCTGATTCTTTTCCTACTTTTTTTTTTCCACAAATATCATTTTATTCATATTATAAATATATCCATATTATAAACAAACGCAATTTGATTCAGGACACCCTGAATCATATTTTCAGATTGTGGCTCCAATAAAATCTGCATTTTTAAAATTGTTTATCCATTTGTAAATCATACAGTTATTAATACCTGTTTAATCATTTTCCTACTCAGTACCCACCCCACCCCCCGCCCATCCCTAGTACTATACTTTTTTTTTTAATTAAAATTTTTTTTTATTAAATTTTATTTTTTATAAACATATAATATATTTTTATCCCCAGGGGTACAGGTCTGTGAATCGCCAGGTTTACACACTTCACAGCACTCACCATAGCACATACCCTCCCCAATGTCCATAACCCCATCCCCCCTCTCCAAACCCCCCTCCCCCCATCAACCCTCAGTTTGTTTTGTGAGATTAAGAGTCACTTATGGTTTGTCTCCCTCCCAATCCCATCTTGTTTCATTTACTCTTCTCCTACCCCCTTAACCCCCCATGTTGCATCTCCTCTCCCTCATATCAGGGAGATCATATGATAGTTGTCTTTCTCCGATTGACTTATTTCGCTAAGCATGATACCCTCTAGCTCCATCCACGTCGTCGCAAATGGCAAGATTTCATTTCTTTTGATGGCTGCATAGTATTCCATTGTGTATATATACCACATCTTCTTTATCCATTCGTCTGTTGATGGACATCTAGGTTCTTTCCATAGTTTGGCTATTGTAGACATTGCTGCTATAAACATTCGGGTCTTTTCCTACTTTACTGGTTGCTTCTCAGTTTTCCTTGTGGAGTGCTCTTTATCACCCAACTTCTAAATCTTAGAGTAAGTGAAAGCTTAGTCACTGACTCTTTTTCATACTTTTTCTTATTTGTTTTTTAAGATTTTTATTTATTTGTCAGCACAAGCAGGAGGAGCAGCAGGCAGAGGGAAAAGCAGGTTGCCTACTGAGCAAGGAGCCCTATGCGGGATTTGATTCCAGAACCCTGGGTTCATGACCTGAGCTGAAATCAGCCACTTAACTGACTAAGCCACCCAGGCATCCCCCTTTATCATATTCATACCCTTACTCATTCCCTTAGTGATCTCATTCCATTTCTTAGTTTGCAGTGCTACCCCTACATGGAGACCTCCCAATTTTATATTTTAGGAAGGACCTCTAATTTATAGACTGATTTCTTCACTGTCTAATGAACATCTTCATTTAATTTGTCCAAAGTCAAACCTTTGCTGTCCCTTCCTCCCATGATATACCTACCTGGTATGTCATTCCCATCACAATCCCTCCTGTTGGGACCTTTCATCTCAGGTCCAAACCTTGTAAATGTCCTTAAGTATATTTCTCTCCGACCTTTTCTTTGTAAGTTTAGTCTGTCTGATTCCAAATTCAGTCCATCAACAAATCCTATCTTCTCTTTCCTCTAAGTATAGCATCTGATCACTTCTCACCATTTCCAGTGGCACTTGATTTAGTCTGTGTCATTGCAGAGCCTACTAATAGATCTTACTTTCACCTTTGGCTTCTATATAGTCTATTTTCCACATAGCAACCAGGGTAGTACTTTAGAAATTAGTTGGATTCTGACATTCTCCAGTTTTGTACCCTGTAATGGCTTCCCATTTCACTGAAAGCCAAACTTTTTACAATGATGTACAAGGCCCTGTAAGATCTGTATTACCACCCATCTCCCCCCGCCACCCCTAACACTTATCTCTCTCCCCTTTGATCACTCTGCTCCTACCACCCTGGCTTCCTTGTTATCCTTGAATCCTCGAACATGCTCTGTCCTCAGGGTATTTCAAGTTTATTGTCCCATCTATATAGAATGACTTCCTTCTCTAACTCCTTCATATCAGATTCAAAAAGGCCAATAATTTGCCCAAGGTCACAGAAGCCACTAAAATAGAGTTGTAATTTAAACTCAGGTCTCCCTAACTACAAAGTAAATATTCTTTCTACCATATTTTATTATACTGTTATAGTTTATGAGAAGGAACAGGTAAATATAAGGGTTTTATTTTGGGCATCGACCAATGATAGTGATTGGGATCCACCTGGTCTCAAATTTCTGATGTGCCAAAATAGGTGGGAGGCAATGAGTGGTATCCAATATCTGGATTTCCCACTCCCTTGCTCAGGAATCTTCAGTTGCTCTCTGCTGTTATCAGATTATTTTCAGTCTTGTTATTCTACCATTTAAGGTTGTCTTCTTGTGACCTCTATGTAGCCAACCTGCTAGCTTATATTCTACAACTTTCTTTGCCATGCTAGTCCTGTCATTCCATCCATTTATCTTTTTTTTTTTTTTTTTGCTGTTGTTAACCTCATACATAGTTATACAATTTTTTTCTTGTGATGAGGACTTTTAAGATTTACTTTCTTAACAACTTTCAAATAGGCAGTACAGTAGTATTAACTAATATCATGCTGTTTATTACATCCCCATGACTTATTTATTTAATAACTGGAAGTTTACACTTTGACCCCTCTCACCCCCACCACTCCCTACCTTAGGCAATCACAAATCTGTGCTCTGTATTTATGAGCTTGGTTTTTGTTTTTTTTTTAGATTTCACATATAAGTGAGATCATATGGTATTTCTCTTTCTCTGTTTGATTATTTCACTTTGCATAATCCCCTCAAGGTCTTTCCATGTTGTCACAAGTGGCAAGATTCATCTGTTTTTATCATTGAATAATATTCCATATATATATATAATTTTCTTTATCCATTCACCCATTGAAGGGACTCTTAGCTTGTTTCCATATTTTTGTTATTGTAAGTAATACTGCAGTGAACATGGGAGTGCATGTGTCTTTTTGAGTTTGTGTTTCTGTTTTCTTCATAAAAATATCCAGAAGTGGAATTGCTGATATGGTAGTTCTAGTTGTAATTTTTTTTTTAAAGATTTTATTTATTTATTTGCCAGACAGAGATCACAAGTAGGCAGAAAGGCAGGCACAGAGAGAGAGAGAGGAGGAAGCAGGCTCCCTGCTGAGCAGAGAGCCTAACGCGGGGCTGGATCCCAGGACCCTGGGATCATGACCTGAGCCAAAGACAGAGGCTTTAACCCACTGAGCCACTTAGGCGCCCCTCTAGTTGTAATTTTTTGAGAAACTCCATACTGTTTTCCATTGGCTGTACCAATTTACATTCCTACCAACATTGCACCAGGTTTCCCTTTTCCCCTCATCCTCGCCAACACTATTTCTTGTCTTTTTGATTATAAACATTCTAACAGGTGTGAGATGATAACTTATTGTGGTTTTGATTTGCATGTGCCTAGTGATGATGAGTGATGTTGAGCATATTTTCGTATGTCTGATGGCCATCTGTATGACTTCTTTGGAGAAATGTCTATTCAGATCTTTTGCCCACTTTTTATTTGGATTATTTAGGGAATTTTTTTGTTATTGAGTTGTTTGAGTACTTTTTCTATATTTTGAATATTAACCCCCATCAGAGTTTTCTCCCATTCAGTATGTTACCTTTGATTTGGTTGATGATTTTCTTTGCTGTGCAGAAGCTTGTAGTTTGATGTAGTCTCACTTGTTTGTTTTTGCTTTTGTTGCCTTTCCTTTTGGTGTCAATCCAAAAACTCATCACCTAGTCAAGGAGCTTATCGCTTGTGTTTCTTTCTAGGAGTTTTATGGGTTTTGGCCTTACATTCTTTAGTCCATTTTGTGTTGATTTTTGTGCATAATATAACATAGTAGTAGAGTTTCATTATTTTGCATGTGGCTGTTCAGTTTTCCCAACATCATTTATTGAAGAGACTATATATTGTATATTCTTCCCTCCTTTGAATGTAAAACAATTGACCATGTATGTGTAGATTTATTTCTGGGCTCTCTATTCTGGTCCACTGATCTGTGTGCCTGTTTTTATGTCAATACCATACTGTTTTATTTACTATAGCTTTGTAATACAGTTTGAAATCAGGAAGTATGATGCCTCTAGCTTTGTTCTTCTTTCTCAAGATTGCTTTCCCTATTTGGGGGCTTTTGTGGTTCCACAGAAATCTTAAGACAATTTGTTCTATTCCTTTAAAATAAGCCATAGAAAATTTAATAGGGATTTCATTGAACCTATAGATTTCTTTGGGTAGTATGGACATTTTAACAACATTAATTCTTTAAATCCATGAGTCTGGAATATCTTTCCAATTACATGTGTCTTCAGTTTCTTTCTTCAATGTCTTATAGTTCTGTGTATTTATTTTGTGTCCTGCATCTTTACTGAATTAATTTATTCTAATGGTTTTGTGATGGAGTCTTTAGGGGTTTCTATATATAATATTTCATCTATGAATATGACAGTTTTACTTCTTTCTTTCTAATATGGATTTCTTTTATTTCTTCTTCTTGCCCAGTTGCTCTAGTGAGGACTTCCAATACTGTGCTTTATAAAAGTGGCAAGAGTGGGCATCCTTGTCTTATTCCTGACCATGTATCCTTTTGTTAACTTTCTTACCTATTGTTTTCTCACTGATTCAGATCTTCCACTTATTTCAGGTACTATAGTCAACTTTTATTAACTCCCTGATGGCTTTACCTTGAGGTATGTTCCCTAAGCAAATCTGAATTCAATATATATAACATCTCCTATGTTAACACTATTTCTTTACTTGTATTTCTTGTTTCCTATAGATATTATCTGACCAGATAACAAATTCTTTGAGTATAAGGAACATACCTAGACCTGTTTTGAACTCCTACAAGGTGTACAATAAATGATGAATGATGAGTTTGTTTAAGGTGGCCACCTAGTTGAGCTTCTTTGCAAGGGTTTAAAGAAGATTGGACATATTGAGTATCTGACTGATGAGCTTATATGAGAGCTTGGTAACACTCACTAAGAATAACTGACTCTATTCTGGCAAACCCAGGAAAGCAAAGAAAGAAGTCCATTTTCCAAGATATATTTATTCAGTATTGGTAAGGTGCCTACTGTGTGCTATGCATTGTTTGAGATTCTATGGATACAAAGAGAAAAGGTATTGTTCCTATCTTCAGGCTGCTCTCAGTCCTCTGACTGAGCTATGCACAGGGAGTCATGGAAGCACAGAAAGGGACACACTTTACTTGGCCTTTCTGAGTGATGAGGAGCTGTGAGATGGTTCCAGGAAAGGATTCCCACAGAATAAAATGATTCCACACAGAGGTACTAGCTTCTCTGGTGTTTCAGAATGAGGATTTTTTCCTCTTATTTTTATTTTTAAATGTTCAAATACAAAGAAATTATAACCTCATAAATATGTCACAATGTGACTGTGTTCCTTATTTTCACAATTGGTGCAGATTTGTAATTCCTCTAAATCAAAACTAAGCCAACTTTTTCTCTACAGGTTCAGATAATAAATATTTAGGTTTTGTAAGCCAAATGATCTCTATCACAACTACTGAACCTCCACCACTGTAGAAGAAAAAAGAGCCACAGACAATGTATAAATCAATAAATGTGACTGTTCCAGTACAATTTTATTTATGGACACTGAAATTTGAATTTTCATGTAATTTTCATGTATCATAAAATACAGTCATTTGAATTTTACCCCCAATTATTTACAAATATAAAAACTAGTCTTAGATTATAGACCATATAAAAATAGTCAGTGGGCTGGATTTTGCCTATGGATCATAGTTTGCTCTCTTCTGCCTTTTCTTAGCTTTTTGTTTATATTTAGTAAGTGTATCATGTGGTATGAAACCTGCATTTGAGGGAGTGAACTGCTGTTCTGATATAACCTATATTAACCTATAAAGTATATCACTTTGCCACTGTCACCTTTATTGCAGTTTCCTTTGTAGTTACCACCTACTATCTCCTTCAGTCACCTGGGTTGGATACCTGGAAAGTTGGATACCTCCGAACTTCTCATTCTTTCCCACTTGCCTAGCCAGTGGTTATTAAGGCTTGTAGGTTCTACTATTAAAATAACTCTTCTTTCTAATTTATCTCCACTGCTTCTGTTTTTTTTTTTTTTTTAAGATTTTATTTATTTATTTGTTAGAGAGAGAGAGAGAGAGAGAGAGCACGAGCACAGGCAGAGTGGCAGGCAGAGGCAGAGGGAGAAGCAGGCTCCCCGCCAAGCAAGGAGCCCGATGTGGGACTCGATCCCAGGACGCTGGGACCATGACCTGAGCCAAAGGCAGCTGCTTAACCAACTGAGCCACCCAGGCGTCCCCACTGCTTCTGTTTTAATTTAAATTCTCATAATAGCTAAGTTGCGCCACTGTGATAGCTTCCTCTTAGCTTTCTATCTCTAGTCTTGACCCCTTTTATTCCATTGGCCACTGTTTTCTAAAATGTAAATGATAGTGTTACTTCCTGGATTTAGATCTTTCACTAGCATACCAGAGACATCAGACTGATTAATAGTGTCGGCTCTGGGAGTATACTGCCCAGCTCTGCCACTTACTGGCTTGTGTGATACTGACCAAGTAGCTCAATTTTTCTAAGCCCCGGTAGCCTAATTATATAAAATATGGATTATAATAGTACATTTCTTAGAGGTTTGCTGGGGTGATTGCCCGAGGTATTCTACATTAAAAGACTGTGATAGTGCCTGCAACAAAGTATTCAAACATTAGCTGCCACTACCTTTATTATGATTCAACTCTTTTCTAATTTTTTCAACCTCTTCTATTGTTCTTCTGATAGGCATTTTTTATTCCAGTCATATTGCAATTCTGTCAAACAGGCCACATTCCTCATGCCTAACTTCCACTTTAATAAGAGTCAGCTCAAGTGTATTTGCATTTAGGAAGGCTGTCCTACCCTTCTAGGTGAAGTTAACTCTCCCTTCTTGTTCTCACAGCTGCTTAAATGTACTTCTCCATTATGCGGTATATTATAATTTCTTTCAAACTTCTGTACTAGACTGAGAACTTCCCAGGGCTGGGACCATATCTGCAATTCTGCATTCTCCGTATATAACACAGAATCTGCAATATATACATAACAATAAATGGTGGTTTAGCTTCTGCGGACACAAGATAAAGTATAGCTTCTGGTCTGTGACTTCCAGATTTAAGTTTTATTGACCCCCAAGTTCATACCATAGTACCAGGCGCATAATAGTTATTTGCTAAGTGGATGTGATATTGAAGAACTCAAATATAACTTTATTTATTTATTTATCTATTTATTTTTTAAAGATTTTATTTATTTATTTGACAGAGATTACAAGTAGGCAGAGAGGCAGGCGGAGAGAGAGAGGAGGAAGCAGGCTCCCCGCTGAGCAGAGAGCTCCATGCGAGACTCAATCCCAGGACCCTGAGATCACGACCTGAGCTGCAGGCTGAGGCTTTAACCCACTGAGCCGCCCAGGCGCCCCCAAATATAACTTTAAAAGAGTTCATTCATGGAATTTATTTCATTTTTAATGCTATCGTTCTGCTTTCTAATTTATTTTAGATTCATCAGTATACAGAACTCCTAATTCTAAAACAAACAAAAGAACAAAACCCATTGTTGCTGTGGCACAGTCTACTTTGACCTTCATAAAACCATTAAAAACAGGTAAGTGTTCATTATTTTTTAAAGTCACTGAAAAACTGACATGGAGTGAAGCATTAACTGCATTTCAAGTGGAAATGAATTGATACTTTTTGTTGAATTAAAGCCTTGGAGAATTGTAAATGTGTGTATTCAAATAACAGGATCTTTTCTCAGACTTTGGTGAAATTAACTCATGGTGACTTGGGATTTTTAAATAACCAGGAAGTACAGTGGTGCTTTTTCCCTTCAAACTTTGATTACATTTTATAACTAAAATGTTTCCAGTGGTTATCTGCAAGTAGTGGAAAAGCAAATATTGTTCAGTGTTTTAGGTGGTTTTGCTAATAAAAATGGTCTTTTGCTATATATTGCATAATAATTTAAAAGAGAATTTCTCATTTAATAAATCAACTGTATTCTTAGATATTCCTAGACACCCAATGCCGTTTGCTGCAAAAAACATGTTTTATGATGAACGTTGGAAGGAAAAGCAGGAGCAGGGCTTCACTTGGTGGCTAAATTTTATATTAACTCCTGAGGACTTCACTGTAAAAACAAATATTTCTGAAGGTAAACATTAATGATTAAATTAAATAATACTCTTGTTTTAACAGATAGTTCTTAACATAAATTGCCATTTTTAAATTATGCATATATATTATAGTTAATGGCATGGTTCACTAACTCATTGACATCATTGCTAAAGATTGTATAGTTAAGAATTTTTAGGGAATTCTTTACTGAAAGTACTAAACTTTGCTTTTTCCTTTTGCTTTCCATTCTTATTCATCAGCCAATGCAATTCCAGCCTTTCAGGGGAATGAGTTTTATTTTAATATAGATTCAGTCTGAGTTAACAGTGAAACATGGCTACTAAGAAATCCAATTCAATCTTCACTGCATAAATGAAGTTTACTATCCTGGTGAATAAATCTAACAGTCTTGTATAGCAAACATCTCAGTGCATGTTCTGGAAAAGACTCAAGTGTAGAATAAAATGGAAGCATGCTGTCCTTCAGACAAAGGCTTTTTTCCTGAGAGAAAAGGAAACTTAACTTGTGATGCTCTTGAATAGAAATTATAGGGATCAATTCAACTCAAGATAAGGAAACATCTTTGTAAACATTTAAATTGCCAAGCCATTATATAAGCTGTCTTTAAGATGATAGTTTCTCCATTGTTGCATGTTCAAAGAGAGGCCTGTCTGTATTTGTTAGAGAATAGTGTATAACATATTTACATTAAAATGCCCTTTGGCAAGACAATCTCTAAAGGGAGCTTTCCTTTTTCCCCAGAAGTAAACAGAGCCTGATTTTTAGTTTTCTTCTTGAGAGGAAATGTGTTTTATAAAAATTCAAGTTGCATTTCAAAATTTAATTGATTTTTTTAAAGTCACATTTTTTAGAGACCTTTTTTAAATTTATTAAAAAGAATGGAAGCAGAGAAACTAGTTGGGAGACTATTTCATAAGCATAGGTTAGAGATGATAGTGTGTGAACTTGGGTAATAATGGTGGAGGTTATGAGAAATGGTTAGACTTGAGATCCATTTTGTAGGTAGAGCCCCAAGTTGCAACGATAGAATGGTCTAAGGTACTGAGTGAACCAGATGACACCCATATTTTGAGAAAAGAAAGAAAAGAACAAGCTTGGAAGGGGCAGAAAAAAGACCCTATTTTGGCCATCTTAAATTTGCACTTACTGCTAGATCTAAGGATATATGTATATATTGTTTAACCAGAAACATTCTTCCTTTTCTTTTTGCCCAGTAAATGCTGCTACTCTTCTTTTGGGATTGGAGAGTCAACATAAAATCAGTGTTCCTAGAGCTCCTACAAAAGACGAAATGTCTCTCAGAGCTTATACTGCTCGGTGTAGGCTGAATAGATTACGTCGTGCAGCGTGTCGCTTATTTACTTCTGAAAAAATGGTTAAAGCTATTAAGAAGCTTGAAATTGAAATTGAAGCTAGGCGGTTAGTTGTTAGAAAAGATAGACACCTCTGGAAAGATGTTGGTAAGAAGATTATAGAAATCTTTATAAAGATTCTTTAAAGATGTGATTATATTTTTTAAAGATTTATTTTATTTATTCATTTGAGAGAGAGAGAGAGAGAGCATGGATATTCATGAGGGGGAGGAGGATGGGGGAGAGGGGAAGGGTGGAGGAGAGAATCCTCAAGCAGACCCCCCACTGAGTGCAGAGCCTGAGACAGGGCTGATCCCAGGACCCTGAGATCATGACCTGCACCAAAATCAAGAGTCAGATGTTTAACTGACTGAGCCACCCAGGCACCACTTGAAATTAATTCCTTAAAAACACTCAACATTTTGTATTTCAGAGTCAAATATGTACATGATTTGACTTTGCTGCCTAAAATCTTGTGTACTTTAATACAGTCATATATATAAGAATGCCATATATTTAAATTAACTGATTTCATGTAAGTGATTATCCCTATTTTTTGATGATTTTCCTCCATAAAATTTTATTTATTGTCTCTATTTGAGTAGTGGTCTGAGCTTACTTGCTTTTCACATACATTTCAGGAGAACGGCAGAAAGTCCTGAATTGGCTGTTGTCATATAATCCTTTATGGCTACGAATTGGCTTAGAGGTAAGTATATGCTTCAGTTTTTGAAATTTTATCCCTTTCATTATATACTTTTATTGTATACTTCTTTTGTTATATATACCTTTAGTAGGCTTTTTATTCTGTATTTTTAATAAAATATGATTTCACTTATAAAGTCATTTAGTTAGCTTAATTGATTTTTCAGTATAAAATTTAAGGTCCTGGGGTGCCTGGGTGGCTCAGTGTGTTAAGCCTCTGCCTTCGGCTTGGGTCATGATCCTCAGGGTCGTGGGATCGAGCCCCGCATCAGGCTCTCTGCTCAGCAGGGAGCCTGCTTCTTCCTTTCTCTCTGCCTGCCTCTCTGCCTACGTGTGATTTCTGTCAAATAAATAAATAAAATCTTAAATAAATAAATAAATAAATAATAAAATTTAAGGTCCTTTAAAAAATGCTTAGTAGGTAATTAGATCATGCCAGTATATATATTATTGCCATATCATCACATAGCAAGTAATTTTCTTGTTTTCTTAAATATGTATAATTTGGTACTGGATACAATAACAAGTATTGTAAGCTCCTTCTTGAGCTTTTACAAATGATATACTAAGCTGTTTGAAATATATTATCTAATTTAAACCTCTTCAAATCCCAGTGAGGTATGTCTTGTTTTTTTCACTTCATGACAATACTGAAGCTTAGATTTTAAATGACATGCTATATGCCAATTATTAGTCAGGATTTGAATCTATACTTGTGTGATACCAGAGCCTGAACTTGTAACCATTTTAATGCAACATTTCTTATAAAAATGTTGTCAAATTTGAGTTTTTCACTTGGTGCATAGCTCAATAATACTTAGAATTTTTTTTAAGATTTTAAAAATTTTTTTATTTAACAGAGAGAGATCACAAGTAGGCAAAGAGGCAGGCAGAGTGAGAGGGAGAAGCAGGCTCCCCGCCGATCAGAGAGCCTTATGTGGGGCTCGATCTCAAGACCCTGAGACCAAGACCTGAGCTGAAGGCAGGGGCTTAACCCACTGAGCCACCCATGTGCCCCAATACTTAGAATTTTAAAACTAACTGAATGTGGGAGACCTGGGAGGCTCAGTTGTTAAGCTTCTCCCTTAGGCTCAGGTCATGATCCCAGGGTCCTGGGATAGAGCCCTGCATTGGGCTCCATGCTCTATGGGAAACCTGCTTCTCCCTCTCCCTCTTCCCCAGCTTGTGTTTCCTCTGTAGCTATCTCTCTCTCTCTCTCTCTCTCTCTCTCTCTCATAAATAAATAATCTTAAAAAAAAAAAACTAATTGAAAAAGACAGTAATAGTTGACTATTAAAAATATGATTCTATTTTTAAAATGCTCCATGTTTCCAGTTTTCTTTTGTCTTTTACTGGTATACTTTTACATTTTCTTTAGGCTTTTTGCCATTGTCATTTGGGACATTCTATTCTTCATTTTATTCCAGGTGTTAGAATACAATGATCTTTGGGACTGAAAGGAATTATTAACAGTATTTGGCTTTTATTTATCAAGAAATTGAGGCCCAAAGAGAACAAATGATAAGCTTTCTGTGGTCACACAGTTTGATAGTATCTTTACTAAGTTTTCTTATTTCAATTTAGTATGCTTTTGTTAATCAGAAAATTACATATCAACTAGCTCTGCTTTCACAGTCAAATAATTCTGGAACCTTAATTGAAGTAGAACCCCTCTATTTGGGCCGAGGTAAAAAACAAGAGAGTTAGACAGAAACTTGCAATGCCTTTTAAAACTTCTGCTTAGGAGCACCTGGGTGGTTCAGTTGTTTAAGTGTCTTCCTTCAGCTCAAGTCATGATCTGAAGACCCTGGGATTGAGTCCCGCATCAAGGTCCCTGCTCAGCGGGGAGTCTGCTTCTCCCTCTGCCTCTCCTTCCCTGGCTTGTGCTGTTTCTCTCATTCACTTGCTCTCAAATAAATAAAATCTTTAAAAATAAATAAAAAATAAAACATCTGCTTAGATGTAGTAGGTATGCTTCCATCTGTATTCCACTGGCCAGAGCGCATTATTTGGCCAAACACAAATGAGGTAGGAATATTATCCTCCATGGACACAGCAAGTCCATGTTGGTTGGTGGGAATGTACAATCTTTTTTAGATAAAGAGGAGGTATGAGTACCTGTGAACACCTTAACGTTCTAGTGGTGGGTATGATCTTTGAGGATTTTAAGAAAACAAAGGAAAAAAAGTAGGTAAATATGAAGTTTTTCTATTTTGACATATATTTACCATGCTTTTATCTCTACAATTGGTCAATGTAAGCTTATGAGATATAATCTGATATGGTTTTAGTTTTTTCTAATTGCTTTAAAAATCATTAATAATAAACATGTTGGTGTTAAGTTAATTTCATATGTAAATCAATTATGTTATACACAACTAATGAATCATTGAACAGTACATCAAAAACTAATGTACTATACAGTGGCTAACAGGACATAATAAAAAACATTGTTAAAAATCAATTATAAACAGATCTGAATTTTCCAAATTATTATGTTAGAATATTTGCAGATAGGTTTCCACCTGTTAACTATTAAAAAATTTTGAATATTTAAGTTTCTGTTACCTTCATGATATACTTAGTAGGATAATTAAAATTGAATTTGAGCAAGATGCCTACATTTGATAGTTCTTTAAAGGAAAAAATTAAATGTAAATATGGTTTGTCAGATGATTTTTAAGAATTTAACTTAGTCCTGAGCTTTTGCCTTTTTTCATCGTACATCATATACACTAAGGAATGCACAAAGCATATACAGTTTTTTTTTTAGCAAATATCCATGTTATTTCCATACTACTTAGAAAATAGAACATTGCCAAATCCTTAGAAGATTGTAGTCTGCTCGCCCCCTGTTTTATCCTTTTGCTTCTTGAAAGTCACATAGTCTTTAATTTCTTTTCAGACAATTTTTGGAGAACTCCTATCTTTGGAAGACAATAGTGATGTCATGGGGTTGGCTGTGTTCATTCTGAATCGCTTACTTTGGAATCCTGATATAGCCTCTGAGTACAGACACCCCACTGTTCCTCATCTGTATAGAGATGGTGAGTAGTTCTGCCTCCATTGCATTCTTTCCACGCTATGCATAAATGGCTTCTTCTTCTTATTCTTTCTGGTCTCTGTTTAAATTTTACCTTCTTAGAAATGCCAATATAAATAGTTCCTCTCTCCACTATCCTTCCTTTCTTTTCACCCATCATTCCCAATCACTTTCTCCATCACTATAATTATTTTTACCTTTTTATTGTCTCTACCCACCCTCTCCTCACAAGTAGGCTGTAAGCCCTGTGGAGATCATATTTCTTTTAGCTTGTTAACTACAAATGTGGCATCTAGGATGCTGCCTGCATAGAGTAGGTGCTTATTAAAAATTTGTTGCATGAGATAGACTAAATCACTTTTTTAAAGATTTTATTTGTTTATTTGACAGAGAGGGAGATCACAAGTAGGCAGAGAGGCCGGCAGAGAGAGGGGGAAGCAGGCTCCCTGCTGAGCAGAGAGCCCAATGTTGAACTCAAGCCCAGAATCCTGAGATCATGACCTGAGCTGAAAGCAGAGGCTTAACCCACTGAACCACCCAGGCGCCCCAGACTAAATCACTTGATATCTCTGTGCCTCTGCTTCCTCCTCTATGAGCTGGAAATATTGGAAACATAGAGTTTTATGAATATTACATGA
The DNA here is from genome assembly GCF_002288905.1 of Enhydra lutris kenyoni. Classification (NCBI taxonomy): domain Eukaryota; kingdom Metazoa; phylum Chordata; class Mammalia; order Carnivora; family Mustelidae; genus Enhydra; species Enhydra lutris. The sequence continues at coordinate 977,389 of NW_019154109.1, read as the reverse complement.
ATTCATACATTTAAAACACTAAGAAAAAATAATGTTCTATTTGTGCTTACTACTAATTTTCTTTATTAGTACGTTATCATATTTTAAGGTGAAGCTTTTTTTTCACAGATTAACTTGCTATGTTTTTTGTACTTAAGGTCATGAAGAAGCTTTGTCTAAGTTCACATTGAAAAAGTTATTGCTGTTGGTTTGTTTCCTTGATTATGCTAAAATATCCAAACTTATTGATCATGACCCTTGTCTCTTCTGTAAAGATGCTGAATTCAAGGTATAGTTTTCATTTTCTCTTTTAGAGTTCACATTTAAGCTTTTACTTGTTTTTATTGTATATTTTCTCTTTAAAAACTTCTAAGTTTCCCAAAGAAGAGTACTCTGGAGTAGAATAGGATAGGAATACTTATCTAGTCTGTCTTATTAATAGTTCTAACCCTGCCTAACTTATTGGTTGACTTTTTACCAACACAATACCCTATGAAGTTTTGTTGATTTGAGAATTCTGAGGAATTAACTGGGTAGAGGGATTAGGATTTCTTTCCTAATTTAGCATACTATCAAATGAAGACTAATTTTTGGAGTTTGTTGTTAATTATGAGCAATTTTTTAAAAGGCCTTAAATTGGAAATAGATGTACATTATTACCATATGATATGAAACTGACTTTTTTTATGCTACCATTAATTTGACTTCATTTCTATATGCACAGAATAAGAATTTGTTGTTATTATAAACAAAATTATAATCTTGGGATTTAATACCTGCAACTTGTTTCTCCACAGACTAGTAAAGACATTCTTCTGGCTTTTTCACGAGACTTCCTAAGTGGTGAAGGTGATCTTTCCCGTCACCTTAGCTTATTGGGATTACCTGTTAACCATGTTCAGATACCATTTGATGAATTTGATTTTGCTGTTACAAATCTTGCTGTAGACTTGCAGTGTGGGGTGCGTCTTGTGTAAGTATGAGAAACAAGAATTATTTTACTTAATGGAATAGACTAAAATTTTCTGCTAAACACTTTTTTTTTTAAATTTACATAGTCTTTCTTGCTCTTCCTTTTTTAAAAAATTTATTTATTTTAGAGAGAGAGAGAGTTGGGGGAGGAGGTAGGGGAGAGGGAGAGAATACTCTTGCAGACTCTGCTGAGCACAGAGCCCAACATGGGGCTCAGTCTCACAACCCTCAGATCATAACCTGAACCGAAATCAAGAGTCAGACACTTAACCAACTGAGCCACTCAGGCACCCCTCTTTCTTGCTCTTTCATATGATGCAGTAAATTTTTTTAGGGTAAAGACGATTGGGACAAGTATGTGCAGCACCTTTGTAAAATAGTGTCAATTTTAGGTCTAGAAACCTTGTCTCCTATGCACATTTTTTTTTTTTTTCATGCTGACAGTGACAAAGGTCTGTGAGTAGTAACCAGTGATGCCCTAGAACAGAAGCTGAGACAAGCATGGAACCATTTAAAATATCAAACATTTAAGAAACACATTATGGTGACAGGGTTTCATAAATACTGTTATTACTTGGGACCAATTCTAGTTGCATTATTAACCTTGTTTTACACAGGAGGAAAAGCTGGCTGGAGAAGTAAAAGAGTGTGCCCAAGTTTTATATCATGATATTGAGACATAAACTCAGGATGTCTGGCTTCAAATCATACAACACTTCTCAGTAACAAACCAGAATCGTCAAAATTGGCTTTTGTAGGAGTCCAGTGAATTAGCAGTTCCTGCTTTGGCAGGAGTGACCATGAGCACTGTACTACAGTTGGCCTCTTCGGGATATCTGCATTGGACACATTTGTCTTGTTTCTAGGAAAGTCTCCAATTTACATTACATTTGACATATGTGAGGAAGGGATCTCTGGAACTTTATGAATCCCTAGTTCTTCAAAAACAACATACATGTCACTTGCTTCCTTCTAAATTAAATTTCCATGAATATTCTTTTCTGATTATATGTTCTCACGACAAAGTAATGGTCTTTTGAACTTTTCTGTAGTTATTTATCACTTGAGTAATTTCCATATAGTCTAGAGCATTTGCTGAAAATGTTTCACATGTTATTTTTATATTTGTTTAATTTGTTCATTTCATACATCCAAGCCACTACATGTGTTTTCTGGCCAATAAGAATTCACGTTTTTAGACTTTCTCCACTTTCCAGGCGGGGCACTGACTGGTTTTATGTTCACTGCTATTTTCCACAATGGAAGACATTTTTTAGGTCTTTACGAGAGTTACTAAGGACTTAGCAGTGTTGGATATTGATGCTTTTTTGTTGATCAGGAATTCTAACTAGTTAAGAGACTTGATTTTTCATACCAGATTTCTACTTTCTTCGGTGTCAGCAAAATGATCATGAATCTTCAAGGTCATTTGAGAATGCTTGAGAGTGGTTAATCTACTGATGCCATAGGTAATGGATTGGCCTAGTGTTGCAGAAATACTTCGTATGTTGATTGAGTGGTTAGCCTGGAATGATCTTGAGTAACTTTCTAACCTTTAGAAATTATTGTTATATAAATAGTTCTCCAAATTTCAGTTCTGTAAACAATTCTGCCAAATTTTAGCTATCTGCAATATTCTGTTGGGGTTTGCTTTTTCTGTAGAAATACTGATTATTGTCTAGTAGATAAAATACTAGTGACATAGATGATATTACAGGTTTGAATTTAAGTTGTAGTATATATGTCTTCTTAAGGTAGGCACTCAAATATTTTTACAATAATCTGGCATAGATATAACGGAATGGCTTCTGAATCTGATAAGACTGAGTTTTAGTTCATATTACTAACTGTATGACTATAGGCAGTTTACTAAATTCCTCTGGGCTTTGGTTTCTTCATCTGAAGAAAAAAAAAAAAAAACAACAATAATAATGCCTGATTATAGGACTTGCTATGAGGACTAAAATAAGAAAAGAAAGCACTTGCTTGATGTGTAGAATATAGTAGTCCCTCCACAAATATACTTTCTCCCTTCCTTTCCCTTTCTTTTTTCCTATAGAACTCTATTATTTTGTTCATGTGTGCATTTGTGTATTATGTCTCATCTTTTTTTCTTACATTCTGTTCATAAACCTCAAACTGCAGGCTTAAAATGAGAAATGACTCTTATTTGCTAATTGTGGAGCAAGAGTTTTCAGTTAGTTTTTGGGGATCTTTCTCACTTAAAATCCTTCAGATTAGGGGGATTTATGTGGGTGGTAGCTGTAATTAAATAAAGTTCATCTTGTATTTTTTGTTTGTTTTTTAAAGGAAAGTTAAGTTTATTTCTTTACATGGTAAGAACAATCATACATTGATTCTTAATGTCTCAGTGTGGGGAGGGTAAAGGCAGGATATTTATGATATTTTGGGGCCTGGTTTGAGCCTCACCTTTTGATGCCGGGAGCTTTTCACATATGTTTTTATATGAGAGTGTCGTCTGAAAATTTCTTTATTGTTAGGCGAATCATGGAACTTCTCACACGAGACTGGAATCTCTCAAAGAAACTCAGGATTCCTGCAATAAGTCGTCTTCAGAAGATGCACAATGTTGATATTGTTCTTCAAATTCTTAGATCACAAGGAATTCAATTAAATGATGAGCATGGTAAAAATTGAGTAAAGATAAAAGTTTTTCTTCTCACCAAAAACTGATATGTACATATATTGTGCTAATAGGCTGTCTTTTCATTTATAGGAAATACAATCCTATCTAAGGATATTGTGGATAGGCACAGAGAAAAAACTCTTGCATTACTTTGGAAAATAGCTTTTGCTTTTCAGGTATTGTACATTTGGTAAATGTTACACTTTTTATCAAATTTTTGTCAAATTTTTATACTTTTTATCAAATTTATCAACCAATAATATTGGTTTATAAAAGCATTTTCATCAAATAGACTAACAATAACTGTTACTTACTGGGGTTTATTCTGTCCCAGGAACTGGAATAATTGCAATTTAATCTTCACAACACCCTTGTAAGGTAGGTGTTGTCACTGCTTCATAGATAAGGAAAGTGAAGCTAGAAACATCTAGTAGATATTACAGGTTTGAATTTAAGTTGTAGTATATATGTCTTCTTAAGGTAGGCACTCAAATATTTTGAGAACATTGATAGGAAGAAGCGATGAGATTAAAATCCAGGCTTGTGTGACCCCAGATCTTACACATGACATACTATACATTAACCACTATGCATTCCATCACTTCTGAATAAATTATGTTTGTGTTTAAAAAAAAATGAAGACAACAATGACTAACTTCTGTGGGTTAAAATGGTATATGAAAAACATAGAGATATTTATCCTTTTTTGTGTGTGTTTCAGGTGGATATTTCCATTAATTTAGATCAGTTAAAAGAAGAAATTGACTTTTTAAAACACACACAGAGTATGAAGAAAACAATGTCTGCACGATCTTGTCATTCTGATGCTATTATCAATAAGAAAAAAGACAAAAGAAATAGTGGTTCCTTTGAACAATATAGTGAAAGCATAAAGCTGTTGATGGAGTGGGTAAATGCTGTTTGTGCTTTCTATAATAAAAAAGTAAGTTTCTTTGTTTTTGTTTAAGCTCACTGTCTTTAAGTACATTTTGGTTAAAGTCAAACTTTATTCATAAAATATTTTGTTGCATTTCTTAAATAATGTAGTTTATATATATAAGCAAACTTTTCCTCAAATGAGTGAGGGTGTTTTCACATACTGTATTTTATCTAATCTAAGATGTCACCAGTTCTATAATGCACAATTTTTTAATGTATTACTAAGAAAGAAAAAATGCCACAGTCAGCAGTCTCAGTAGGAGACATTTGTCAGATCAGGGGCACCTAAGGATTACACCCCTATTTTAAAGGTAAATGCAAATAAACTCACCATGCTTCTAGAAGTGGATGATAGAGAACCTGACCACTGGCTACAAGGGGGAGGAAAAAAATCTAAGTTGAGTGTTTTGTAATCATTTATTAGATTAATACTGTATTTCTGTACCCTTAATGAAGTATACTCTTAAATGTAAATATGTGAAAATGAATAAAATATCTGGTAAAGAATATGAAGCCAGAAAAATGATAGAGTTCATGTTACTAAATATAGTAAACTGTTATACCTTGAACAGTATGGTTAGTAGAAAATTTGTCAGATACATGGATAATCTTCTACGTTTTAACTAAATACTAGAGAGCTATGGAAGGCTCTAGGGGAGCATGTGTTCCATACCTTTGTCTTAACTTCTCATGTTGCTGGCAATCCTTGGCATTCCTGGGCTTGTGGATCCCTTACTCCAGTTTCTGCCTCTGTCCTCATCTAGCATCTTCCTGTAGTCTCTGTGTGTCTCTCCATATAAGGATACCTTACATTGGATTTAGAGTCTATCCTACTCCACTGTGAAAATTAAACCTGCAGTGGCCCTATATCCAAATAATGTGATATTTTGAGATTCTAGGAAGGACATGAATTTTTTGAGGGACTCTATTTCTCCTAACACAATAAAATTCTTTTTTTTTTTTTTAAAGATTTTTTTTTTTTATTTATTTATTTGACAGAGAGAGATCACAAGTAGACAGAGAGGCAGGCAGAGAGAGAGAGAGAGAGAGGGAAGCAGGCTCCCTGCTGAGCAGAGAGCCCGATGCGGGACTCGATCCCAGGACCCTGAGATCATGACCTGAGCCGAAGGCAGCGGCTTAACCCACTGAGCCACCCAGGTGCCCTAAAATTCTATTTTTAAAAGAGTATTTTATCATTGATAATTTGGCTATAAATAAGGTATTAATTATTCTAGGCACTATTAGCCACTAATGTGATTTTCTTAGCTATTAAAAGGAAATATGCACTACAAAACCATTAATATCTATATTACTGTCCAATATAGTTAATCATTTTCCTGCTATTTCCAATCAGGTGGAGAATTTTACAGTATCTTTCTCAGATGGCCGTGTATTATGTTACCTGATCCATCACTACCATCCTTACTATGTGCCTTTTGATGCTATATGTCAGCGGACTACTCAAACTGTAGAATGCACACAGACTGGCTCAGTGGTGTTAAATTCATCATCTGAATCTGACGGAAGTTCTCTGGATTTGTCTTTTAAAGCATTTGATCATGGTTAGTCCCTTTTGGCTGATTCACTTTTGAAGTTTTTTCTTTGTCACATCAGATTTTTGACTGGCGCTGTCTAATCTCTTTTTTATTTGCATAGTAGAAAACACTTCAGAACTGTACAAAGAACTTCTAGAAAATGAAAAGAAAAATTTTCAGTTGGTCAGGTCTGCAGTTAGAGACCTTGGTGGAATACCTGCTATGATTAATCACTCGGATATGTCCAATACAATTCCTGACGAAAAGGTAAGTGTTCTTCAACTAGCAAGAGTCTCAGCAGGTGACAGTTAGATGCGTATTCTCTGGCAAACTTCTGTTTCCATCTCTTCTGTTTTCCTTTAGGTGGTTATCACTTATTTGTCATTTCTTTGTGCAAGGCTTTTGGATCTTTGTAAAGAAGCAAGAGCTGCTAGACTTATACAGACAACTTGGAGAAAATACAAACTAAAAACAGATCTGAAACGCCATCAGGTACTCCCCCAAAATGAAAACACTGCAATGTGAATTGTACTTCACAAAATACCAGTTGATTGAATTTCGTTATGATTTTTACAGTTTACTGATATGTGAAGTTATTGACCTAATTTTAATAATTGTTTGTGTTTTGGGTTAGGGATGGGTATTTCTCCCTAAGCCTTGGTGTTTCTTTCACTGGATGTGTCTTCCAGGCACTGTTCCCTCGCTTGCTCTGGCGGAAGTAGAATAACTTGCACCCTTTGTAAATTTACAAAAGTAAACTGAGGATACCTGACTCAGCTCTTTTCTCCTTCGTGGAATCTAACCTATCCCTTCCTGGACTCTAAACTCTCTCTGGGAGCAGTTTTCCATGAATTTTTTCATGTGGTGTTCTGGGAGTCTTGATCTTGGTGCTGGAGAGTGTCCCTGGAGTCTGGGTGTCTGTCTGATTTTGTAGTGCAGTTGGCCAGCTCATTTTGTTTGTCTGAAACTGTTTTCCAGTGTATCCTTTATTAGTTTAAAAGTGGAGGGACGCCTGGGTGGCACAGTTGGTTAAGCATCTGCCTTTGGCTCAGGTCATGATCCTAGGGTCCTGGGATCAAACCCCACATCGGGCTCCCTGCTCTGTGGGGGAGCCTGCTTCTCCCTCTCCCTCTGCCTGCCACTCCCCCTGCTTGTGCTCTTTCTCTCTCTGTCAAATAAATAAAATCTTAAAAAAGAAAAATTTTTTAAGTGGAATTTGGTTTCTATTGTTTTATTTATTGTTTGGGATCTGGACGCAGGGATAGTGATGTTATTTGTCATTTCCCTTTTTGACCCCAACAGTACAAAATTTTATGTTAATGTAAGCTTTTTTTTTTTTTTAATTCTGAGAAAAATGTAATTTTTAACCAACTATGAAATGGTCTCCTTGATCAAGTTAAACAAACTATTTTAATCCTTTTTCTCCCTACCCCTTCCACTAATGATCTTATATTCACTTATTTGGAAAATCAAATAAAATAAGCAGCTATGTTTGATAAACTTATCATGTATTTCAGAAATACTTTCCACTTTATACTGCTCCTCAATTTTGAGTTACTGTGCATTTATGGTAGAGTTCTTAATAACTCTATAAAACAGCTACATTTTGGCAACTCTTAAACATACCATGTATTCTGTCTTAGTTTGTCAGACTCGGAAATAACACAGTAATTGAAATAATTTGCTGTTACCCCACTCAAACTCCTAGTAGTAACTTTTGGGAAATAGGCAGTGGCTTATACTCACAACTGGTCTTTTCTGCTACCATTTCTATTCTTTGTGCCTTCTTTTGCCCCTTATCTTCTTAGAATCTATCTGCCTCCTTGCCCACATATGTCTTAGAGGATAACTTTGTACTCTGGAAGCTTTTGGAGAATTGCTTTAGGAGATTTTTCAGCAAAGACTCTTTCCTGGCTGGTCCTCAAATTATTTCACTCATTCTGTTTATATGACATTAAATGAGAGAGTAAAAATCCCATGAAACAGATATTTATCAGAATTGGGGGGACTGGTAAATGAAATCTGCTTTATTTTCTGCTCAAAATGACCTTATACTAATAAGATATAAACTACAAAGATTTCCTAGCTGTTTGCTGGTGAGATCCCTTTTCCTGATTTAGGAAGTAGAAAGTTCCCTGTTTTTTAAAGACAACTGCTTCTATCCTTTCTCCAGGTGACCATGCTCCCTCTCTTATACAATTACACTAATATCCAATTACATGTTTTTGTTTGCTATTTGGAACATTAAGCAGTAGGTTCCCTATATATTGTCGTAGAAATATTATAATCTAATAAACATATAAAAATTACCATGGATAGCTAATTTTTCAGGTATTATATTTTATTTCCATCTCATTGTTATAATTCACATAAACTATCCATTGAGAAAAGACTGGCTCAAGTTTTTGTAGTGATAAGTGAAAATTGAGTAATGGCCCAATTCCTAATGAATGAGGTAGGATTATCCAAGGGTACCCTGACACATTAGTTCTTCTGTCAAAGAGTAGGCATAAACTGTAAAGCAAAGTGAATCCCTGTATGTGGCCCATACACAAGGTAAAATAAAACAAACTTGTAATAGGTTAGCTTAGCAATAGCATAAGATTAAAAATGATAACATGCAGTCTAATTTAGCAAAGAAGCAGTGACTTAACCAGCATTGGAATTTTTACCATCAGTTTATAAATTTTTCAAACAGTTGCTAGTTTGGATTTATCTGTTTTCCGTCTGTAGCTTCTCTAATGTCACATAAAATTGTTCCATTTTAGTTTGCTTGAGATTGAGATGATCTACAAATTTACCTTAGCCCACCATATCTAGGAGTGCCCCTAGCCTTGGAACTTTTGACTCAAATGCAACTTTTGACTTTTTTTTTTAAGCTAATAGGAAATGCTTATTTTTAACCCAGTTTTTGTTTAATTGTGGTAAAGAACACATCATAAAATTTACTATCTTAACTCTTTTTAAAGTGTACAGTTCAGTAGTGTGAAGTATATTTACATCACTATGAAACAAATCTCCAGAAATTTTTTAACTTGTAGAACTGAAATTGTGCTCCTTAAATTGTGGCTGGGTAGAGGGATGGTTTTAATTTGGATATCTATAGTCTTTTTTTTTTTTTAAGATTTTATTTATTCATTTGATAGACAGAGATCACAAGTAGGCAGAGAAGCAGGCAGAGAGAGAGGAAGAAGCAAGCTTCCCGCTGAGCAGAGAGCCCAATGCAGGGCTCGATCCCAGTACCCTGGGATCATGACCTGAGCCGAAGGCAGAGGCTTTAACCCACTGAGCCACCCAGGCGCCCGACAGATATCCATAGTCTTAAAGGCCATATGCTCTACAGGGGTACAGTCAGTGGTTAGATCACTTAATCAATTTGTTGGACATAATTCTACCCCAATTTTAGAATTGTCTAGTCTTTTTCCATTTAGGAGTGATGTAATATATGACTCTCACCATTTCTTAGTATTTGTTTCAATCCATTAACTACATTTTTCCTTTCTTAGAGTGGCTGTTTGATCCCTTCCATAGTTGAATGTGTTCCCATACTGTGCAGTTTCCACCCATAGATCTCAATGCCTGATTATAATTAATTAATAATTAGAATCTAATGTCTATATAGAGCCCGTCCTTGGATAGTGAGCTGTTCCAGATAGCTACATAAAGTTATAAATAACTATAAATTTATAGCTACATGCTATAAATTGTTCTTTCCACCACAAGAAATAATTTATATTCTAGTTTCCAATTCAGGTAACTGAAATGATAAATCTGGCCTTGAGGGTGTGGCAAAGTGATTGCTTCATTCGAATACTGGTTATCCACCCAGTAGACTGACAGTCTACTTGACTTCTCTGTCTCAGTTTCCCCATAGTCATAAAAGTGGTTCCTGTTCATCTGTTCTTATGGTTGTGTGAGATTTAGATGAAGCATTCATGAAGTGCTTAGAATGGTGCCTGATGCCTAGTAAGTATTTGACCTATGTTGTTTTTGCTAGTACTTCATCATTAGAAATAATAGAAATAGAGGTGTATGGGGTATCAGCCTATGGTGCTCCCAGGGCAGGTAGCTCTTTTTCGGCCACTTAAGCTATCAAGCAGTCCTGCTACCACTTCCCATAACCTGATATTCTGTCATCTTGATTGTCTATGCCTTAAAGCCATAAAGTATTCTGTGCTAAAAGTAAATATTTTGCTGCTTCTCCCTTTTTGTTCGAGTTGTTACAAAGCAAGACTACCTTATATTGCAAGGCATTTTGTTTATTTTAGGACCTCCTTTTTTCTTTTTTATTTCCTCCTGTGGTCCACCGCTTTTTTCAAAATCAAACATGAATTCTCTGGGCTGTAATCTGAGAAACATACTTCATTCATTCATTCATTCATTCATTCATTTTAAAAGATTTTATTTCTTTATTTGACACCGAGAGACAGCGAGAGAGAGAACACAACCAGGGGGAGGAGGAGAGGGAAAAGTAGGCTTCCTGTTGATCCCTGGACCCTGGGACCCTGACCTGAGCCGAAGGCAGGCACTTAATGACTAAGCCACCCAGGTACCCTGAAACATACCACATTTAAATAGCCTTTATATTGATTATTGAGATGATATATCAAACATGCCTGTGATCTTTATTTTAGGATTATAGCCTTGGGAATTTTTGTTCCATTATATAAATATATATATGCATTTCCACCTATCAGACCTTTCAACATTCCTGAAAGTATCTATATTCCAAAGATGAGCATATCTTAAGTCGGGGGGATGTTTTATTTTCAGGATCAGTTTGATTAATATTTAATAGATGATTTTCTTACAAACTTAAGTAATTAAGCTTTTTTTTTTTAAAGATTTTTATTTATTTATGTGACAGACAGAGATCACAAGTAGGCAGAGAGGCAGGCAGAGAGAGAGAGGAGGAAGCATGCTCCCTGCTTGAGCAGAGAGCCTGATGCGGGGCTCGATTCCAGGACCCTGAGATCATGACCTGAGCCGAAGGCAGAGGCTTTAACCCACTGAGCCACCCAGGTGCCCCAGTAATTAAGCTTTTGATTCATCTTTGCTTTTTTTTTTTTTTTTTAAGGAGCGAGACAAAGCTGCAAGAATTATTCAATCAGCTGTAATCAATTTCCTAAGTAAACAACGATTGAAGAAGGAGATTAATGCAGCATCGACCATTCAGAAATACTGGCGAAGACTCTTAGCACAGAGAAAATTATTAATGTTAAAAAAGGAAAAACTAGAAAAAGTTCAAAATGAATCAGCATCAGTTATTCAGGTATAGTATCCTGGGTTTTGGAATTTAAAAAGTTTTAATGACTTTTTTTTTAAGATTTCATTTGTTAATTTGACAGAGAGAGCGAGATCACAAGTAGGCAGAGAGACAGGCAGAGAGAGAGGGGGAAGCAGGCTCCCCACTGAGCAGAGAGCCTGATGTGGGGCTCGATTCCAGGACCCTGAGACCGTGATCTGAACTGAAGGCAGAGGCTTAACCATTGAGCCACTCAGACGCCCCTTTTAATGACATTTTTAAGGAAGAAAGTAAAATATGATAAAGTTTTCAATTATATTTTAGGCTTTCAAATTTTTCTGGTACTTGAACAAATATTTAATATCTTCCTACTACCTCTAAAACTCTTTGCTATATTCAGCATAAGTCTCAAACAAATTGAAATACCTCTTTTTCTCTGAAGTCTAATTCTTTACCTCTTCTGTCTTTGTTTTATAGTAGGGATTTACAGTCTTATGCTCCATGGGACATGCTGACATACTGTATCATTTTACTTTGTGTATCCACACACTCAACCAAGCTCATCGTTTAATCTCCACTGTGGGTTCTGGAACTTATTTTGGGATAAATGTGTGCATGTTTTCCTCTGTAGCCCATTTAGTTGGCATATAACAAAATATCACCTATAATCTATAGAATACCTATGTTAGTTTTCTACTTAGTAAAAAAAATTGAACATATCTACATAGCAGACAAATTCTTTATACGTTTTTGATATTAGGTTCTGTTTTAATAACAGCAGAGGTGTACTATTTAAATTTGCGCTATGTAAGTGTCATTGAAGCTTCACCCCATAATTTTATCTGTTTTATAAATTTAGAAGTTTTTGTGTCTGGCTACTACTATTGATAAGTGAAAGATTCTGATTTAATAAATTCTTTTTTTTTTTGAACTTTTTTTAATGTGAAGTATTACACATGGAAAATGGCACAGAACACAAATGTAAAGCCCAATAGTTTTTCACAAAGTTAATACCCACTTAACCACTACTAGGTCAAGAAATAGAATATTGTCAGCTTCTCAGAAGCCATTTCACAATCCATTAAGTCCCTTACCCCTGCCCATAACCATTATTCTAATATATGCCATTTTTCTAGACATCTTCTCTAAACACTATAATTTTGTCTTGCCTGTTATTTGAATTTTATGTAGGTAGGTTCAAACCATGTAAATTCTTTTATTCTACGTTATTAAATTTGTGAGATTTATCAGCATTGAGTGTCACTGTGATTTAACTTTCAGTCTATAATATTCTGTAATTTACTTATCTTTTCTATTGTTGTTGGACATTTGGCTTTCCAGTTCTGAGTCATTATGAGTAATGAATGCTTCCATGAATGTGCCTTCTGGTGTGAAATATATTCACTCTGTTTGATATATACATGAGTACAATTGTTTGGTTTTTGAGTGTATAGATTTCAGTTTTCGTAGATAGTGCCAAAAAGTTTATAAAGCGACTGTAGCACACACCAGCTGTTTAAGAGTGATCATGTAACTCCATGTTCAGGTAAATAAATACTTGGAAATTGTCTTTTTAATTTTAGCCATTCTAGTGGTTGTGTATCATATCCTGGAGTAGTTTTAATTTGCATTTTCTTGATAATTAATGATATTGGACACCTTTTTAAACTGGAAATCTTCTCTTGTGAAGCTCTATTTCAAGTCTCTTTTCAGTTTTTCATTTTGATTGTTTGCCTTCTTATAAATTTGTAAGACATGTTGAATATTCTGGTTATTAGAATTTTGTTGGATTTGGGTGTTTAAATATCTTCTCCTTGACTGTGATTTACTGTTTTATGAAATGAAAATTCTTAATTTTCAATGATGGTTAGTGTATTTTTGTGTACCATAACCCAAGGCCTTTTGAAGATACTCTTCTACATTATATTCTAAAAGCTTTAGTGTATTATCTTTCACATTTAGATCTCTCCTGATTTGTGTTACAGAACTTTTTTTTTTAATGGATATCCAGTTGTTTCAGTCATTTTACTGAAACAACCATCCTTGCCTGATTACTGTGCCACCTTTAGCATACATCAAAAATTCTTATATCTGTGCTTCTGTTCCTATCTGTGCTTTTTTCTGTTCTATTGGTTTTTTTTTTTTCTTTCTTTGGGCCTTGTATTCTGACTTTATGTGAAATCTGGATATCTAGTAGATAAGTCCTCCTTCTTCATTTTTTTTTAAAGAAGTTTTTAGTTATTTTTTTTTAAGATTTTATTTGTTTACTTATTTGACAGAGACAGATAGCGAGAGAGGGAATACAAGCAAGAGGAGTGGAAGAGGGAGAAGCAGGCTTCCCAGTGAGCAGGGAGCAGATGTAGGGCTCGATCCCAGGACCCTGAAATCATGACCTGAGCCGAAGGCAGATGCTTAATGACTGAGCCACCTGGATGCCCCAAGATTTTAGTTATTTTAATTCTCTGAATTTTCATACATATTTAGAATCTGAAGTTCAAAAGTGTTGGAATTTGAGATTTAATAAATACTGAACATGGTATCTATTCCCTATTTATTTTGGTCTTGTTTAAATGTCTCCCAACTTGGTTTTATGATTTGATGCAAGAGGTCTATCTATATGATACATTTTTAAAAATTTAGTTTAAAAAACATTAAATTTTTTTTTTTAATTTTATTTATTCATTTGACAGAGATCACAAGTAGGCAGAGAGACAGGCAGAGAGAGAGGAGGAAGCAGGCTGAGCAGAGAGCCCGATGTGGGCTCAATCCCAGGACCCTGGGATCATGACCTGAGCCGAAGGCAGAGGCTTTAACCCACTGAGCCACCCAGGCGCCCCAAAAAACATTAAAATTTTAATTTTTAAATTAGCACTCAGTAAAATAGACCTTTTTTGATGTGCCATTCCATAAAGTTAAACACATGTACATATTTGTGTAATCACTATCTCAGGTTACAGAACAGTTCATCACCCAGAAAAACTTTTGGGTGCTGTATGTTGTCATTCCTCCAGCTACACTCAGCTCCAGGTGACCATAACTCTGTTCTCTGTTACCATAGTTTGGCCTTTTTGAGAATGTCACCTAAATGGAGCCATATAGTATGTAGCCTTTTGAGATTCACGTTTTTTCACTGAGCGTAATGCCTTTGAGACTCCTTTAAGTTGTTGCATATATGAATAGTTTGTTTTCATTGCTGAGTAGTATTCTGTTGTATGGAGGTACCACAATTTGATTTTTTTTTAAGATTTTATTATTTATTTGACAGAGAGAGAGAGATCACAAGTAGGCAGAGAGGCAGTCAGAGAGAGGGGTGGGGAGCAGGATTCCTGCCGAGCAGAGAGTCCGATGTGGGGCTTGATCCCAGGACCCTGAAACCATGACCTGAACTGAAGGTAGAGGCTTAACCCACTGAGCCACCCAGGTGCCCCCCACAATTTGATTTTACATTAACCTGTTGAAAGATATTTGTGTTGTTCCCAGTTTTAGGTAATTTCATTTCATATTTTTTTAAAAGGTTTTATTTATTTATTTGACACAGAAAGAGAGATCACAAGTAGGCAGAAAAGCAGGCAGAGATAGAAGGGAAAAGCAGGCTCCCTGCTGAGCAGAGAGCCAGATGCGGGGCTTGATCCCAGGACCCTGAGATCATGACCTGAGCCGAAGGCAGAGGCTTAACCCACTGAGCCACCCAGTGCCCCATAATTTCATTTCTTGAAGGTAAATATTTATGAGTGGGATTGCTGGCACTTGGTAAGTGTATGTTTAACTTTATAAGATACTGGCAAACTGGTTTCTAGAGTGGCTCTACCACTTTTCATTCCAACCCTAGTGTATACGAGTTCTCATTGCTCCACATCTTCCAACACTATGATGTCAATGTTTTTTAGCCATTGTTTTAGATGTGTAGTGGTATCTAATCTTGGTTTTATTTTTCATTTCCCTAATCACAAATGACGTATATGTTTTCAAGTGCTTGATTGTCTTCAGGATATCTTGTGAAGTGTCTGTTGAAATCTTTTGCTTATTATTGTAATTGAATTGTTTATCTTATTGAGGTTTGAGAATTTTGAGAGTTTTGAGAATTCTTTCCATATTCTGGAGACAAATTCTTTGTCAGTATTTTTGCAACTATTTTCTCCTAATCTTTTACAGGAAGTTTGCTAGTCTTGGTGAATGTTCTGCATACTTAAAAAGAATGTGTATTCTGTTGTTGTTGGGTAAAGTGTTCGGTAAATGTTAAATCTGTTTGTTTGGTGTTATTTAGTTCTTTTATATCCTGACTGATTTTCTATTTGCTCTCTCAGTAAAAGAATAGTGTGTAAATCTCTCAACTGTAATGGAATATGTGTTTCTTCTTTCAGTTCTTTTCATTTTGTCATCATGTATATTGACACTCTGTAGTTAGGCACGTGCACATTTGAGATGGTTCTATTTTCTTGGTGAGGTGGGTCTTTTATCATTATGTAATGTTCTTTTTTTATCTCTCATAGTTTTCCTTGCTCTGAAATCTACCTTGCTGGCTGTACTTTAATTACTCCAGCTTGGTTGTGGACTTCACTACCATCTGCAGGATATTTTTTTTCTTTCCTTTTACTTGTTAATTACTTACATGATTATGTATGACATGAAGTCTAGACAGCATTTCGTTGTTGTTGTTGTTTTTTCATGTATCTCTGTCTTTTGATTGGTGGTTTAGACTATATTTTAAGCATTTATTGATATTTGTGAATTTAGTTCTATCCTTTTATTGTTTCTGAATGTTTCCATTCTTTCATTCTTCCCTTTCCCCTTTCCTGGCTTTTCAATTCTTTGAACGCTTGATAGTGTTACACTTTAGTCTATTTTCTTTCTGTTTCCCTTTGGACAGGTTTTTATTGTTTGTTTTGTCTTTTGGTGATTGCTCTAGGGGTTACAGTATATGTAACTTTTAATATACTTAGAATTAATATTTTATTACTTTAAGTTGAATATAGAAAGCCTACCACTATCTAAGTCCCCCTGTGTCCTGTCTCCCACTTTTATGTTTAGTTATCTTGCTTACTACATCTATATGCAATTAAAATCACATCAGGGAATGTTAATTTTTGCTTAATCATAATAAATATTTTAAACAATACATCAGAATAATATTCTATGCTGTTAATGCAGATGTTTATCATTTCTGTTGCTTTGCTTTATTTTTTTGTAGTACATTTTTTACAACTTATAAACCCACAGTGATACATTATTATTATTAACTAAGGTCCATAGTTCAATTAGGGTTCACTTTTTGTGTGGTGTCGTTACATGTGTTTGATCAAAATCCTGCCCTGAAAATCCTGTGTACTCCACCTAATCATCCCTTACCCCTCCTCACAATTCCTGGCAAACCCTGATTTTTTTTTTTACTGTCTCCATAGTTGTTTTTTGTTTTTTTTTTTTCCCCCAGAATGTCCTGTAGTTTGAATCCATCAGTATGTAGCCTTTTCAGATTGGTTTCTCTCCCTTAGCAATATACATTTAAGTTGCTTTAATGTGTTTTTTGGGCTTGATAACTTACTTGTTTTTATCATTGAATAACATTCTATGTTGGATTTACTCTAGGATTTATTATTTTTTTTAATCCATTTACCTATTGAAGGATATCTTGGTTGCTTCTGATTTTTGGCAGTTATGAATAAAAAATTATAAACATATAAAAAAAATTATAAACATCTGTGTACAGATGTTTTTTTCTGTGGACCTGTTTTCAGCCTCTTTGGGTAGGTACCTTGGAGTGGAATTGCCTGATCATATGATAAAACTAAGTTTGTGAGAAAGTGTCAAACTGTCTTTCACAGTAGCTGTATCATTTTGCATTCCCACCAGCAATGAATGAGACTTCCTGTTGCTCTCCTTCCTGGCCAGCATTTGGTGTGCGGTGTTTTAGATTTTAGCCATTCTAATAGATATATATTGGCATCACTTTGTTCCAGTTTGCAATTCCCTAATGCTGTATGATGTTGAGCATCTTTTCATATGCTTATTTACCATCTGTATATCTTCTTTTATGATGTGTTCAGATCTTTTGCCAATTTTTTAATTCTTACTATCCATTTTTTATTTTCTTGTGGCGTTTTAAATGTTCTTTGTTTAAAGGATTTGGATACAAATCCTTTATCAGATATGTATTTTGCAAATATTTTCTCCTAGTCTGCAGCTTATCTTTTTGTTCTGTTAACAGTTTTTCACAGAGCAGAATTTTTTAATTTTAATGAAACTGGAGATCAGTTTTTTTTCTTTCATGGATTATATTTTTGGCATTATATCTAAAAAGCCATTGCCAAACCCAAAGTCCCTCAGATATTCTGTTGTTATCTTCTAGACATTGTTCTATGATTTTACATTGTACATTTAGATCTATGATTTATTTTGGTTAATTTTTGTGAAAGGCAAAGAGTCAGTGTTGAGATTCATTTTTTTCTTATGTTTGTCTGCTTATTCCAGCGTCATTTTTTGAAACCAAACAAAATTATCCTTTGTGTACTCACTTGGGTTGTTCCTTTGCTAAAGATCAATTGACTGTGTTGCATGGGTATACTTCTGGACTCCCTATTCTGTTCTAGTGACCTCTTTGTCTATTAATTTGCCAATACCATACTGTCTCAAATAGTATAGTTGGTTTTTTTTTTTAAGATTTTATTTATTTATTTGACAGACAGAGATCACAAGTAGGCAGAGAGGCAGGCAGAGAGAGAGGGAAGCAGGCTCCCTGCTGAGCAGAGAGCCCAATGCGGGGCTGGACCCCAGGACCTGAGACTGTGACCTGAGCCGAAGGCAGAGACTTAACCCACTGAGCCACTCAGGCGCCCCTCGAATACTATAGTTTTATATTAAGTTTTGAAGCTGGATAATGTTGGTCCTCCAGCTTACTTTCCCTTTAATATTATGTTTGCTAGTCTGGGTCTTTTGCCTCTCCATTTAACTTTAGAATCAGTTTGCTGGTATCCACAGAGTAACTAGGCAAGATTTTGATTGAGATTGCACTGAATTTATAGACTAAGTTGGGAATAAGTGTCAGCATTGAGTCTTCTACCAATGAACGTGATCTCTCTCTCTCCATTTAATTACATCTTCTTTGATTTCTTTCATTAGTTTCATAGTTTTCCTCAGACAAATCCTGTGTATATTTAGGTGTATTTTGAAGTGGGTTTTTTTTGTTTGTTTGTTTGTTGCTACTAATACTAATATGCTACAAATTTGCTCTAATTGTTTGTTAGTTCCAGGAGTTTTTTTGGTCATTTCTTTGGATTGTCTACATAGATGATCACGTCACCGGTGGACAAAGAAAGATTTATTATTTTTGTCTTTTGTATACCTTTTATATCCTTTTCTTACTACATTAGCCAGGACTTTTAGTAGATGTTGAATAGGAATGGTGTGGGTACCTCCTTTTGTTATTCCAGATCTTAAGGGAAAAGCATCTAGTTTCTCAACATTAAGTTTGATGTTAGCTGTAGGTTTGAATACATGTTCTTTATCATATTGAAAAAGTTCCTGTCTATTTTTAGTTTGTTGAGATATTTTTTTCTTAAATCATTTTTCCTTTTCAACCTAGATTCTTTGTATTGATCTTCAAGTTTGTTGATTGTTTTATTATCTTTTTTCGGCTATTGAGCCATTCCACTGAGTTTTTTTTTATTTCGGTTATTGTGTTTTTCAGTTCTAATATTTTCATTTGGTTCTTATTTGTATCTTTGATGTTTTTGCTGAGACTTTCTATTCTTCCATCAGTTTCAACTTTTGGAACATTTTTACATCTGTTTTAAAGTCTTTGTCAGGTAATTCCAATGTCTAGGTCATCTCCATTGGCATCTATCGATCGTCTTTTCCCATGGAAGTTGACGTTTTCATTCTGTTTTTATGCCAAGTAATTTTTAATTACATCTTGAATATTTTGAATGTTATGTGAATGTTGATATTTTAGTTTTATGAGATGATCTGCCATGCTGGGTTCAGGCCACAACTTCTTATCAGCCTTCCTTGGGTACGGCTTCAACATCAGTTCCTTTTTTAAAGCGTTTACAGTGATACTTGTATCAGTCCCATGTGTATGTCATCGAGTGACCAGTTTGGGATCTAGATGGTGATGATCATTACTCAAAGGCTAGTCTGCTTAATGGTACACAGCTTAATGGTGAACCCAGGAATTCATAACATTAAGGGATTGCTTTTCTGAACTATCCCTTCTCTTCAGTCTCCCTGGGACTTTCCAGGTGTTTTTAGGGCTACCCTGTTTAGTTCTCTGGCCAGAAACCTCTGTTGACCTCTGGTTACACTGGTATGCTGTGTTCTTTCTATGACTACCCTAGCCAAGATCAAGCAGAGACTCTGTGTCTTTAGTAAGAGGACAAAGGTTGTGGAGATAGGGAGAGATGAAGAATTGGAGTTTTGAAAGCAATCTACTACAGATACCTACAGTGGAGAAGAAAGAGCACCTTCTTTTATATGAAAATCTAGGCCCTAATATCAACTCTTGGTACTTGGTATGTGACTTTGGGAAGAGTTTTGCATTGTAAGTTTTCTTTGTTTTTGTGAGAATTAAATAAGTAAATTATACATAATGCTCTGTAGTTAAAGTTACTTAGTTGTTTTGTTTTGTTTTTAGATTTTTATTTATTTGACAGAGAGAGACACACAGAGAGAGGGAACACAGGCAGGGAGAGTGGGAGAGGGAGAAGCAGGCTTCCCTCTGAGCAGGGAGTCCAACTCGGGGCTCGATCCCAGGACCCTGGGATCATGACCTGAGCCAAAGGCAGACGCTTAATGACTGAACCACCCAGGCACCCCAAAGCTACTTAGTATTAACAGACAGATGGCAGTGCTGCTCAGTCTCTACAGCGATGAGAGGGGAAGAACTTACCTTCCATGAGCTATATCAACACTGATTACCATTTCAGTAATGGAGACTGGTAACAGTGTTCAGAAGAAATGATTATCAAAGTATAATAAGCTATCCACACTCACTCTTTAATTTTTGAGTTTGAAGGTTTCACAAATGAACATCTAGAAGAAAGAAAAGAAAAAGAATGGCAACTACAACTCTGAATAATAACTGCTTTACTTTTCCCTACTTTTTTGAGGCGGCTTAATAAAATCCTTCACATTTGCATCAAACTTAGAGTTTTCAATGTCATTTTGCATTAATATGCTTAAATATAGTTGGATAAGTGTTTTAATTACTTATGCATCTCTTCATAGTAATGTGATGTTTCATTATTTCTTATCAGGCTCAAGAGTAGGAACAAAATCACAATTGACACATAGTAAAGAATAAGGCAATATCTGTTGGGAAAACATAGAGTGGTCCTAACTCTCCTCTCCCATGGAGAGGTGGGCTTGGAACAGGTGGGCTTGGAACAGGCACAGATGCATAACAGTGTTAGTACTTCTAGGAGACAGAAGTACTTAGCCCCTATACTGTTTAGCTTATACGTAAGGTAAAGTAGGCTACAATAGGTAATTCTCCCCTCAGTGTTGCCCTAATGAAGGAGTTAGGGAATGTGGGTGGTATGGGAAGAAAGCAACGTTGGCTATTCAAGAAACAAATGTTTTTCACTTCTTGTATCTTTTCAGAATTCTACTTTTTGACTGTCCATAATTCCTAAACTTACGAAGAAGTAGTAATTTAATTCTTAATGAAAAAAATGACTAAGAATGATCTAACTCACTTGTTTCTAAGTGTAGGATCCCTCACATAAACAGTTTCCAGTCATTACAAGATGGCTTAGCAGCCTTGAGATTAAGGGGAGAAAACAAAATCCAAACTATATTCGTAGGAAATGACTTAGAATCAATAGATAGCAGAATATTACTATAGTTTATTTAGACCATTTTTTTGGTATGTTATTCTTTTAGAATATGAACTTGCTTTACATTTCTTTTGTCTTTGGAATACAAATGCAATATGAATACCATTAGGATTGAGACAAGCGTTTCTGAATTGGCTACAGCTCTATCAATATAGAAATTAAACTACAAAC
The DNA here is from genome assembly GCF_002288905.1 of Enhydra lutris kenyoni. Lineage (NCBI taxonomy): Eukaryota > Metazoa > Chordata > Mammalia > Carnivora > Mustelidae > Enhydra > Enhydra lutris. Next base: position 956,071 of record NW_019154109.1, on the reverse strand, counting down.
AAAAGAGACAAGTATTTTCCAAAAATAATACTATTTTTTAATTTAATATGTTTATTTTTAAGCCAAATGTTAGAAAAATTAATACTTGCAGAGGTTCTAAGTATAGAAAGTTATGTGTTTTACTTTGTTTCCCTTCTTACCTTTTTCAGAGATATTGGAGAAGATATTCCACTAGAAAACAATTTCTGAAATTGAAATATTATTCGGTCATCCTGCAATCTAGGATAAGAATGATAATCGCTGTTACATCTTACAAACAATATCTTTGGGCTGCAGTTACAATTCAGAGACATTGGCGTGCTTATTTAAGAAGAAAACATGATCAACAGAGATATAAGATGCTAAAGTCATCGTGTCTCATAATCCAGTCTATGTTCAGAAGATGGAAGCAACGTAAAATGCAATTACAGATAAAAGCTGCAATAACACTGCAAAGAGCCTTTAGAGAGTGGCATGTCAGGAAACGAGCTAAAGAAGAAAAATCTGCTGTTGTCATACAATCATGGTATAGAATGCACAAAGAATTACGGAAATACATTCACATTAGGTCTTGTGTTGTTATCATTCAGACAAGATTCCGAAGCCTTCAAGCCCAAAAGTTATATAAAAGAAAAAAAGAGGCTATACTAACCCTTCAGAAGTACTACAAAGCATACCTGAAAGCAAAGACTGAGCGCATCAAGTATTTGCAGAAACGGGCTGCGGCCATTCGACTGCAGGCTGCTTTTAGGAGGATGAGAGCTCGTAATCTACACAGACAAACCAGAGCTGCTCGTGTTTTTCAGTCCTACTGGAGGATGAGACAAGACCGATTTCGATTTCTAAACCTTAAGAAAATTACTACCAAGTTGCAGGCACACGTAAGAAAAAATCAACAATTACAGAAATATAGGAAGATAAAGAAAGCTGCCATTGTAATTCAGACTCATTTTCGAGCTTATGTTTCAGCGAAGCAAGTTCGAGCATCTTACCAGAAAACATGTTTTGCTGTCATCGTTCTCCAGTCGGCATATAGAGGGATGCAAGCCAGGAGAAAGTTTATTCACATCCTCACAGCCATTATAAAAATTCAGTCATGTTACAGAGCTTATATTTCCAGAAAAAAGTTCCTGAGACTAAAAAGTGCTGCAGTAAAGTTACAGTCAGTTGTCAAGATGAAGCAAAGCCGTAAGCAGTATTCACGTTTGAGAGCAGCGACGCTGTTCATCCAGCAGCGGTACCGCTCCACGAAAATGGCCGCACTACAGAGGCAAGAATACGTGCAGATGCGGGTGTCCTGTGTCAAACTGCAAGCTTCTGTTAGAGGTCACCTGGTTCGAAAGCACATGCAGTTGCGAAGACAAGCTGCCGTCTCACTACAGTCGTATTTCAGAATGAGAAAGACGCGGCAGTACTACCTGGAAATTTATAAAGCAACTGTTGTCATTCAGAGTTACTATCGTGCATATAAAGCACAGGTCAATCAGAGGAAGAACTTCCTGCAAGTCAAGAGAGCAGTCACTTGTTTGCAGGCAGCTTATAAAGGTTATAAAGTTCGCCAGCTAATCAAACAACAGTCCATAGCTGCTCTTCAAATTCAGACCGCTTTTAGAGGCTATAGTAAAAGGAAGAGATATCAATATGTGCTTCAGTGTACTATCAAGATTCAGAGATGGTACAGAACATACAGGACTGCCCGTGGTGTTAGAACGCAATTTCTAAAGACCAAGGCAGCTGTGATTTCTCTCCAATCTGCTTATCATGGCTGGAAAGTGCGAAAGCAGATCAAAAGGGAACATCAAGCTGCAGCGCACATTCAGTCTGTTTTTAGAATGGCCAAAGCCCGGAAACAGTTCAGATTGTTCAAAGCAGCAGCATTAGTCATCCAGCGACGCTGGAGAGCATGGACTGCAGGAAAGAAGCAACGCATGGAGTACATTGAACTCCGTAAAGCAGCACTGATTCTTCAATCTACATGGAAGGGCAGAACAGTGAGAAGGCGGATTCAAAAGCAGCGCGAATGTGCGGTCATCATACAGTCATACTACAGAATGTATGTACAACAAAAGAAGTGGGAAATCATGAAAAAGGCTGCTTGTCTGATTCAAATGTATTATAGGGCTTACAGTGTTGGAAGGAAACAGCGTCAGTTGTACTTGAAAAGCAAAGCAGCTACAGTCATTTTACAGTCAGCTTACCGAAGTACGAGAGTAAGAAAAAAAATAAAGGAGTGCAACAAAGCAGCCGTCACTATACAGTCCACATACAGAGCTTACAAAACCAGAAAAAACTATGCAACCTGCAGAGCTGCGGCTGTCAAAATTCAGAGATGGTATCGAGATATTAAAATTGCAAGCCATCAACGTAAGGAATATCTTAATTTGAGGAAGACAGCAGTTAAAATTCAAGCAGTTTATAGAGGTATTCGAGCAAGAAGACAAATCCAACACATGCACATCGCAGCCACTATTATTCAAGCCATGTTTAAGATGCATCAGGCAACAGTGAGATACCATAAAATGAGAACAGCAGCTATCATAATTCAGGTAAGATACAGAGCATATTGTCAAGGTAAAATTCAGCGTGCAAAGTACTTGACAATTCTGAAAGCTGTTACTGTTCTTCAGGCAAGTTTTAGAGGAATGAGAGTTAGACAGACTCTCAGAAAGATGCAAAGTGCAGCCACACTCATTCAGTCGTATTATAGAAGACACAGAGAACAAACCTATTTTAGTAAGTTAAAGAAGGTAACAAAAACAGTACAGCAAAGGTACCGCGCAGTGAAGGAAAGAAACATACAATTTCAAAGGTATAACAAATTAAGGCATTCTGTCATATGCATTCAGGCTGGTTTTAGGGGGATGAAAGCTAGACAACATTTAAAAATTAGGCATTTAGCTGCAACTCTCATTCAGAGGAGATTTAGGACTCTCAGGATGAGAAGAAGATTCCTGTCTCTCAGGAAAACTGTTCTTTGGGTTCAGAGAAAATACCGTGCAACTGTTTGTGCAAAGCATTGCTTCCAACAATTCCTGCAGTTACAAAAGGCAGTCATTAAAGTCCAGTCATCATACAGAGGACAGGTGGTCAGGAAAAGGATGCAAGAGATGCACAGGGCGGCTACGGTCATCCAGGCAGCTTTCAGAATGCACAGAGCCAATGTGAGGTATCAGGCCTTGAAACATGCCTCAGTTGTAATCCAGCAGCAATTCCGAGCAAACAGGGCTGCACAGCTACAGAGACAATGGTATCTCCAACAAAGACATTCTGCTCTGATCCTTCAGGCTGCGTTTAGGGGGATGAAAGCTAGAGGATGTTTGAAAAATATGCATTCCTCTGCAACCCTTATTCAAAGCAGGTTTAGATCTTCAGTGATGAGGAAAAGATTCATTTCCCTCAAAAAAGCTGCTATTTTTGTTCAGAGGAAATATCGGGCCACTGTTCGCGCCAAGCATCACTTGCACCAATTCTTGAAATTAAAAAGGGCGGTCGTTACAATCCAGTCGTCTTACCGAAGGCTGGCGGCAAAGAAGAAGTTACAGGAGATGCACCAGGCTGCAGTCCTCATCCAGGCCACTTACAGAATGCACAGAACTTACGTTGCATTTCAGGCTTGGAAACATGCCACAATTCTAATTCAGCAACATTACCGAACATACAGGGCTGCGAAACTGCAAAGAGAAAATTATGTCCAACAAAGACATGCTGCTTTGGTCATTCAGGCCACATATAAAGGAATGAAAGCAAGACAGCTTTTAAGGGAAAAACACAGAGCTGCTATCATTATACAAAGCTCATATAGAATGTATAGGCAGTATCTTTTTTACCAAAAGATTCAGTGGGCTGCAAAAGTAATACAAGAAAGATATCGAGCAAATAAAAAGGAAGTCCTTCAACACGATGCCCTCAGGAAAGCAGCAACCTGTACTCAGGCAGATTTCCAGGACACGATCATAAGGAAAGAGATTCAGAAACAGCAGCAGGCTGCCACTATTATTCAGAAGCATTTTAAAGCCTCCAAAATAAGGAAGCGTTTTCTCCACTTGAGAGCCAAAGTAGTTTTTGTTCAAAGACGATACAGAGCACTAACCGCAGCGCGCTCCCAAGCAGGCATTTGTGTCCAGTCTTCACCCAGAAGTTTTCAAGTGCGAACGGATGTCCCGCAGATGCAGCTGGCTGCCACACTGATACAGTCAGTCTACCGAATGCACAGGGCCAGACTTGATTATCAAGCAAAGAAAACTGCCGTTGTGGTTATACAGAATTACTATAGGTCATATGTCAGAGTAAAAACGGAAAGAAAACGATTTTTAGCAGTTCAGAAATCTCTACTAATTATCCTGGCTATTTTCAGAGGCGTAAAAGTTAGACGGAAGCTGAGAAACCTGTCGGAGGCGAGCACGGCCGCGGTGGCCCAGCTGTCCGCATCCCGCCCGCACAGAACAGAAACTCGGTGTGGGGCTGGGAGCAGCTCGGCCCGTGGGATTCCGAAGTGGCGCAGAGCTTCCCCAGTGGCGTGTTCACAGGAGGCAGAGCACCCTCAGAGAGAGGCTGCAGAAACAACTCAAAACGTTTTTTGTGAAATGGTCACAAGGAAATTGGAAACGCAGATGCGTGCTGCCCTCCGGATTCAGTCCTTCCTCCAGATGGCGGTGCAGCAGAGAAGATTCGTTCAGCAAAAAACAGCCGCTCTGACCCTCCAGCGGTATTTCAGGACGTGGCAAACAAGAAGGCGGTTCTTATCTTATAGGAAGGCAGCCTTGGTTTTACAGAATCACTACAGAGCCCTTTTGTCTGCACAGCGTCAAAGACTACTGTATTTACAAATTAGGAGCAGCATCATCATTATTCAAGCTAGAACGAGAGGATTTATACAGAAACGGAAGTTTCAGAAAATTAAAGATAGCACCATAAAAATCCAGGTAGTTATATATTTAAATGTAAAGCTTGCATTCTTTCTTTAACCAATATTTGTTAGAGTTTGTAAAATTACCTTAAGCAGGTCATAAAGAATAATACTTCATTTATGTGACCATTTCATTTATCTTCTAAAATGGAACTTTTGAGAGCAGAGAAAGGGCACTAATGATAATTCAGCCAATACAACACAGAACTGGGATTCTTCTGAACATGATCACTCTCTGCATGATGCATTTCAATAGGTGTTAATTTTGAGAATATGGTTTGATAAATGGGAGTTCTCTGCTGAATAAAAACAAATTTTAAGTGAGAAATTTAAGCTGAGGTAAAATGAGATTTGGCAAAATTTAGACCAAAATGTATAACTTTATTCCTCTACCAATCTGTTAATAAGACCACTTAAGCTAGATAGACATGTACTTTATTCAGAGCATTTAGCACTTTTGATTTACAAAACAATTTTATATAATTTTTCATTATTATTGTTACACATAAATATATATTCTATATAACGTATAAAAATACATCTGCTCTTCTCACACACATACATATATCCGTGGGAGAGAAGCATAGAGCATTATTTTTCTTGAAATATGAAGGAACTGCAAAAGGTTAAATAACTTGCTTATGTCGCATAGGGAGAGGCAGATCCAGGAATTGAATCAGGTACTTCAGCAACTTATTTTCTACTGTTCATACCCTGGGCTTTGCACCTTGGTGTGGTATGTTGGTATCTTGTTGGTTTGCCATTAAACTTAGATACATTGTTTTCATTCAGCAAATAGATGTCCAGTGGTAACAATGTGCTTAAAAAGCTGTTGTGTTTGATTGGCATAGACAGATATAATTAGTTGCTGTCCTTAAAGCACTTAATTGAGCAAGGAAGCTTAATTATAAAACAAAATGAGAGGTGTATGTTGCTGGGAACATAAAGAAGGGAAACCCAAATTAGTCCCCCTGCTCAGAAAAAGCTTCCCAGAACAAGTGGCATTTAAGTTGAGATGTTAAGACAAAGGATGAGTTAAAAATAGCCCAATAATATGTATCCAATGTATGCAGCTGTAGGAGACAACACAGAGTTCAAAAATGAGAAAGTGTGTGTGGTGCAGTATAGAGAATGATAGGAGACCCTGGCAGTACAGGGAGTGAGGTTGTGCATAGCTTTGTAAGACACAGACAGAAGTTTAGTCTTTTCTACTGGATTAAAAGAAGTTCTAGAAGAATTTAAAAAGGAGAAAAGCAGAATCATTATTTTTAAAATATTTACTCTGGCAGGAATGTGGAAGAGGGATTGGAAGGGGAGAAGGGGGACCAGCCGAGAGACTATTGGCATTAAGTCAGGTAAAAGATAGTTTAGTAAGGTGTAGTGACGACGGGATTGTAAAGATTAGTTTGAGTGGAAGGGGTACTGTTTGCATTATATAGAGCGTAAACAAACATCCAAGACATGAGCATGACTTAAGTAACTCAGATGTTACCGTTCGCTGACACAGGGAGCAAGGAGAGGAGCAAATTGGAAGATGGGTGATGAGTTCAGTTTGGGGTACCTGATGAAGCTGAAGTACCTAACAGATGTCTCAGTTGAGATGTCTAGCAAGGCAGTTGGCTTGAAGTTTGAAGAGTAGCATGGATTTCAGAATTTGACTTCTACATTATTGGTATCCATGTAATAATTGAAGTTGTGGGAGTGATGGAATCATCCAGGAATAATGTAGAAAATGGGTAAAAGAAGAGATTCAGCCTGGGAGTTCAACCTTGAAGAACATCAACATTTGAGAATACTGAAAGGAGGGGCACCTGGGTGGCTCAGTGGGTTAAAGCCTCTGCCTTATGCTCAGGTCATGATCCCGGGGTCCTGGGATCAAGTCCCACATCGGGCTCTCTGCTCAGCGAGGAGCCTGCTTCCTCCTCTCTCTGCCTGCCTCTCTGCCTACTTGTGATCCCTGTCAAACAAATTTTTTAAAAAATTATTTAATTAATTAATTAATTTATAAATTTTAAAAAGAGAACACTGAAAGGAAAAGCCAAAACATGGTAGTAAGAGTGAACAAGGAAAACTGAAAGATTTATGGTATGAAGAAGCCAAGGATTGAGGGAGGAAGAAAAGAACGCTCAAATTCCAAGCATGAATGCTGCCGAAAAGTTAGTGGTTGAAGTACGTTAATTGGATGTGTTACTTAGGGTGATATTCAACTGAAATGACAGAAAAGCCAAAATAACAATCTTAGGAAATTTTGACTATTTTTCTCATGTATAATTAAATTTTAAAATTGTATTTTGCCCATCTTGTTTTAAACATGTAATCAGTGATCTCAAACTTTAGTGCACATTGGAATCACTTGGAATTTTTAGAAATACTGATGCCTGGCTCCCAGTGTGAATACCAGTATGTTGGTATTCAGGTTTGTTTCCATAAAGACCTCATATAATATACTTCGAGTAAGTTAAGGACATCACAAGAGTAATTTTGACATTCATATACTTCTTGCTTGTGAGCTAACTTTGAATCCTGATCCCCATGCAAGACGTGGCTGCAATATTTGTTTTAGGTATTTTGGAGTCCAACAGACTTGGGTTCAGATCTTGACTCTGTTGTCTTCTGGTATAACAGGTCTCTTCTTCCTCAGCATCAATTTCTGTTTTGTTAAATAGAGATCTTAATCATCTCATGAGATATTTGTAAAGAATAAATAAGACACCTTTTCCTCTTATTACTGTTGTATCAACAAGTTACTCAGTTTCTCCTGATTTACTCATCTCTAAATTAGATAATGATATTATCCATGCTTATTGTAAGGACCTACAGTGCTTAGTACAGTGCTAAGGGCTTAATAAGTCATATTGTCACTTAAACATTTAGTCAGCCTCAAGGTCACAGAAATTGGAAATGCTGATAGTCCTCTGACAGCGAGTTGCTCTCAGGAGTTTGCTGCAGCCTGGACACCAAACCCAGGATATAAGCGAGGTGGGAGGCGTTAGGATTCCTTTCCTTCCCAGGAAGTAGAGTAGTCAGTGTTCCTTCTCCTTCTGTTCTTCCAAATGGATTGAGATAGTGAGGACAATGCACATATCTGGCTTTTCAGACACTGTACATATATTACAATTTAGAAAGATTTGTTGGGGTTATATGAGTCTTAGCTCCCAACTGGCCCCGGCTTATGTGTGATAAAGTATATAGGAGGTCTTCATCATGGTTAGCCCCATGGTTTTCAGAGGGCTCATAGATGTCAGGAGTGAATGAGCCTAAACGAAAAGAGCGTTATTATATGACTATATTTCTACAGTTGAGTTTTGGCTAACCATTCTTACACTAGCTGTTTGTAATACTGATTTTTTTTTCGATTTATAAGAAAATAGATCTCATATTTGTTATATTTATGTGTTTCATAGGCTGTGTGGAGGAGCTATAAAGCAAGGAATTATTCACATAAAGTGAAAGCTGCCTGCAAGATTCAAGCGTGGTATAGGTATTGGAAAGCACGTAAAGAGTATCTAGCTGCACTAAAAGCTGTTAAAATCATTCAAGGTTGCTTCTATACCAAACGGGAGAGAACACGGTAATATATGATGTTTGTGTCGGGGGAGTATGTGTGTGTGGTAGCCAAGTCTGTATATAAAATAATATTGCTTACTGATTTTTCTTTTAAATATTTGCTATGCCTAACTTGTATGGTTTGTTTTGTTGGTGTTATCTCCTTTAAGGAAACAAAGTATACCTCTAAGACTGTCTTATTTTTTGAGATAGAGCCTTCCTATAATTCAGTAAAAAGTACTTAAAGTTGATTTGGTTTCGTGGAGATGAAAGTAAGGGGAAGTGAATGAAATAATTTAGTAAAATCTTGGTTTCCTTATTAGTGTATTCATCCATTTTGTTTGTCAATTTAGCTACTAGCAAATTTGTTTACTCATTCATTTTTTTTCTTTTTAACTTAGCCCCCACACTCTTTTACTTTGATGATGAAGACCTAATTATTAAATTATTTATGTTCATTGTATTTTCCTATTCCTTGTTCATTTCTTTGAAATACCTTTTCTAAAGCTCTTGTCAGTTTATTGATGCTATTTTTTATTTCATAGCGTAAGAATTTTTCTTCAGTTACCAGAATTGATGAATTATCGTATCAGTCATAGTTTTAAAGATTGTTTTAGGAGAACACTAGTGTTAGAAGAGTTTCTTGATAAATTCCATGGGTAGAAGCCCAGGGCTTACCACATAAAGATATGTTGCTGCTATCAGCTGTTAAGGACCATTATCTAAGTTTCTTGATCCAAAAAGCTGAATTTTTCTCATTAACATTCAGCTTTGTTTTCTAAGAAATGTGACAACATGATGTAAGTTAAATCCATTCTTAATTTTTATGAATTACACCATGTTGACGCCTAAAGTTTAATATCTGACCCTCACTTTCTAAGTTTTTCTCCAGTTTTACTTACAGAATATTTCTTTTTGGATCTTTGCATGATGCCTAGCTTTCCTTTCAAATAAGTGTCCATGCATCATTTGCCTGACGCTATTCTAATCTCCCAAGTTCTCTTTATGACCTCTTCCTGTCTGATTAATGAATCAATTGCAATATGGACTCGGACTTTATACTCTGCCATTATTTCTACCAGCACCTGCTTTATCTAGGCTTTGTCTAGGTCTGGGTAATTGTACTTTCTTTTGATCCTGTTCAGAATTCTTTCTCATTCTAGAAAGTCATATTTCTTATCACTGGAATATTGCTAATTGCAGAACTTCTTTTTCATTGTGTCAGTTCAGGGTGTGTTTATGTATATGTATAGAATTCTGATTGCTACAATTTAAATATAAATTATACTTTCCACTTTCTTTTATTCTCATTATCTTTCTTATATTTTCTTTCTCTAGAAAATATAGAAAAAGAACCTCTAGAAAAAAGAGGGGGGGGAATGTACATAAATTCTTAAAAATATAAGAAATAGAATTATTTAATTTATTTAATTTAATTAATAATTTAAATTTAATTTAATAATAATTTAATTTAATAATTATTTAATTATTTAATTTATTTAAATTAAAAATATAAGAAAATATAGAAAAAGAACCTCTAGAAAAAAGGGGGGGATGTACATAAATTCTTATTGAGTAGATTAAAGACATTTGTAATTGCTTTCCACTAACTACTTTTTAGGTTTCTGAATGTGAGAGCATCAACAATTATCATTCAGAGAAAATGGAGAGCTACACTTGCTGGAAGAATGGCTCGTGAACACTTCTTAATGATGAAAGTAGGTGCAGAAAGAAAAGAAGAGCTCATTTGCAAAGAACTATTTTATGAAACAAAACAAAAATTGTTTTTTGTTTTTTTTAAAGATTGTATTTATTTATTTGACAGAGATCACAAGTAGGCAGAGAGGCAGACAGAGAGAGAGAGGAGGAGGAAGCAGGCTCCCTGCTGAGCAGAGAGCCAGATGTGGGGCTCAATCCCAGGACCCTGGGATCATGACCTGAGCTGAAAGCAGAGGCTTTAACCCAATGAGCCACCCAGGCGTACCTTTAATAATATATTCTTTAAGCTCTAATTGGTGATCTATTAACAATATTTAACATCAAAGTCTAGAATAGCTGCAGTACCTATAGCCTTTTTATTAAAGAAATCAAAACTAAAATTCTGCTTATAAATTTTAATATTCATATAATATTCACTATTATCGTATAACCATTATTATTATACCCACTAGTGTATATTTGCTGAATGGATCCTCATAATCACCCTCTGAAGTAGTTATTATTAGCATACCTATTTTACAAACAAGTCTAGAGAGGTAAAGTGACTTGCCCAAGATCATTCAGCCAGTTGATGAGGGTATCTATGTTTTAAAGCAAACCTCGTTCCCATTTTAATTTATATACTTCTTCAGGTGTCTTAGAATTTGGTTGTCAAGATGTTATTTATTGAAAAAACTAAGATATGGTGGTTCTAAGATGTACTTTATGGTTCTTGAAGGAACAGTTTCCCTGATAGCTGTTTACAATGCCCATTCTCTTCTTTACATTGCTAGCATTTTTATTAAGTGTATTTGTCCTGTGGTGATATTATTCCTTTTCTCCCTCACAATGAGAGGTATCAAGAAGATAAGAGGGAAACAGAACCAGATAACTATTGACCTTGGCTTGCACATTCATAAAAACTTAATGTTTAGCTGTAGACCTATATAGGTTTAGAAATTATACACCATCACCTTTCTTGTATATGAAGTATGATGTTCGTAAGCTAAAAATGTAAAGAAAAATCACAATTATACCATCTCATTTTACACTGAGAAATTAAAAAGCCTCCAGTGGGTTGAAATTATTAAACCTTTCTATTAATGCCACTTGCACATTTTTCCTTATAGAGACATCGAGCTGCTTGTTTGATCCAAGCAAATTTTAGAAGATATAAAGGAAGGCAGGTCTTCCTTCGGCAAAAGTCTGCCGCTTTGACCATCCAGAGATATATACGAGCCAGGAGGACTGGGGAGTATGAAAGGATAAAATACCTAGAATTAAAAAAATCTACAGTTGTTCTGCAAGCACTAGTGCGTGGTTGGTTAGTAAGAAAAAGAGTAAGTATTTTCAAGTGGAATATCTCAGTCATGTGAAATGAAAGTATTTGGTGTTAAATTGTGTCCAGAAATTTTAGATTTTGGACAATAATTTCAGAGCTAATATAACCAATAACTTGACTTTATTCAGCTTCTGCAGAGCCATGTAACAAGATCACTGGTTGCTATCAATTTTTGTTCTAGAGCCTGTTTTTCATAGATGCTCACCAAAAAGGCGCACTAACTTTTCTCTTGTAATGAATCTTAGCAAAGGAACTGAAAGAGTGAGGGAAGAGCTCCACACATGAAAGAGGTTGTAATTCAGATAGCCCTATGCTACCACCAAGCAACTCTGAGGTGCTGTGAGCTACCATTCCTGTCATAACTGCCACATCATCAGCAAGAGAGAAAATCCCTCTGAGAGAGTTCATGACATTTTTGGCATCCAATGTATGAAGCACTGGCAAAGACAAAAATAATTAAATTTGAAATGAAAAAGAAAATCTTTTATGTTGTGTCCATTAAATATAAGTTGGAAGCCTTAGAGGCCACTATGGAGAGGTTCTACTACAGGAGTCTTGTGCTAGATTTGTGCAAGACTGCCTACTAACTGGAGAAATCAGTTCAGATAATTTTGTCTGACTTACTGTGACCATCTTCAGCAATTCTGCTTAGAATACTGTAATTTGAAAAAAAAGAATACTATAATTTGTTTTGAGTTTAGTATTCATATACTTCTCTCATTATAGTTAGTACATTCAAAGCTTTAATTAGCCTCTTTGTTTTCTTGACTGTTTCCTTTGCTGTGCAGAAGCTTTTGATTTTGATGAAGTCCCAAAAGTTTATTTTCGCTTTTGTTTCCTTTGCCTTTGGAGACATATCTTGAAAGAAGTTGCTGTGGCTGATATCGAAGAGATTACTGCCTATGTTCTCCTCTAGGATTCTGATGGATTCTTGTCTCACGTTGAGGTCTTTTATCCATTTTGAGTTTATTTTTGTGTACGGTGTTAAGAGAATGGTCAAGTTTCATTCTTCTACATTATAGCTGTCCAGTTTTCCCAGCACCATTTATTGAAGAGACTGTCTTTTTTCCACTGTATATTTTTTCCTGTTTTGTCGAAGATTATTTGACCACAGAGTTGAGGGTCCATATCTGGGCTCTCTACTCTGTTCCACTGGTCTATGTGTCTGTTTTTATGCCAGTACCATGCTGTCTTGGTGATCACAGCTTTGTAGTAAAGCTTGAAATCAGGTAATGTGATGCCCCCAGTTTTATTTCTGTTTTTCAACATTTCCTTAGCGAATCGGGGTCTCTTCTGGTTCCATACAAATTTCTGGATTATTTGTCCAGCTCTTTGAAAAATACCAGTGGAATTTTTATTGGAATGGCATTAAAAGTATAGATTGCTCTAGGCAGTATAGACATTTTAACAATGTTTATTCTTCCGATCCAAGAGCATGGAATGGTCTTCCATCTTTTTGTGTCTTCTTCAATTTCTTTCATGAGTGTTCTGTAGTTCCCTGAGTACAGATCCTTTACCTCTTTGGTTAGGTTTATTCCCAGGTATCTTATGGTTCTTGGTGCTATAGTAAATGGAATCGATTCTCTAATTTCCCTTTCTGTATTTTCATTGTTAGTGTATAAGAAAGCCACTGATTTCTGTACATTGACTTTGTATCCTGCCACGTTACTGAATTGCTGTATGAGTTCTAGTAGTTTGGGGGTGGAGTCTTTTGGGTTTTCCATATAAAGAATCATGTCATCTGCGAAGAGAGAGAGTTTGACTTCTTCATTGCCAATTTCGATACCTTTTATTTCTCTTTGTTGTCTGATTGCTGTTGCTAGGATTTCTATTACTATGTTGAACAAGAGTGGTGAGAGTGGGCATCCTTGTCATGTTCCTGATCTCAACAGGAAGGCTGCAAGCTTTTTCCCATTGAGGATGATATTTAATTAGCTGTTTTTGTGTAGTCAGGTTAAACAGTGTTCTTTAGTAAAGTGCCCAAAAAGAGTTTTGCTTCTTATAGCCCAAGTTAGGAGTTACACATGTAGAAATATTGTATAGTAAAGGATTATAATCACTTTGAGTAACAGTGTAAATAATCTTAACAATTTAAAGTTAATTTATGGCTAATTTATATAATTTGGTATTGAGGATATACAAAAATAAACATTGATCAAGTTATCTTAAAAGTCAAATATTTGGTTAATTTTTTATTTCTCTGTTAGATTTTAGAACAGAAAACGAAAACTAGGCTTCTTCACTTCACAGCGGCCGCATATTATCACCTGTCTGCTCTTAGAATTCAAAGAGCATATAAATTTCACGTGGCTTTGAAGAATGCTAACAAGCAGGTTAATTCAGTCATCTGTATTCAGGTTAGCCTTTCCTTTGCCATAAAACTATGTGGTGTAATTTTTGTTAGAAATTTTCTATTTTAATAAATAATTTTCAAATACCTTATGCTAAAGTCATATAACATTAGCCTTTTGCTTATAAGATGATATATTTAGGATGGCTTGATGGGTTAGAAATAGGTTGGTATTTTAAGGCACAGGAAGAAAGTTATAAATTATTTTCTGAAATAATTGTATTCATTTATACTCATCTCAAAGTCTGAGGGTGACTGTTTCTCCACACTCTTGCCAACACATACCATTAAAGACTGATTTTTGCTATTTTGATGAATGGCAAATAGCATCTCATTTTTGCTTTGAATTTCCTTTGATTGCTAGCAGTTCTAAAAAGTGTTTCTGTTGGCTATTCAAATTATTTGTATATTGTGTGCTTTTTCTTAATGTATGCGTGTATGGGTTTTTTTTTTTTTTTTCCATATACTCTGCCCTTTTCTCTTTTGGATGTTCTTTTTTCTTATGATTTATAGGCATTCTTTATGTATTTTGGATAAAAACTTTGCTTTATATACATTAACATATACTTATATGTAAAATATTGAGTGAGAAAACAAATTGCAGAATGACACAGAAGACTTGATAATATTTGTTTAAGTTGTAAAACGAAGGCTATGTTGTATAGGGTTAAATTTACATACACACACACACCCAGTGAGGACTAGAAGATTTACACCAAGTGGAATAGCTGGGGAAGGTTGAAAGATATTCCATATATGTTGTTTATTTCATTCATGTATGTATGTGTATATATGTATTTATTTGTTTTTAAAACCTGAAGTAAAGAAAATTTCTATGTTTTAAACAGAGATGGTTTCGAGCAAAATTACAGCAAAAGAGGTTTGCTCAGAAATATCATAGCATCATCAACAATCAGCATCAAGTTCAAGAATGTATGAGTCAGCAAAATAGGGCTGCATCAGTAATACAGAAGGCAGTACGCCATTTTCTCCTCCATAAAAAACAGGAAAAATTTAATAATGGAATCAGTAAAATTCAGGTAACTGGAAATATTGTGAAGTTGCTTCCAGATTTTGGTTTATAATTCACTTACATGCTATCTAACATTTTAAAAACACAGTAACATACATTTTAAAAAGCTGAGGTTCACCAGTTGAATAACTCATAAATACTGTGCCCCTCATTTTCAAATTTCCCTAGAGACATTTAGGATTGAGATGAAAAAGTATTTTAGCATTTTGTATAGATTTAGACATCTTTGGTCAATTAATTCAGGTTATATATAGGAATATTATATATATTTCTTTTCAGAAAAATTGCTTTAGCTATTTATTAGAACATGAATTGAGGTTTTATTAGCAAAATGCTTATATCCTATAAATTTACTGAAAATACTTATTTTGTAGAAATGGATGTAGATATAAGTTCAAAACATCATGGCTTATAATCTTAAAATTACTGTGTTTTGTCTCTTTAAGGCATTATGGAGAGGATACTCTTGGAGGAAGAAAAATGATTGTACAAAAATTAAAGCTATACGACTAAGTCTTCAACTTGTTAACAGGGAGATTCGAGAAGAAAACAAACTCTACAAAAGAACTGCACTTGCACTTCATTATCTTTTGACCTACAAGCACCTTTCTGCTATTCTTGAGGCTTTAAAGCACCTAGGTTAGTTTGTCTTAATGATATCTTGTATAAGGTTAGAAATGCATGTTTACCTTTGTACAAAGAATGTTATAATACAGTATTAGCTAAAACTTCATGTTGTTGCTGTGAATTTATCTCTCTCTTTTCCCTCTTTTCAGAGGTGGTTACTAGATTGTCTCCACTTTGTTGTGAGAACATGGCCCAGAGTGGAGCAGTTTCTAAAATATTTGTTTTGATCCGAAGTTGTAACCGCAGCGTTCCTTGTATGGAAGTCATCAGATATGCTGTACAAGTCTTGCTTAATGTGGCTAAGGTAGTTTTCCCTTTTAATAAGGAACTGTTCGTTGGTCATGAAATATGACCCAACAAATTAAGTTCATGCTTGCTCACCACTAGAACTTACTAGATCACCCAGTTAGAATTCATTTATATGCAAGAATCTTAGGGGGGAAAACGTTTACTCTGATAACATAATTGTACATAGAAACACTAATTGTTTATGATTTTATTTTTTCTGTCTTTGTGATATTAATAATAATTACTAACATTTATTGAGTATCTCCTACATGCTAGTGTTTTTCATGCATCATTTAATTTTTCTAAAATAATAGTCTCAAGCAGTCCATGATATTATTCCAATTTTATAGAGAAGAAATAATAATTCTTACAGAAATTAAGTCTCCTGGCCTAAACCCTTGAGTGTGTAAGTGGTAGGGCTGAATTCAGATCCTTTGTCCACCTCTAGAGCTGAAGTTCTTATCTACTACATTGTATCAAAACAATAGAACCTCTTATAATCATGTCTGGCAAAACATGATTAAGATATTGCTATCACTTGGTTACCCTGTATTTAAGACTCTATATAAGGATTAGCATTTAAGTTTTTTGGCTTTGGACTGGTAGCAGATATCTGTACTAAACCATAATGCATGCAGCCAAAAGTATTGAGATGACAAATGTATCTTCCCCACCCAACCCCTCAGCCACAACTCTTTACCTGATATTTTCTTACTGAGAAGTGGTGGTTAAGAACACAGACGGCTGCCAAACTGCCTGGGTTTGAATCACTGCTCTGCAGCTTATTACAGGTTACTTAGCCTCAATGTGCTTTACTTTCTTTAACTGTAAATGGGTGTAATAGCAGTATCCACCTCACATTGTTATTGTGAGAATGAAGTGAGTGAACGTACATATCATGTGCTTCATACGTAAAAGTGCCAAATAAATGTTAACTGTTAATATTATTTTGTTATTTTTAGCTTAGTATCATTAGCATTATTTGTTTCTGGGCAAATTTCCATATGAATCTAGTGATACAGTTAGGTATTTGAGGCAGGAAAAATGTATCCTAATCTTAGTCTTTATCACTATTTTACCCTGTGGTTAACTACCACAGATAAGTTATCTTTTTCCTGTGAGGTTCTCAGTAAAATTGCCTTGTCTTTAAGCTTTTTATTTACTCCAGGGTGTTCATGTTCAAAGATTTTAGATTTGATTCCTATTTTGTGGAACTTTCAATTAAAATGCAGATATGCGTATAAAATGGATCAAAAAATGTTAGTAGTATCAAGAAATCATTTCACGAAGTCCTTTGCACTTGCTGTAGATAGTCCAAAAAGTTGGTCCTCAGCTTTCTTTTTGCTGGGGCTGTTTCTAAGGCTATGTGTGTGTTGTAACAGTTGCTTTCCTTCTGTCCTCTTCAAGTATGAGAAAACTACTGCCGCAGTTTATGATGTAGAAAATTGCATAGATACTCTGCTGGACCTTTTGCAAATGTACCGAGAAAAGCCTGGTGACAAAGTGGCAGACAAGGGTGGAAGCATTTTTACAAAAACATGTTGTTTGTTGGCGGTTTTATTAAAAACAACAAATCGGGCCTCGGTAAGTATTCGTGATCGTCCTTTGAGGTTCTCTTTCCAGGTTGTTAGGTTTAGGACTTTTACACTTTTCCTTCAGTAATTATCACAATTTAAATAGGGTTTTGTGTATTTTCAGACCTGCCTTTTGTGTTGATAAAGGAGGTGTTTGTGTGTTGTGTTGTGTTGTGTTGTGTTGTGTTGTGTGCTGGGTGTGTTGTGTTGATAGTAGTTTCCTAATGTAGTAAACTGAACTTTAAACAGAAAGCTTATTGCAGCTGTGTAAGTAGCCATTTCCCATTTGCTTGAGGAAAGTAACAAATTATTGAACAAGGTAGACTGCAACATAGATGTGACTCCTCCTCCTCCTCTTGTAACCATAAATACATTTCAAGCTCTTCAATGGTGAGAACTCTGTAGGTGTTACTTACAAGTCGACATGGGGGGACCACAGGCTATGATGGGATTCTGGCCCTCATCCTGAGAACAAAACCACTAAACGATTATATACAAGGGAGTGTGTTCTAGTTTAAGTTCTAACATGAATTTGGCTCCTGAATGAAGAATGGTTTTGGGAAAGCATGTGTGGTTGTAGGTAGACCGTTCAGGAAGGAGGGAAGCATAGATACGGTAGTGGTCTATGCAAAAGACTGTACTTGACCTAGGGGTATGAGAGATACGTAGA
This sequence comes from Enhydra lutris kenyoni, assembly GCF_002288905.1. Classification (NCBI taxonomy): domain Eukaryota; kingdom Metazoa; phylum Chordata; class Mammalia; order Carnivora; family Mustelidae; genus Enhydra; species Enhydra lutris. The sequence goes on along the minus strand of NW_019154109.1, from coordinate 938,058 downwards.
TAACTTTGGAAACTTAGAGAAAATTCATAGCACTTGGAAACTGGATATAATAGGCATATTGACTATAATATTTACCTGTATTCAGTATGGAGTAGGGTATACAGTCTTTAAATATTTACGTTTTTGTAATTGTCTTACAAATTAGTTTATAGCTAAAACCTGTCTAACTACTCAACTTGGAAAGCATGGCTTTTAGATTTTATTAAAGACTCATAAGTTTACTGTATGGTGTTATTATGGTTGATTTTACTACCATATAAGGGATACAAAATTTGTTTTAGTCTTAATAATTTGTACATTTTCTTTTTTAGGATGTTCGAAGTAGATCCAAAGTTGTTGACCGTATTTATAGTCTCTACAAGCTTACAGCTCGTAAACATAAAATGAATACTGAAAGACTGCTTTATAAACAAAAGATGAATTCTTCTATAAGTACTCCCTTTATTCCAGAAACACCCGTAAGAACCAGAATAGTTTCAAGGTAAGCAGTAAATGTACTCTATAGTTTTAAGTCACTGTTCATTCATTCATTTAGCAAACATTCATGGAGGACCTACTATAAGCAAGATAATGTGCTTGACAATGGAGAAACAACATATGAGTAAAAATAGAATCTTTGGCAAATCTAAAGTAGACAGTCTCAGTAAAGAATAAAGTAATAACACTGTGGCTTTGGGTATTAATAGTTATTCAATAAATTCCTTATATTAAATAGTTAAGTGCTAAGTCTAACAGTTAACTTTTTATAAGCTTTGCTGTATAAACTTTCTTTTGTCACATGAAGAACAAGCTACCCTGTTGAAAAGCTGCCAAAAGTCCCCTCCTGGCTACAGTGTCAACTTCCAACTCTTCTCCTAATCATCCTGACACTTGAAATTTCTCCTTCTAAAGAAGTCCTTTATGAGACCTTGTACTACCTTCCCTAGAGCTGCTGTAACAAATTACCACAAACTTGGTGGCCTTAAATGACAGTAACATTCTCTGAGAGTTCTTGAAACCAGAAGTTCAAAATCAGGGTGTCAGCAAGGCCTCATTTTCTCTGAGGGCTCTGGAGCAGAATCCCTCCTTGACTCTTCCAGTTTCTGGTGACTGTAGTGCTCCTTTGCTTGTGGCTGTCTAACTCCATTCACTGCCTCTGTCTTCATGGGTGTCTCTTCTCCTCCTCCCTCTTCCTCAAAAGGACGTGTGTTGGATTTAGGGCCAGTTCAGATAATATGGGATGATCTGATCTCAAGATACTTTGGTTAAATATATCTATGGAGACCACTTTTTCAAAATAAGGTAATATTACAAGTTCTAAGGATTAGGATGTGGATATATCCTAACATATCCCCACCATATCCTTTTGATGGGGGGGGTGGCAGAAATTCACTCAACAGCAAACCTATAGTGATAATAGTAGTTTAACTAGTTTAAGACATGTAACTTTAGAAATTTTTAAAAAATGAGTATTAGCTTATCTGGTTAAGCAAGTAGACACCTGCATCAGTGTGAGAACAAGCATAGTATGCAGCTGCGCCCTATGCTTTACGGTGCTGAGCTTGTGATTATGGCGCAGCATGGAGCCACATAGTTCGGGAGAATGACCGTAAGTAAGCAAGTAAGTGAACAGAGTAATAAAGATTTTGGTAACTGCTAGGATAGAGAATAACTTAGAGGACATGCTCAAATAATGTGGCTGAGAAACTGTCTCTGGGATGTAGTTACAAGAAGTAAAAGTCAGAAAGGATAGGAGATGATATAGCGGGAAGGGGCATTGAATCATGGGTTTTGTTTTGGAAAACCTGAGGTTTCTGTGACAAATTAGAGGAAGAGACAAACAAGCTATTAATCAGGGCTGTGGTTCTAGGCAAAAGTATCAGTCTAGAGGTTTAAATTCAATAATTCTTAGATTAAGGAATCATTAGATCACATTTATGGCTATGGTAATAGATACGGTCACCCCAGGGGAAGAGAATACCTAGAAAAGAAATTCTCAAACCAGACCTCAAGGTAGCCCCAATTTCTCCAGAAAGAACCAGCCAACAGCTCTGAAAAGGAATTGGTAATTAGTTAGAAGATAATCCACAGTGGTGTCCCATCAGCTGTGTGGAATGCTGCTGAGAGGTTGTGAGACGGGGTAAGAAAAATGCCCATTGGACTTGGCAAGATGGAGGTTAGTGGTTAAAGTAGTGACAGGGATAGATTATAGAGGATTGAAAAACAGATGGACCAGATCATATGAAAAATTCATCAGCTTATGATGATACTAAGGGGAAAAAAAAATCATTGGTTACCCTTGAAGGATGCTAGAAAAACAACTCATGATGCTTACTATGGGTAGAAGGAAAAAAAAAATCAAGCATGTCCCATTTTTCTGATATATAGTGTATCTTAGGGTAACCCAATGGTTGATATAGAAGTTTTCTATTAAAAAAATTGTTTAATAAATGCAGAAAGAATATGAAACTATCATTATTTATAGTCCCTAATAAAATAATAGGTCTATTCTAAGCCATGATCCGTGCAAGCCTGCTTCTCCCTCTCTCTCTACCCCTCACCTTGCTCAAGTTCTGCCTCTCTCTTTCTCTCTCAATTAAATAAAATAAAATCTTTAAAACTATGATTAACATAAATTAATAGCTTCCCTTTTTTTCAACTGATACAAAATATTTCTGTCACACCAAAGTTCCCTGGTGCCCCTTTGCAATTAGTTATCTCCTTTTAACCCCTGGATTCTGGCAAGTGCTGATCTTATTTCAATACTTTTGCTTTGTCTTTTTTTACATTATTACACAAATGGAATCATACAGTATATAGCTTTTTGTGACTGGAATCTTTTTTTTAGCTTGATTTTTGAGATTTATTTGCATTGATGTATGAATTAGAATTTCATTCCCTTTTATCACAGAGTACTAGTCCATTATATGGCTATACCACACTTTGACCATTTACCAACCAATAGATATTTGGGTTTTTAACCAAATGGAGAGAATAAGGCAACATAGTAGGGAGTTATATGAGAAAGATGTATGAGCTCCCCTCTGATGGATGTTATTTTCTTAAAGAAGATGAGATTATAAGCATCAGCTCAAAAGCAGACCAGGGAGGGTATGGTGAGGACATTTGAAAAGAAGAAAGGAATAAAATAAAATGGGGAAAGAGGAAGGGCGCATACAAGGCAATTTCAAGCACCCATTTCGTTTTGTAATTATTTTGACTGACAAAATCAGTCAGCCTGGTTCTGCAGTCTTTCTTTTCTTTCTGTTCAGCTGTACAGGAATGGAGAAGGTAGATATTTGGATTCAGTTTGGAATCCAAATAGAACTTTACATTTGAATTTAATAGGAGAGAGCAACAATAGCATTAATGAAATTGCCAGGAGATTTTATTGATGGAGCTAAGCTGGACAAGGAGGAGAGTGAGGTCAGCATTCTGATGGATGATGGGTCAGTGTTGAGGTCAGTGAATAAGAGATCTCAGTGGGGTGGAAGACTATGTGCAGTAGATGTATTAAATCGAAAGACATGGGTGAATCAGGAGTGGGGGGGAATGGCAGTCTCAAATTGAGATGTCAGTGGCGGGGTACTTTCTGATAATGATAAAGACTATTATGTGATCATGTAAGGAGTTGGTTGGAAGTAGAACAGAAGGAAGGGAGGCAGAACTGACAGATGAAATTGTAGGATTTTTTGCTAGCTACATGGATGTTGAAGTTACTGAGAATGGTGGCAGGAGTTGAGAGAAGACCAAGAACCAAGGTTACAAAGAACAAAATATCAGGAGTTTGAAAGATGACTGGAAGGCAGTGGTGAGCTAAATAGCATAAGCCTCAAAGGAGGAAGGATGGTGAGGAATAGCCTGACAGTGGTAAATGGCAATCGTATGAAACCCTCACCTGTTTGAGAGGGTTGTAAGGGAAGTGATGTGTTCAGGAGGAGCCACATTTCTTGTTAAGACGAAACAGAGAAGGTAGCTCTTTTAAGAGAAGAACTTCATTAATCCAAGGTTTTCATTCTTTTCACAGACTTAAACCAGACTGGGTTTTGAGAAGAGATAAAATGGAAGAAATCACAAATCCCCTACAAGCTATTCAAATGGTGATGGACACACTTGGCATTCCTTACTAGTAAACATTTTCAGTATGTACAGTAAAAAGAAATATTAAAGTTAATCATGAATGTGTAAAGTGTTTTTGGCTTTCTTTTGTATAACTTCTAAAATCTGATTTTGTATTAAAATTTTAAAAATGTGTAATAACTGAACTGTTTTCATATTCTTTATTGTTTCTTTTATTATTTTATGGGTTTATGCATGTAAGAAAATACTATGTCATAAAACAATTCTATTCTTCATGTCTTTATCTTAAAATAATAGTCTAAATAGAATCATATTCCAAAAGGAAAAGAATACCTTATCACTCTCATTTTATAGATAAATTGAAGCATTTTTCTTTTCTTTTCTTTTTTTTTTAAAGATTTTATTTATTTATTTGACAGAGAGAGATCACAAGCAGGCAGAGAGGCAGGCAGAGAGAGAGGAGGAAGCAGGCTCCCCGCTGAGCAGAGAGCCCGATGCGGGGCTCGATCCCAGGACCCCGAGATCATGACCTGAGCCGAAGGCAGCGGCTTAACCCACTGAGCCACCCAGGCGCCCCAAATTGAAGCATTTTTCTAAAACAAATTTGGAAATGTAAGATTCTGCCAACACACTTAGAAGTGACAAAAGGATAAAATAATCTCACAAATGCTAGAAACTCTCTGACTGGACCATCCAGATAGGCAAGTGAACTCCTCTAGGGAAATTAAATTCAGCCAGCCCATTATATACTAAGAACCCTTAACTTTGAACTGATTAGAGTTATAATTTGACCTGAAAAGAGCATGCTGTTACTTATAAGAGAAACTTGTCACTTAGTCACATACATAGACCTGAAAATGATTAGGTGTTGAAGTCTTTCAACAGCTTTGGGTCACTATTACCAGTACTAAACCAGTGTGGTTTTAGGACTATAGAAGCGTGATTCCAGTGACTGTTTGAAATTGGATAGCATCCCAAAGTCTGTTCATTTATGGGAGCCATAAAAGTTTTTAACTGTTTTAAATGATTTGATAGTAGCTAAAAATGCAGAGATCATTAAACTACTTAGTTCACTAATTTGTCAGAATAAGGATTAAACATAATTAGTTTGAAATTGGCTGAGATTTGGTTAGGATAGCTCTAAAGACCATTTTTGGTGTATTAGAATATAGTGAAATTAACTGTAGAATTTTTAGTATTTCTTTGCCATTTTTTTCTTCCAAAAAGTGTTTTATGAATTCTCAGCACTCAGTATTTTTCAAACATGATTTTTGTTGACTTTCCCAAGTGTTTTGCTTTTCTCTTTCATTTAAGAAAATCTTAGTATAGGGGGGAGGAGTCAAGATGGCAGAGAAGTAGCAGGCTGAGACTACTTCAGGTAGCGGGAGATCAGCTAGATAGCTTATCTAAAGATTGCAAACACCTACAAATCCAACGGGAGATCGAAAAGAAGAAGAACAGCAACTCTAGAAACAGAAAATCAACCACTTTATGAAAGGTAGGACTGGCGGAGAAGTGAATCCAAAGCGACGGGAAGATAGACCGCGGGGGGAGGGGCCGGCTCCCGGCAAGCGGCGGAGCAACGGAGCACAAAATCAGGACTTTTAAAAGTCTGTTCCGCTGAGGGACATCGCTCCAGAGGCTTAACCGGGGTGAAGCCCACGCGGGGTCAGCGTGGCCTCAGGTCCCGCAGGGTCACAGAAGGATCAGGGTGTCTGAGTGTCGCAGAGCTTTCAGGTATTAGATCGGGGAAGCCGGCTACAGAGACAGACCCGAGGAGTGAGCTCACAGCTCGGGGTTACCTTGAACAAGTCGCAGGCTCGGTCAGCTCAGAGTGTGGCCGGAGGCCAGGGTGACGGGAGTAATTGGGCGCTGTTCTCTGAGAGCGCACTGAGGAGTGGGGCCCCGGGCTCTCCGCTCCTCCGGGCCGGAGACCTGGAGGCCGCCATCTTCATTCCCGTCCTCCACGACTCTACGGAAAGCGCTCAGGGAACAAAAGCTCCCGAAAGCAAACCCCAGCGGATTACTCAGCCCGGCCCGGGTAAGGGCGGTGCAATTCCGCCTGGGGCAAAGACACTTGAGAATCACTACAACAGGCCCCTCCCCCAGAAGATCAACAAGAAACCCAGCCTGGACCAAGTTCACCTACCAAGGAGTGCAGTTTCAATACCAAGGAGAGCAGCAGAATTCCAGAGGATGAGAAAGCAAAGCACGGAACTCATGGCTTTCTCCCCATGATTTATTAGCCTTGCAGTTAATTTAATTTTTTTTTCTTTTTCAATTTTTTTTTTCTTCTTCTGCTAAATTTTTTTTAACTTTTACCCTTTTCTTTTTTAACTAGTTTAATATATATATATTTTTTTCCTTTTTATATTTTTTCTTTATTGGTTTTCTCTTTTTAATTGTTTCTTTCTTTTTTTTTTTTTCGTAACCTCTTTTTATCCCCTTTCTCCCCCGTCATGATTTGGGATCTCTTCTGATTTGGCTAAAGCATATTTTCCTGGGGTTGATGCCACCCTTTTAGTATTTTACTTGCTCCTTCATATACTCTTATCTGGACAAAATGACAAGGCGAAAAAATTCACCACAAAAAAAAGAACAAGAGGCAGTACCAAAGGCTAGGAACCTAATCAATACAGACATTGGTAATATGTCAGATCGAGAGTTCAGAATGACGATTCTCAAGGTTCTAGCCGGGCTCGAAAAAGGCATGGAAGATATTAGAGAAACCCTCTCGGGAGATATAAAAGCCCTTTCTGGAGAAATAAAAGAACTAAAATCTAACCAAGTTGAAATCAAAAAAGCTATTAATGAGGTGCAATCAAAAATGGAGGCTCTCACTGCTAGGATAAATGAGGCAGAAGAAAGAATTAGCGATATAGAAGACCAAATGACAGAGAATAAAGAAGCTGAGCAAAAGAGGGACAAACAGCTACTGGACCACGAGGGGAGAATTCGAGAGATAAGTGACACCATAAGACGAAACAACATTAGAATAATTGGGATTCGAGAAGAAGAGGAAACAGAGAGGGGAGCAGAAGGTTTATTGGAGAGAATTTCCCCAATATGGCAAAGGAAACAAGCATCAAAATCCAGGAGGTTCAGAGAACCCCCCTCAAGATCAATAAGAATAGGTCCCCGTCACCTAATAGTCAAATTTACAAGTCTTAGTGACAAAGAGAAGATCCTGAAAGCAGGCCGGGAAAAGAAGTCTGTAACATACAATGGTAAAAATATTAGATTGGCAGCAGACTTATCCACAGAGACCTGGCAGGCCAGAAAGAGCTGGCATGATATATTCAGAGTACTAAACGAGAAAAACATGCAGCCAAGAATACTATACCCAGCTAGGCTATTATTGAAAATAGAAGGAGAGATTAAAAGCTTCCAGGACAAACAAAAACTGAAAGAATTTGCAAACACCAAACCAGCTCTACAGGAAATATTGAAAGGGGTCCTCTAAGCAGAGAGACCCTAAAAGTAGTAGATCAGAAAGAAACAGAGACAATACACAATAACAGTCACCTTACAGGCAATACAATGGCACTAAATTCATATCTCTCAATAGTTACCCTGAATGTTAATGGGCTAAATGCCCCCAATCAAAAGACACAGGGTATCAGAATGGATAAAAAAACAAAACCCATCTATATGTTGCCTACAAGAAACTCATCTTAAACCCGAAGACACCTCCAGATTTTAAGTGAGGGGATGGAAAAGAATTTACCATGCTAATGGACATCAGAAGAAAGCAGGAGTGGCAATCCTTATATTAGATCAATTAGATTTTAAGCCAAAGACTATAATAAGAGATGAGGAAGGACACTATATCATACTCAAAGGAACTGTCCAACAAGAAGATCTAACAATTTTAAATATCTATGCCCCTAACGTGGGAGCAGCCAACTATATAAACCAATTAATAACAAAATCAAAGAAACACATCAACAATAATACAGTAATCGTAGGGGACTTTAACACTCCCCTCACTGAAATGGACAGACCATCCAAGCAAAAGATCAACAAGGAAATCAAGGCCTTAAATGACACACTGGACCAGATGGACATCACAGATATATTCAGAACATTTCATCCCAAAGCAAGAGAATACACATTCTTCTCTAGTGCACATGGAACATTTTCCAGAATAGATCACATTCTCGGTCCTAAATCAGGTCTCAACCGTTATCAAAAGATTGGAATCATTCCCTGCATATTTTCAGACCACAATGCTCTAAAGCTAGAACTCAATCACAAGAGGAAATTTGGAAAGAACCCAAATACATGGAAACTAAACAGCATCCTTCTAAAGAATGAATGGGTCAACCAGGAAATTAAAGAAGAATTGAAAAAATTCATGGAAACAAATGATAATGAAAACACAACGGTTCAGAATCTGTGCGATACAACAAAGGCAGTCCTGAGAGGAAAATATATAGCGGTACAAGCCTTTCTCAAGAAACAAGAAAGGTCTCAGGTACACAACCTAACCCTACACCTAAAGGAGCTGGAGAAAGAACAAGAAAGAAACCCTAAACCCAGCAGGAGAAGAGAAATCATAAAGATCAGAGCAGAAATCAATGAAATAGAAACCAAAAAAAACAATAGAACAAATCAACGAAACTTGGAGCTGGTTCTTTGAAAGAATTAATAAGATTGATAAACCCCTGGCCAGACTTATCAAAAAGAAGAGAGAAAGGACCCAAATAAATAAAATCATGAATGAAAGAGGAGAGATCACAACTAACACCAAAGAAATACAGACAATTATAAGAACATACTATGAGCAACTCTACGCCAACAAATTTAACAATCTGGAAGAAATGGATGCATTCCTAGAGACATATAAACTACCACAACTGAACCAGGAGGAAATAGAAAGCCTGAACAGACCCATAACCAGTAAGGAGATTGAAACAGTCATCAAAAATCTCCAAACAAACAAAAGCCCAGGGCCAGACGGCTTCCCAGGGGAATTCTACCAAACATTTAAAGAAGAACTAATTCCTATTCTCCTGAAACTGTTCCAAAAAATAGAAATGGAAGGAAAACTTCCAAACTCACATTTTATGAGGCCAGCATCACCTTGATCCCAAAACCAGACAAGGATCCTATCAAAAAAGAGAACTACAGACCAATATCCTTGATGAACACAGATGCAAAAATTCTCACCAAAATGCTAGCCAATAGGATATAACAGTACATTAAAAGGATTATTCACCATGACCAAGTGGGATTTATCCCAGGGCTGCAAGGTTGGTTCAATATCCGAAAATCAATCAATGTGATACAACACATTAATAAAAGAAAGAACAAGAACCATATGATACTCTCCATAGATGCTGAAAAAGCATTTGACAAAGTACAGCATCCCTTCCTGATCAAAACTCTTCAAAGTGTAGGGATAGAGGGCACATACCTCAATATTATCAAAGCCATCTATGAAAAACCCACTGCAAATATCATTCTCAATGGAGAAAAACTGAAAGCTTTTCCTCTAAGGTCAGGAACACGGCAGGGATGTCTGTTATCACCACTACTATTCAACATAGTACTAGAAGTCCTAGCCTCAGCAATCAGACAACAAAAGGAAATTAACGGCATCCAAATCGGCAAAGAAGAAGTCAAACTATCACTCTTCACAGATGATATGATACTATATGTGGAAAACCCAAAAGACTCCACTCCAAAACTGCTAGAACTTGTACAGGAATTCAGTAAAGTGTCAGGATATAAAATCAATGTACAGAAATCAGTTACATTTCTCTACACCAACAACAAGACAGAAGAAAGAGATATTAAGGAGTCAATCCCATTTACAATTGCACCCAAAACTATAAGATACCTAGGAATAAACCTAACCAAAGAGACTAAGAATCTATACACAGAAAACTATAAAGTACTCAAGAAAGAAATTGAGGAAGACGCAAAGAAATGGCAAAATGTTCCATGCTCCTGGATTGGAAGAATAAATATTGTGAAAATGTCTATACTACCTAAAGCAATCTACACATTTAATGCAATTCATATCAAAGTACCATCCATTTTTTTCAAAGAAATGGAACAAATAATCCTAAAATTTATATGGAACCAGAAAAGACCTCAAATAGCCAAAGGAATATTGAAAATGAAAACCAAAGTTGGTGGCATCACAATTCTGGACTTCAAGCTCTATTACAAAGCTGTCATCATCAAGACAGCATGGTACTGGCACAAAAACAGACACATAGATCAATGGAACAGAATAGAGAGCCCAGAAATAGACCCTCAACTCTATGGTCAACTAATCTTCGACAAAGCAGGAAAGAATGTCCAATGAAAAAAGACAGCCTCTTCATTAAATGGTGTTGGGAAAATTGGACAACCACATGCAGAAAAATGAAATTGGACCATTTCCTTACACCACACACGAAAATAGACTCAAAATGGATGAAGGACCTCAATGTGAGAAAGGAATCCATCAAAATCCTTGAGGAGAACACAGGCAGCAACCTCTTCGACCTCAGCCGCAGCAACATCTTCCTAGGAACATCGCCAAAGGCAAGGGAAGCAAGGGCAAAAATGAACTATTGGGATTTTATCAAGATCAAAAGCTTTTGCACAACAAAGGAAACAGTTAACAAAACCAAAAGACAACTGACAGAATGGGAGAAGATATTTGCAAATGTCATATCAGATGGGCTAGTGTCCAAAATCTATAAAGAACTTACCAAACTGAACACCCAAAGAACATCAAGAAATGGGCAGAAGACATGAATAGACATTTCTGCAAAGAAGACATCCAGATGGCCAACAGACACATGAAAAAGTGCTCCATATCACTCGGCATCAGGGAAATACAAATCAAAACCACAATGAGATATCTCACCTCACACCAGTCAGAATGGCTAAAATTAACAAGTCAGGAAATGACAGATGCTGGCGAGGATGTGGAGAAAGTGGAACCCTCCTACACTGTTGGTGGGAATGCAAGCTGGTGCAACCACTCTGGAAAACAGCATGGAGGTTCCTCAAAATGTTGAAAATAGAACTACCCTATGACCCAGCAATTGCACTACTGGGTATCTACCCTAAAGATACAAACGTAGTAATCCGAAGGGGCACGTGCACCCAAATGTTTATAGCAGCAATGTCTACAATAGCCAAACTATGGAAAGAACCTAGATGTCCATCAACAGATGAATGGATAAAGAAGATGTGGTATATATACACAATGGGATACTATGCAGCCATCAAAAGAAATGAAATCTTGCCATTTGCGATGACGTGGATGGAGCTAGAGGGTATCATGCTTAGCGAAATAAGTCAATCGGAGAAAGACAACTATCCTATGATCTCCCTGATATGAGGGAGAGGAGATGCAACATGGGGGGTTAAGGGGGTAGGAGAAGAGTAAATGAAACAAGATGGGATTGGGAGGGAGACAAACCATAAGTGACTCTTAATCTCACAAAACAAACTGAGGGTTGATGGGGGGGAGGGGGGTGGGGAGAGGGGGGGTGGGGTTATGGACATTGGGGAGGGTATGTGCTATGGTGAGTGCTGTGAAGTGTGTAAACCTGGCAATTCACAGACCTATACCCATGGGGATAAAAACATATGTTAATAAAAAATAAAATTAAAAAAAAAATCTTAGTATAAGCAATCTATTTAACTGGTAAATTATATCACTAGGATATAATGTTTATTGGTATTAATTTCCTTTAAGATGGTTCTAACTAATAAGTATTTCTATATAGTATACTATATATATGATAGTACTATACTATATACTATATGGTATATGCTGTATATACTATATACTATAGTATACTATATGACTTCCAGATGTTAAAAAAAATTTCCTATTGTTGAAACTCAGACTAAATTTTTTAAAGATTTATTTATTTGAGAGAGAATGACATGCTCGTACACTGCAGGAGGGAGGGGCGGGGCAGAAGGAGAGGAAGAGAGAAAATCTCAAGCAGACTCCCCAATGAGTGTGAACCTATTTCCCAGGCCTGAGATCGTGACCTGAGCTTAAACCGAGTCCGATACTCAGCCAACCGAGCAACCAAGGTGCCCCAGACCAAATTTTTTTTTTTTTTTAGATTTTATTTATTTGACAGACAGAGATCACAAGTGGGCAGAGAGGCAGGCAGAGAGAGAGGAGGAAGTAGGCTCCCTGCTGAGCAGAGAGCCCGATGCGGGGCTCGATTCCAGAACCCTGGGATCATGACCTGAGCTGAAGGCAGAGGCTTAACCACTGAGCAACCCAGCTGCCCCCCCAGACCAAATTTTTATAAATTTTATGTAATATCCTATATTTATATGAAGAATCTTCCTCCTGAATTTATCTGATAAATCCATATCAGGATTCTAAGACCCAAAAGCTAAAAGGCTTGTCTGTGTCTGTGATTGTGATTGGGAGGACTGGTTGTGAAGTAACTAAACCTTTTTTACTTTAGAAGTAATATTTTCTGCAGAGATACTATGTTATATTAAAGAAGGAAAATAAATGTATTAACTGCAATCTAATTTTATTTTACATGATTTTATTGGTCGTGAAGTGAGGTGAGTTTCAAATTAACCTTCCTGTTAACTGTTATTAACCCAAATGTCCAGTAGATGTCATTATGTCCATACAGTGTCATTTTTAATTTAGTTTTAAATGATAAATAAATATATTGTTATATAGCTATGATTTTTGTAACTAAAATACATACTTTTAGACCCTTGGAAATTGTTACCTATATGACCCAAAATATAGCTTGTTATTCCTACTGCATTTTGGCTTCATGCTTGAGAGGAATAAATTCACATTAGGCATTCTATATTCAAAATGTTGAATTTTTCTTGATATGTGATTTTTTTCCAGGCTTATTATCTTTGTAACTTACAAAATTTTTGCCTGTAGCAATGAAAACCTGGTACATTTACATTTTCTGAATAAGAAAATACTATCTTTTGGATTGCTTGTTGTTAGTAGCTAAATTTGCTAATAGGCTTGCTTGCTTTTTTTTTTTTTTTTAAGTAAACCCTACCCTCGACATTTGGCTTGAAATCCCAACACAAAATCAAGAGTAGTATGCCCTAGGGCACCTGGGTCACTCAGTTGGTTAAGCCACTGCCTTCAGCTCAGGTCATGACCCTGGAGTTCCCAGATGGAGTCCCACATGGGACTCCCAACTCTGTGGGGAGTCTGCTTCTCCCTCTGACCTTCTCCCTTCTCCTGCTCTCTCTCTCACTCTCTCTCTCTCAAATAAATAAAATCTTTAAAAAAAAAGAAGAAGAATAGTATGCTCTACTGACTAAGCCATCCAGGTCTCCCATTTAATAGGCTTGCTTTTAACTTTTATATTGTTCAGTTGTTTATTCTTATTATAAAGAAGGAGATAATAATCTTCTATAGTTCTAGTTCTATAATTCTCCCTCAACAGAGAGAGAGAATTCCAGTGAAAATACTTTAGTTATAACTTCTTTATTATTTCTCAAATATGCAGAGAAATATTTATTTCAATTTAAATTTGAGTGTGTATTAAAATTTCCAACCTATCAGGATGCCCGGCTCAGTTGGTTAAGAGTCTGTTCTCAGCTCAGGTCACCATCCTGGGTCCTGGAATCAAGCCCCGCATCAGGATCCCTGCTCAAACCTATGTAAAGGAAGAAGGAAATATTCTAAAAACTTGAACATTTCAAGAAATGTTTATAGAGGGCCATCTAAAATAACTTCTGAAGCTTGTGTAAATTAAAGACACTTTTTTACCTAAAAAATTTATAGAAGCCTATTTCAGAATGTAGACTTTTATTCTATGAATAATACTTCATTATTACTTCAGATAACTTTTTTATTTGTAATAGTGGTATTTTTATTTGTAATAGTATTTTTTACAATTTTACAATTATGATCTAAATGAAAACAAAATGAATTTGGTCGAAACTTAGCCCTTGCTTTGCCAAAGCATCATTAAGTTTCACAACATGCTGAACGTTGTTTGAATATTTGAAATAAATTCTTGCTGTCAGTCTTTGTGACTGATCTTTATCAACATACATCAAAAGAATAGTCCAATAGTATATTTACTTTCACGGTGTTACTGAAGACATAGGTTTACAGTGTTGCTCAGGGTCTTCCTCCTCCTTTGAGGCCATCTGAATTCCATTGCTAATCCCAATTCCATTGCCACTGCCATTTTCCTAAAAGACCTTTCAATTCCCTTTGTGTTCATATTTGCTCTAAAGAGAGTACTGATTACGGGTTAGAAGAAAGCTCCTTCCCATCATACCCAGGCAGCTTTCCCAGAGAAAACCCACCTTGATTCAGAGCCTCACTGTCAATATGAAGATGTCTGCCCTTTAACAACCTCCATATTGTGCAATTTGGGGATACTGTTAATTCAGGTTACCTGGAAACCAATCAAGGAAATTTGGACCATAAATGAGCCAAAAAGTGCCTCCAGGCAGATACTGGTGTTCAAATCACAGACAGTGTTGCATCATGTCTCCAGTGTGTCCAAGTGGAGACTGGGCAGACTCATCAATCAGCTTGTGTCCAATTTTCCTTTTCTGGGAAAAAGGGGTCAAGTGACTTCTAGCATTAGTCATCAGACCAGAGCTGAGAGAGACAGCCAAGAGGATTTTCAGGTAAAACCCTCTTATTTGCCAGATGTCCTGTTTCTTTAATTGCCTATTGTTTTAACCTGGACCTCCCTCCTCTGGCTCAGCTTTTCTAATTACCTTTAACTTAAAGCAGACAGTAACATCAATCTTACCATGGCCTCCCATTTGTCCTTTTCCCAGGGAGATGTGTTAGACTTGACAGATAAAGAATTATAGGACTGCCCTCGCTGCTTAGTAATGGGACTGCATTCACCCCTAATTTGGCCACATCAGGGAAAGGTGTGATGACTCTGATGTTCCTTTAGGAGCATGTACTGTCAAATTTAATGGTGTGGATGTGACGTCTTGTGCATTGACAGTGTGCTCCACTAGTACACAGCAGTGCCGTGCTGGTCTTGAGACAACTGAATCAGTCAACGGAAAAGAAATTGTTGTGAGGAACAAAAAAAGAGAAAGTGTTATAACTCCACCCATCACCCTAATTCTCATTTTCAGCTCTGGTTCTAAATGCTTTAGAGTCTCCTCTTGGCTCTTTATATCATATCGAATGTGTGAACAAGTTCACATAATTGACTTTGTCAGCTCCTCACATCTTTTCTCCTCCTGGTTTATGAGACCAGTGTTCTGAGGGTGTAAAGCAATGCAATGTGTCTACCCAATATGTTTCTTTGCATATTTATACATTGGTAACATCTTCAGGAACACTTGCTATGGTCAAACATAATTTTAAAAATTCTATATGGTTGAGTAGGGTCATTGTGTTTTCATTTACATGTCTCTAATTATAATGATGTTGAGCATCTTTTTATCCGTTCTTTTGCCATCCATATGTCTGATGAAGAGCCTGTTCAAGTGTTTGTCTACTTTTTTGGAAAGATTTATTATTATTTTAGAGAACACCAGTAAGTGGAGGAAAAGAGAGAGAGGGAGGGACACTTTCAAGAACACCCCTGCTGAGCGCAGAGCCGGACCTGGGATTCCTTCCCAGGATCCATGAGATCATGATCTGAGCTGAAACCAAGAGTCAGTCACTTAACCAACGGAGCCACCCAGGCACCCCAAGTCTTTGTTTACTTTTAAAAACTGGGTTGTTTTCCTAAGTTTTGAGAATTCTCTATTCTGGATAGAAGTCCTTTACCAGATAAATGATTTGCAGATATTTTCTCCTTGTCTGTTACTTGTCTTTTTATTCTCGTAACAGTCTTTTGAAGACCGGAACTTCTTAATTTTGGTGAAATTTAGTTTACCAATTTTTTTCTTTTATTCATTATTCTTATAGTGTTGCACCTAAAAGCTCATTACTTAACTCGAGGTTACAAAGATTTTCCACTGTTTTTCTGCTAGAACTCGTGTCATCTTTGTTTGTTGTATGTTTTTTTGAGCCATTTCAAATTAATTTTTGCATGTGGTACAAAGTATGGATCAAAGCTCATTTTCTTACATCTGGATAACTAATCATTCCTACATCACTTATAGAAATGACTATCCTTTCTCCACTGAATTAATTGCTTTTGCACCTTTGTCAAAAATCAGTTAACCATATACACATTGGTCTCTTTCTGAATTATTTTCTTTTCCATTGACCTGTTTATTCTATTGCCAATATTATGCTGTTGATTACTGTAGCTTTATAATAAAGCTTGAAATCAAGTAGTTTAAGTTCTCCAAGTTCTTTTTCAAAGTAGCTTTGACTATTCTAGATCCTTTGCATCTTCATATGAAATTTAGATCAGTTATTAATTTCTCCTGTTTACTCTCAATTTCATTTGGTCTTCATTTTCTAATTCTTTTTTTTTTTAAGATTTTATTTATTTGAGAGAGAGAGAGACCACAGGCAGAGGGAGTAGCAGAGGGAGAAGGTTCCCTGCTGAGTAAGGAGCCAGATGATGTGGGGCCTGATCCTAGGACTCTGAGATCATGACCTGGGCTGAAGGAGGACGCCTAACTAACTGAGCCACCCAGGTGCCCCATTTTCTAGTTCTTGAAGTAGAAGGTGAGTCATTGTTTTGAAATCCTTATTTTCTAAGATAATGGTCAGTGCTTTAGATTTACCTCTCAGTATTGCTTTTTCTGTGTCTCACAAATTTTGATATGATGTTTTTCATTTTCATTTACCTTAAAATGAAAATGATCTCTTGTTTCTTTCTCTTTTGATCTCTTGTTGTTTGACCCATGGATTATTTACAGATGTGGTTTTTTTTTTTTTTTAGATTTTATTTATTTATTTGACAGACAGAGATCACAAGTAGGCAGAGAGGCAGGCAGAGAGAGAGAGGGGGAAACAGGCTCCCCGCCGAGCAGAGAGCCCGATGCGGGGCTCGATCCCAGCACCCTGGGATCATGACCTGAGCCGAAGGCAGAGGCTTAACCCACTGAGCCACCCAGGCGCCCAGATGTGTTTATTTTTTAAAAAGATTTTATTTACTTATTTGAGAGAGTGAAAGTGAGAGAGATCACAGAGGTAGAGGGAGAAGCCAACTTGCCGCTAAGTGGATAGCCTGATGCGGGGTTCGATCCTAACAACCTGAGATCATGACCTGAACCCAAGGCAGAGGCTTAACCAACTGAGCCACCCAGGCATCCCTACAGATATGTTTAAATAACAAATACTTGCAAATTTTCTGGATATCATTGTTAGAGGTTAATAACTTAATCCCACTCTGGCATTTTTTATGATTTGACTTCTTTTAAATTGATTGAGGCTTGTTTTACAGCCCAGAAAATGGTCTGTTTGATAAATATTTTATGTGCAAATGAAAAGAATGTCTATCCTGCTGTCATTTAGAGCTGCTGTAAATATCAAGTAAACAAATTGGTTGCTAGTGTTGTTCAAGACTTTGGTATACTTACTAGTTTTCTGTCTACTTGTGTCAGTTATTGAGAGATGATTAGTAAAACCTTGGACTATAATTGTGGATTTGTCTATTTCCCCTTGAGTCAAAAAACAAAAACTGATTAGACCACATGTATTTTCAAGCTCTCCTATTAGTTTAGAAATCTTTAGGATGATTATGTCATCTTGATAAATTGATCACTCTATAATTGTGGAATTAACTTCTTTAACCTTGGTAATATTCTTTGTTCTAAAATCCATTTTATTTGACTTAATATAGCAACTCCTGTTCTACCTCTCTCTCTTAAATTTTAAAAATATATGTGTTAAAATACACATATCATAAAATTTAACATTTTGATCATTTGTTTAAGGATTTTATTTATTTATTTGACAGACGGAGATTACAAGTAGGCAGAAAAGCAGGCAGAGAGAGAGGAGGAAGCAGGCTTCCTGCTGAGCAGAGAGCCTGATGCAGGGCTCTATCCCAGGACCCTGGGATCATGACCTGTGCCAAAGGCAGAGGCTTTAACCCACTGAGCCACCCAGGCACCCCCATTTTGACCATTTTAAGTTCATTGGAGTTGGCTACATTTACAATGTTCTACATTCCAGTTCTTTTTTGATCACCGTTAGCATGTATATTAGTTTCATAGAGCTTCTGTAACAATTACTACAAAATTTCTGATTTAAAACAGCAGAAATGTATTCTTTCACAGTTTTGGAGACCATTCATCTGAAACCAAGGTGCTGGCAGGGCTGCACTCTCTCTTGACGACTCTGGGAAAGAATCTGTTCTTGATTTTTCCAGTTTCTGGGTGGTTCCAGAGGTACCTTGGCTTCTGGCCACATCACTCCAATCTCTGCAACCTTCGGGGTCACAGTGTCTTCTCTTCTGTATAATTTCCCTCTTCCCTGCTCTTACAGGACATTTGTCATTTGATTTAGGGCCTGCTGTGCTAATCCAGAAGGATCTCAAAATTCTCAACTTAATTATATCTGCAATGTAATTAGAAAATTTTTTGGAAAAAAGGGTTACATTCATAAGCTGCAGGGATTACACTATAGACACATCTTTTGGGGGCCACCATACAGCCCACTATGGTATGGTATATCTATCCATATTTTACTTTTAACCTATATGTATATATGTGTAAAATGGGTTTCTTGTTGAATGCATATAGTTGGGCCTTTATATTTTAATCCAATCAGCCCATCTGTGCCTTTTAATTTGGATATCTAGACTGTTTATAGTTAATGTGAGCACTGAGATGGCTGAGTTTAAATCTGTCCTCTTGCTGTTTATTTTTGATTCATCCCATCTGCTTCCCCCATAATCATCTTTTTCTTGTTTTCTGACCTGTTTTGGATTAATTAAATAGCTGTTGCTGCTGCTGCTTCTTTTCTTCTTCTTCTTCTTCTTCTTTTTCTTCTTCTTTTAATGATTCCAACTTATCTGCTTTTTTTGGCTATTACCTGTAAGTCTTTGTTATATTTGTTTGGTTACTTCCAGGGTTTTAGTAAATATCTTCAACATATCACAGTCCATCTGTAGATATTATACCAGTTCACATAGTGTATAAAGAAAGACCTTATAATGTACTACATTTCTGCCTTCCTAACTTTTGTGCTATTGTCAACATTTTACTTTTAGTATGTTATAGACCTACAATAAATTGTTATTATTTTCATCATTTTTGCTTTAAACCATGAGATATCTTTTTAAAAGACTTAAATAATCTAAATATCTTTAAACTTACGTAGGTGCTATTTTTTTGCATTTTTTGCAAAATGCATTGCATTTTGCATTTTTTTATCATTTTTTTAAATTTATTTTCAGCATAACAGTATTCATTGTTTTTGTACCACACCCAGTGCTCCATGCAATCCGTGCCCTCTCTAATACCCACCACCTGGTTCCCCCAACCTCCCACCCTCCCACCTCTTCAAACCCTTCAGATTGTTTTTCAGAGTCCATAGTTTCTCATTGTTCACCTCCCCCTCCAATTTCCCCCAACTCCCTTCGCCTCTCTAACTCCCCATGTCCTCCATGCTATTTGTTATGCTCCACAAATAAGTGAAACCATATGATAATTGACTCTCTCTGCCTGACTTATTTCACTCAGCATAATCTCTTCCAGTCCAGTCCATGTTGCTACAAAAGTTGGATATTCATCCTTTCTGATGGAGGCATAATACTCCATAGTGTATACGGACATAGGTGCTATTTTAAGGTGCTCTTCAGTTTTTATGTAGATCCAGATTTCCATCTGGCATCATTTTCCTTGTGCCTGAAGGAATTCCTTTAGTATGGTTCAACATGCAGGCCTGTTAGTGAAGGATATCAGGTTGTATATGTCTGAAAAAGTCTTTTTGTTTATCTATTCTTTCGTTCTCATTTTTTAAAAGTATTTTTACTGGGCATAGAGTTCTAGGTTGCAGATTTTCCTTATTCCTTTCTTCTTTTTCTTTTCTTTCTTTTCTTTTTTCTTATACTTGAAAAAGTTGCTTCAACTGTTTTCTGGCTTATAGTGTTTCTGACAAAAAGTTTACTCTCTTCTTGTTTTTGTTTCTCTGGGGTGTTTTTCTTCTGAGTGCTTTTAAATTTTCTATCTCTAGGTTTAAGCAATTCAGTTATGTTGTGCTTAGCTGAAATTTTCTTTATGCTTCTTTTTTGTAGTGTTTGATCATCTTTGATCTATGTTCTTATCGTTTCCATTAAATTTGGAAAATGTTCAGCTATTATTTCTTCCAATATTATTTTCTTTTCTCTGCATTCTCTCCATTGGGGACATTGTGAATTTTACATCTTTGATGTATTGGATAATTTTGTACTCCAATAATGCTTTTGAGTTTGTTCTGGAATTCGGTTGGTTTACCTGGAAACTTATCTTTTCTGGTCTTGCTTTAAGCTCTGCTGGGCAAGACCAGTTTTTCCCCTGCTACTGAGGTAAAAACCTCAGAGCACTATTAATGCCATGTAAATCATGAAGAGATCCACTCTGACTTGTGAGAACAGGAATTCTCCCAATTCCAAGTGAATTCCAGGCATTCTTCCCTTTAATCCTCTCAGGTGATTCCTTCCTTGGCTTCTGATATGTTTTTCATTTGGATGTTCTGGTCAGTGCAAGCTAAAAACCTAATGCAGATGCTCTGCAGATCTGTCTGTACAGTTCTCTTCTCTCCTGTACTTGCACTCTGAATCCTACCTGCTTTGGTTTCATAATTCTCAGTTCCATCTCCTCACCTCAGGAAGACCACCATACTATCTAGCGTGGCAGGAAACCCTCAGGCAGTAGGCTGGGATGATCAAGGGCTCATTTCATTGCCTAATCTCCAATGTCTTAAAAACTATTGTTTTCAAAATTTTGTCTTTTTTGTCTTCTCTTTCTTTTTTTTTTTTATGTTGTTTCAGGTTGGGGGGGGGTATATCCAGTTCCTATTATTCCATCTGGACCATAAGCAGAAATCTGACCGACAAGTTTTTGTTCCTTCTTTTCTACTTTCTTATCTTTAATTATGATAATCAAATGTGAGTTTTTTGTGATTACTTCTATCCCTTTAATCTATTAGTTACACATTTTTTTAACATTACTCTGCAGTGGTTAACCTAGAAATTTTAGTACTGAAACTTGAGGTTGATAATTAAATAGGCATTATTACTTCTACAACTTTCCTTGAAACATAGAGCACATGGAGTCCATTTCTTCACTCCTGGCTTTTGCATTATTGATGCCATGTATTTTAATTCTATTATTTTTTTTTTTTGCCATGTAAGCATTATTGGTTCTCTTTTGTGTAGTTAATATTCTCTTATATTTACCCACAGACCTAAGCTCCTTCCCCTACCCCTTATTCTTTGCTCTTATTTCTTTCCTGAATTTTCATGTTTCATTTTCCTTTAGTGTACAGCACTGCATTTAGCTATTCTTTGAGTGCAGTTCTGCTATTAACATACTCTTTACATTTTTATTTACTTGAAAATACTTTTATTTTTAAAAACATTTTTAGTAGTTATAGCATTCTAGATAGGCAGTAATTTTCACTTAACAATTAAAGATGTTATTCTACTTTCTCCTTGTTTTTATCACTTATGTTAAGAAGTTTATCAGTCCTATTATTGCTTGTTTGAAAGTAATGTAGGGTTTTTTCCCTCGTAATAATATCAAGATTTTCCCTTTCCCTTAATTTCTATCAGTGTTATACTGGGGCTCCAATAAGATGTATGATATCCTTTTTGATGTTGCCCCACATGTCTATATGCTCCCAGTACTCCTAGTTGCACACTACAAAACTGGCCTGGACATCTGCTGTTGCTGTCATGATCTTGAAGTTGAATCAGGAAGACACCTCACAATGCTGGGCTCAGGACCATACCATATTTACTGTATTTGCTATCTACAGTAAATACTCCATAACTTGTCCCTTGACATCCATGAAGCGAGGCACAAGAGTCTCAGGCTTCTGCGGCAGCAGTTTCACTAAAGCCATGTGCTCTCAGGGCTGTTCAAATTAGGCAAAATGGTACAACCAACATAAATGTGGCTTCTGCTTTATGACATTCACTTTTGACATCTGTTTTTTTCTCAGCATGCCTCTACTGGGTAAAATCTAGGTTGGTACAAGAGCCATGGTGTCCTAAAGTCTTTGAAGTATACTTTGGCATGTATTAAGCAAATGTTACAGGAGATACAAATAAGAGATGTGAGCCAAACTTTTCATTGTTTATCCCTAATATGCCAATTTTGGAAAAATATTGGATAGAAATGGTATTTTGTCAAGTATGCATGTAGTTCATAGAATATACTCAGTTATATAAATAACTTATACTGTATGAAGTAGAGAGATTTTAGAGTTTTGTTATTGACAGATGAGTTTGAGAGATAATGAAGGAAAAAAGAAGGGAAGAGAATTAGAAAGAATGACACATCTATAAGTTTGTCTTTATTATCTTTTATTATTTCCACTAAATGTATTATTACCCCCTTCTCCCCCTAAGTTGAGATATACTTCCTTGGAATGTATATGAAATTTGGCTTAGGATTTTGTTCTAAAACCATTTTTAATAGCAACCTCTTTTAAGGATCAGCAAAATGTGGAGTACTAAATTATCCTCAGCAGAATTTCCACAACATGCTTGAGGTAGCTACTATTTTTATCATTATTTTAGAAATGTAGAAATGTAGGTACGAATGAGTTCTCATTTTCCAAAGTCACAATCTGGATATTGAGATTGTAAAACAGGGCTGAGTTACTCCAAAGTCTTCCTCTCAACCCGTAGTACATCAACAGCAAATAAGCAAGAGGCACCAGACAGGAAATTGCTGCAAAGGAAGACTACAGTGTAAGGACTACATTTATTAAATGCTCGCATATGTTCTATAGCTAGGGTAGCTGAAAGTATAGTACTAAAAAACACGAGTAGATGCTGAAGCATACAAGAGTTTAGTATGTAAGAAAAGGTGGAAATTCAGATCAGTGGCAAAAAACATGAATTATTTGATAAGTAATTGGAGTAACGTGGCAACTCTCTGGGAAAAAATGAGGTTGTGGGGCGCCTGGGTGGCCCAGTCACCTGCCTTCAGCTCAGGTCAGGATCCCAAGGTCCTGGGATTGAGCCTGAATCCAGCTCCTGCTCAGTGTGGGGGATCTGCTTGTCTCTTTCTCTCTGCCCCTCCCCCACAACTGCGAGCGCGTGTGTGGTCGCCCTCTCTCAAATAAAATCTTTTTTTAAAAAATGAGGTTGTGTACTTACCTGACACTGTTCACAAGGATTTATTTTATATTCATTGGTTAAAAATTAAACCAAAGGAGCATTATAAAATACCATGGCTACAGAGAGAGGAAAAAGAGAGAGAGAGAGCTCACAGGGTTGCTGGTGGGGGATGGGGGAGAGGAAGAGAATCATTACAGCAGACTCCTCATGAAACAAGGAGCCCAGATGTGGGACTCAATCCACAACCTATGAGATGTTAGTCTATTCTGTTTCTTTTTGTGAAATGTGTTCACCTGCTAAGGATTCATTGTTCTGTGCTATTATGGCATGTGTACTTTTCTCTGAATATATTTTATTTTAATAAAAAGTTACAAAATGAAAATAGTGACAGCTCTCACCTCACTAGGTTATTTTATAGTTTAAATTAAAACCCATTAGAATGTAAACTACATGAGGACAGTAGTTTTAATCTTTTTTTCCACTGCTGTATACCCAAGATTAGAGCATGACCTGGTATATAGTGATCATTCAAAACATTTTTCAACATGAATGATAATATAGCACAGTGCTGATTTCATCACCCACCACAGATTACAAACACTAAACATTAGACATTACTATCAATAATATAGTTTTATCATTGCTTGAGACTAGTAGGTCATTTTTCTCTTTAAGAAGTGTAACCTAGACAACACTGTGTTTTAACATGAGGTATCCATTATCTCATGTTTCTAAGTTCATCTCTCCATTTGATCAATGGTGGCAAAGAAATCAATGGCCACAGGTGAACTTTACTCCATGGACTTACAATAGGGAATTAAAGTTGAAAATTTACCTTGATTTTATGCAGTCTGAGTTAATGATTTGTGCTGCTGCTATTGTTGCCCTCACAAGTTATCACGTTTTTACTAGACTCTGGCATGAAAAGTATTGTCAATTAACATAGTCATGTTATTTTAGTATTATTTGAAAATATTTTAAATGAAATATAAGTTTTGTTACAAAGATACTTTGACAGATGTTGTCAATAATTAACTTTTTCTTCAGGCAAAGTATTGTGTACTTATGAGTCCCTAGTACTTTAGAATTGTTAAAATCTTTATTGGGCACACCGTTGACGATGAGGACGAAAGAGTTGGCTTTTATCATCATATTAATCATCTCAGGAGAACTCTATGCAGAAGGTAAAATTAATTTTTCATAATCTTTATTCTCTAAAAATTATAAAGGGAAATTATAACATTCATTTAACTTGAACTTTTATTAATAGTCTTTCATTTGCGTATCAACTTGATGAAAAGCACAATTCTTATAATTGTTATAAATATTTACGCAGATTTTTTTCCCTTGGGCATAACTAGTAAACTACCCTTATAATGACAAACGTAGAGAAACAGCACAAGACAAAAAAGAAGAAAACAGCTTTGTACCTCTAGGTTTTGTGGCATAGGAGATGAGGATCTAAAAACTTGGAAGGGTTTTCAGTCTAACAGAACCACCGATTAGAAGTCGTATGTTAACCTTAATTCTAATTTCATACTAGAATTTATTCCTAATGCTGCATAGCTTGTACAATTTTAATTCTCTGTTCGTAAAGTGAGAGCTTAGTGTTGGAAATTTGAAAAAGAAATATTCAAGAATCATCAAGATTTTGGAATCTTTACCCTTTGATTTGTATCCTAATTTGTTCACTGGTTGAAATGTTTTAGTGATTAGGAGGAAGACTGTATAATGTTATGCAGATAAAGACACTTTTGAGGATGAAATAGAGCTCTATTAATAGTTATATGAGACAACAGTATAAGTTAGGACTGTGCAGACAAACCAGTACACATGGACTCCTTAACTCTTAGAAATCTTTATAGCCAGATTGCCGGGTGTGTGAATAAGTGTGAGTGAGACAGGCAATGTGCAAGTGTGGGTTATTTAGGACTAGTTAATAGTGTTATTAGGCTGTAGAGATAAGAAACAAGAAAGGATAATTAGGTGTCAGCAAGAGTGAATATACAAATGAGGAAACCACACAGCAATAAGACTTTTCTAAAAAACACATTTGGAACTTTGTTGAGATAAAATATCCTATGAATTATAATTGCCTTTTATTTCTTTTTAAGATTTTATTTATTTATTTGTCAGAGAGAGAGGGAACAGAGGCAGGCCGAGTGGCAGCAGAGGCAGAGGGAGAAGCAGGCTCCCTGCCGAGCAAGGAGCCCGATGTGGGACTCCATCCCAGGATGCCTAGGGATCACGATCTGAGCTGAAGGCAGCTGCTTAACCAACTGAGCCACCCAGGCGTCCCTATAATTGCCTTTTAGGTAATAGTTTACTATAAATTTCCTACCAAAAAAGTGCCTGCAGTTAAAATTATGAAAGTGAAATAAATAGAATTCATCTTATTTGATACATTCAATTCTACAACAAGATAACTTTTGCATGAATTATTTCCTTTGGTTTTATTTTTCTAAATAGGGAAAAATCAGCTGATATAATTCTCTACATCTATATACCACGAAGACATTGCATTTTCCTCAGGATGCCTGGGTGGCTCAGTCGGTTAAGCGTCTACCTTCAACTCAGTCATGGTCCCAGGGTCCTGGGATGGAGTCCCACATTGAGCTCCTTGCTCAGCGGGGAGCCTGCTTCTCCCTCTGCCTGCCATGCCCCTTACTTGTGCTCTCTCTCTCTCTGACAAATAAATAAAATCTTTTAAATAGAAGACATTGCATTTTCCAGATAATTTCCTAGTTATTATATGGTTATAATCTCCTTTTACTCAAACAAACAGACAAAAAAGCTAACCATAATCTCATATTTCCATGCTTTCCCTCACCCCATTAGGAACATTAGGGGCAAGAATTGAATTAATGGTACCTCTCATTTTATAACATTCAATCATCATTGGCCTATGAAATGTTCCACTTTTGCTTTATTTATATATTTCTTCCCTATATCCCTGACCCTGAATTCCATTTCCCCTAGCATCAAACTGGGAGCCACTGTTGTGTATTTGACATATTCATATATATGTAACTATCTTTCTGAACTATGTCTTATTTTGTGTATGTGCTTTATAGTCACATAAATGAAAGCTTGCCAGCAGTTTGATCTCCTTACTGTTTTGTTTTACTTGCTACCTTTTAAATATATTCCCATGTTGCTGAATCTATTCTGTTGCTTTTAACTGTGCATAGTGTTTCATATATTTTACTTATCTATCTTCCTTGTGATGGACATATCATTACTTCTAATTTCCTTCTAACCACAAATAATTCTTAATGAATGTATCCTATAATCACCTTATTTATTTGTTACAATTTGCCCTGTATGTGTTCACATGTGTTAACAAAACTGTATTGTCTATTTAAAAGTTGCTAAGAGAGCAGATCCTAAAAGTGTCATCACAGGGAAAAAAAATTATAAGTGTGTGGTGACAGATGTTAACTAGATTTATTGTGAGATGATTTTGCAATATGTGCAAATAAATACGTGGAATCGTTATGCTGTCTACCCAAACTAATAAAATGTTATACATCAATTATACCTCAATAAAAATTTATGTCAGTACATGTAATGTTTACTTACGTGTGACAGGCTTCTTTCACTGAATAATATGTTTGTGAGATTCACTATCCAACATTCACCACGGCTGCATGACATTCAGCTTTGTATTGTTGTACAATATTCCACTGAATGCATGTCTAAAATGTGTTTATCTTTTCTTCCATGAATGGGCATTTGGCTTGTTTCCAGTTTGGGACTACATGAATAGTGCTGCTATGAACATTCTTTTACATGTTGTTGGGTGGACAGAAGAATACTTTTATTCCTTCTTTCATTTTGTTGATGTGATGGATAACATTGACCAATTTTCACATGTTGAACCTTCCTTGCATTCCAGGGACAAAATCTACTTGCTCATTGGTCCTTTTAATATGCTGCTGAATTCTGTTTGCTAGTGTTTTGCTGAGAACCTTTGCATCAGTGTTCATAAGGGATGAGTGCTTTTTAAAAAAGAGTACATGTATATTCTGCTTTAATATTGCCAAAGAAAGCTGAGTACTTTTTATGAAGTCTGTGACCATATATATTTCCTGTTTTGTAAATCTCTTGCTCAAGTCTTTTATTTATTTTTTAATTAGTTGTCTGTCTTTTTCTTTTAAAAAAAAAAAGCCATTCATTTCAAAATTTTGTGGGTTTGCATATCTTAAGTGGAACTTCATCTACTCTAAACTCTGCTGTCCAGTATGGTAGCCACTAGCTGCATACAGCTATTGAAATGTGGTTAGTCCAAGTTGGGAGTGCTGTAAGTATAAATATACTCAAGTTCAGACTAGTAAGAAAAAAAAATGAAAAACCTTTTTAATATTTTAATGGGTTAAATAAAATGTATTATTAAAATTAACTTCAACTGTTCCTTTTATTAATGTGACTACTAGAAATTTTAAAATTACATATGTGGCTTGCATTATATTTCTATTAGAAAGTGCTGTTTTACAAAGTTAGGGAAAGCTTCCCTGGGGAAGTGGTTTGACTAGTTTTATTCTGACTATTGGTTATTGGGGTTGCTAGTAGATTAATTCTGATTGAAAAACATTGCCACAGAAGTCCCTTAAAAAGTGAGGTAATAAAAATAAGTACTGGTCCAAGTGGCTTCAAACGCTTTGAATTTTAAAATGTGCTGCCATTTGATCACACATCCTATGGTTTTAGATATACCTTTCTGTTTTCAGCTTGATATTTACTCATTTCAGAGAAACCCTGTGGTCTTCCTAGTGTGGAAAATGGAAGGATTGCCCAATATTACTATTCTTTTAAAAGCTATTACTTTCCAATGAAAATAAATGAAAAACTGTTGTTTTCCTGCTTGGCTGGTTATACAACTGAAACTGGGAAACAAGAGGCACAAGTCACATGTACCCGAGAGGGCTGGTCTCCAGAACCACGTTGCTTCAGTGAGTGTGTGGGTTGTGTCCACAAAATATTTATAATATTTAAGGAGATCAGTTCATAAAGGTCCAAGAAAATCTGGTGGGTGGTGAAACCTTTTGGTAGTTAAGAAAAAATTACCAACCCATTCTTTCTTTTAAAAATGAAGGCATATTCTGAAATTCTGTAAATAGTATTTCTTATTAAAATGTTATTGTCTTTGTTCTTTAGAGTACCTGTAAAGAGAATATGGATACTTACTGAAAATGGTATAATAATACTGTAAGAAACAGATGCAAATGACTTACTTTAAGGAATGAGGAACTTATACAGATAATAGTGCATAGGAAGCCAGAAAAATGCTTGACACCGGACTTAGGAAGAATACGATTGTTACTCTAGTGTTTTATCCTTTGAAAAACTTCTCTCTTCTTTGTGTGCCAACTCCTTCTCCCATAGATTCAGAAATATGTGTTTTCTGAATTTTAAGTTCAAATTTAGAAAAAGGAAATCTGATTGGTTCTTCTCATTATTTCATGCCAGGCTATCCTATGTCAAACTATTAATGGGCTTCCATTAGATCAGCTGACCTCTCTTGAACAAAGAAAGGACTCTCTAAGCTCTGTTTTACAGAGTAGAGGTTTCAGTTGGGCCTGTTTCATTTAGAAGGGGAAATGAGTATGATGGTGCTTGGTATGTATAGTGAGCATATCCATGTAGGATAATTATCCTTTCCACGACTGGAGAACAGACCATTAATTTAAGCATTGCACTTTTAGTATTAACATAGACCATAGAAAGAAATGAAGAAATAAAGAAAGAAGGGGAAAAAGAAAGAAAGATTGATTAATATATAGAGCTTAAAAATAAATGAAACATTAGCAAGAGCTTTGAAATAGGAACCAGAAAGAAGAACTCAGGTTTAGCGTGTCGTCTAATGGTTAAGATAGAACCTCTGCAGTTAACCTGCCTGTATTTGAATTCTGTTCCCTCACTGGGAAGAGAGCATTGTGAGCCTAAGCTTCTCATCTATAAAGTGGGCATAAACCTGCTTCACGGAGATAATCCATATATAGTTCTTGGCTTGTTATGAGGATCTAATAGTAGGGCTTAAAAAAATTACTGAGCTCATTCAGTGCTGAGGTATATTTATTATCTGACACAACACTGTTGCAAGTATCTGCTAAAAAATAACTGCAAACTCAAAGGTTTTGAGTAACAGGTCTATGATTCAGTCCCCAGTCAGTCACTGTCTACACGGACTGACTGGGAATAGGCTACACATACTTACTGTGTGGTTAGGTGATCGTTTGCTGAGTTAAAAAAAAATGAACGTAGTTTTCATGTTAAGGTATCTACAGACTTATTTAAGGACCCATAAGTTAGGTATGTGCTTTTGTTACATGGTGTTGAAACTTGTCAAACACAGTAGATTTAAATATTAGGACGTCAACCCAAATGAAATTCCTTCTATTCGTCATTAATGACAATTAGGAGAAGAGTTCTCTTATGTTTTCTAAAAGTAGATGTGATAGGAGTGGGAGTCACAATAAGAATCGAAGTTAATAAATACAAGGAATGTCAAGTCAAGAGTTGAATCAGTTTTTTAAGAAAATTGATTCAGAATATGCAGGATAATTCCAAAATTAAATCAAATCAAGGAATTCTGGAGTGAAATTTTTCTCTGTCCTTTAAATTCCAAGAAAAATATTAAACTTTTACCTTAGTTTTACAAGTAAGTAAAAGACAAGTTTAATTTCACCAAGTTAAGCAAAGATTTTTTTCTCCCCATAGAAAAATGCGTTAAGCCTGAGTTGAGGAATGGTTACATCTCTGATGTAAAATTAATGTACAAAATTCAAGAGAACATGCGTTATAGTTGTAATTCAGGATATAAAACCACTGGAGGAAAGGATGAAGAAGTAGTTCAATGTCTTGCTGATGGATGGTCTTCTCAACCTACCTGTAAGAAGGAACATGGTATGTGTTTAAGAATCATTTCCTAAATCAAGTAAAATTGATTCTGATTGCCTTTTTTTTAGACTAATTCATAGTTTTTCTGCATATGTTTCTAACAATTATGAGGACATATTTTTGTCATAATGCTTATTATTAAAAGTTTTTGTGCTACAAAAAAAAGAATCATTTTCTAAAACTAAAGATAAATGACTGTGAGGCTAGTACTTTCTTATATTGATAGTCATTTTTATTTAATATAATTGATTTTTTGTATGTCTGTAAAGGCAAGAAGTTGATATCATATTGTTTTTCTTAAATGTTAGGTGTTTCCTTTACCCACGAGTTCCCAACTCCCACAACTCACCTACTCCACTAGTTCCTATTTAATTTTTTTAATATTAATACACTTTTTAGAGCAGTCTTAGATTTGCAGAAATACTGGACAGCTAGTACAGAGAATTCCCATATACCGCTTCCTGCCCTTGGCCACATTTGATTACCCCTATTATTAACATTTTGTATTTAGTGTGGTATATTTGTTGCATTAACCAAAGTTCATACTTTAGGGTTCATTCTTTGTGTCATACATGCTGTGGATTTTGTCCAATGTATGATAACATGTATCTATCACTGAGAAATCATACAGAATAGTTTCAATGCCCTATGAATCCTTTGTGTTCCACCTGTTCATCCATTTTTCATTCTGCTAACCATTGGCAACCCCTGATCTTTCTTTTTAATTGCAGTAAAATATACATAACATGAAATTTTAACTATTTTTAAGTGTACAATTCAGTAGCCTTCAGTACATTCACAATGTTGTATAACCATCACCATTATTTCTTCTTCATCACCATTATTTCTTCTTTATCAACCCAAACAGAAATTCGTACCCATTAAACAATAAACCTGTCTATCCCCCACCCTACCCCAGTATCTGGTAACTTCTATTTTCTGTCTCTATAAATTTCCTTATTTTAAGTACTTTGTATAAGAAGGGTCACGCAGTATTATCCTTTTGTGTCTGACTTACTTCACTTAGCATAATGTAGTCAAGGTTCATCTATGTTGTAGCATGCATCAGAATTTACGTTCTTTTTATGGCTAAATAATATTTTATTGTGTGTATATAGATAGATCATCTATAGACATTTTGTTTATTCATTATCCATTGATGGACACTTGGGTTGGTGGCAGTTCTTCTAAAAATTAAACATAGAGTTACCATAGGATCCAGTAATTCCACTTCTAGGTATATATCCGGAGGGAAAGCAGGGACTCAAACAGACTTTTGCACAACAATGTTCCTAGCAACATTTTCACAATAACTAAAAGGTGGAAGTAGTTCCTACTTTATACTATAAATAAAAGAATGGAATGGAATAGGAGTGCCTGGGTGGCTCAGTCGGTAGGGCATCTACCTCAGGCTTAGGACATGATCCTGGGGTCCTGGGATTGACCCCCGTGTCCGGCTCCCTGCTCAGCAGGGAATCTGCTTCTCCCTCCCACTTGGGATCTCTCTCTCTCAAGTGTGTAAATGAAATCTTAAAAAAAAAAGCCTGGAATGGCATGGAATAGGATGAAAAAAAACCTCAAGCCTATTTCTCACAACATATATAAACTGCTAATTCCTTTATTAGAGAGGAATTTGAGGTAACGCTCATTATCTTTATTGGTAAACCAGTATCAGATATACTTAAAATAATCCAATAATTTGAATATGTATACTTTGTTAGTGTGTTGTTAGTTGCTTAAATTGTATAAATCCTCAGATGACACAGACTCAAAAAATTGTTACTGTACAAGCCTTCAGTTGAATTGTGGCCTTCTGCCAAGTATACTAGACCAGAATTTTAAGAATAGAAGACTGGTGGCATTAAGACACAAGATGTATAAAGAAAAACAGGAACTAGAGATGCAAAGGCAAACTGGCTATTTTTCAATTTTGCTGAAGTTTGATTCGGCCAAATATGCTTCAGATTTTGTGAAAATACATTTTGAGATTTATTTTTAATATTATAGTTTTAGTGATAAAGTTCATAAAATAAATAAAGTTGATTTTTTTTTTTTTAGAAACATGTTTGGTCCCTGAATTAGATCATGGGAATTATTCCACGGCGCAGAAAACGTTCAGAGTGAAGGACAAAATACAGTACGAGTGTGCTGCTGGCTACTACACAACTGGGGGAAAGAAGACAGAGGAGGTAGAATGCCGCACATATGGATGGTCTCTCACACCAAAATGTACCAGTAGGTTCTCATTTTAAGGACAATCTAGTTCTCATTTTAAAAACTTTCTCTCATCCAGTAGTGTATATAAATTGTCACACTCATGTTTCATTTTTCATACATTTTTTTTTTGCTTCGGGTTTT
This sequence comes from Enhydra lutris kenyoni, assembly GCF_002288905.1. Taxonomy (NCBI): domain Eukaryota; kingdom Metazoa; phylum Chordata; class Mammalia; order Carnivora; family Mustelidae; genus Enhydra; species Enhydra lutris. The sequence continues at coordinate 905,593 of NW_019154109.1, read as the reverse complement.
AATTATGTTGATCACCAGTTTTGATCATTTAAAGCTCTCAAGTAGAAAAAGAATTTCTCTTTGCTCAGATAATTAAATTAGAATAAGCCTAATGATACTTAATAAATATAGAAATTGGCAAGTTTTTGTTATGTGTAAAAAAATATGGCAAATTTACTCATTTCTATTCCAGACATGGTATATTGTTCAACAGAAAAAATAACACATTTTTTGAATTTTATTTGTGCTTTCATTTTTAGAATTAAAGTGCTCTTCTTTAAGATTAATAGAAAATGGTTATTTTCATCCTATAAAGCAAACATATGAAGAAGGAGATGTAGTTCAGTTTTTCTGTCATACAAATTATTATCTAAGTGGATCTGACTTAATTCAGTGTTATAACTTCGGTTGGTACCCAGCATCTCCTGTATGTGAAGGTAATTTTTAAAATTTCATACTCATACAAATAAAATATTGTGTCTTAATTAGCTTAATTTCTATGCAAAAATGTTTCTGATGTTATCTAATTCTTGTCCTGAGTGCTATTTTTTTTTTTTTTCAGTTTCAGAGGTAAAGTTTAGTGATTCATCAGTTGCATACAACACCCAGTGCTCATTACTTCAGGTGCCCTCCTTAATGCCCATCATCCAGTTACCCCATTCCCCACCCATCTCCCCTCCAGCAACCTTCAGTTTGTTTCCTAGAATTCAGCGTCTCTTATGGTTTACCTCCCTCTCTGTTTTTGTCTAATTTTATTTTTCATTCCCTTTGCCTGGGTTCATCTGTTTTGTTTCTTAAATTCCACATATGAGTGAAATCATACAGTATTTGTCTTTCTCTGACTGACTTATGAGAACTCAGCCATCAAAAAGAATGAAATCTTGCCATTTGCAATGATATGGAATGACATGGAGGGTATTATGTGGAATACTATTTTTAAAAATAATTATGGTCTTTTAAATCATTGCTAGATATTTTCAGCAATATTTAATCTTAAGAAATTTAAGAAAAATTTAAGAAATCTTAAAGGTTGTATTAGTTTGTAGAGTGGATGTAACTTTTAAACTCTTTCATTATAATGAATACATTTTACTTATTGGGAATTACTAGATTCAGTTATCTCACGCTGGTGGTTTGTGACGGTTCTTAGTTGGCCACATATTTCCTGATGTGAAAATACAGTCTTCAAAATGGTGGGGGTAAAGAACAGAAAAAAAAAAAAAATATTACCCAGAGTAAAAATGAAAAATATCGTCCTCAAGTAAGAGTATTCCTAAAATGTAATGTCTATGGCAAGTTTCTATCACTGGACATGTTCAAGCAGACAGTATGATCACCTATTGGGAGACAATTCACACATCATTTAAACATACCTACAATGATATATGAAGGAAGTCCAAGCCTAGCAGAGGAAACAAATTTAAAAAGGTAATTGACACAATGTGACAAATATAATAAATTCAGATATAAATTATTTGAACAAACACTGAAGATTTTGATTGGTATGATGTGGGATAGAATTTTTGGAGGTGATGAATAACATTTGAACTGAAAGGTAAATAGGATTTTGAGGATTGGAGGGGATGGAGAGTATATATACTCTGTAGTATAGAAAATAATATCATTATTGATCAACAAGAGAAAGACAGGAAAGTGGAACTTGGAGGAGGGGGTGAAGATTTGAAGCAAATGTTGGGAGGGGTGAAAGAGGGAGATGACCATGGGTATGAGATGAGATTGCCCAGAATGATCCTAACTCTTTAAATGCACCAAATGATAACATTAATGTTTTTGTTTTTGTTTTTAATTTTCCAGTCCTGCCCAAGAGACTTGGTCTAACAGTATAGAAGATAGTTAGCAAATTGTTAACATTTTATTACAGAAATAAATTGCAAACCTGCTTAATATCTACTCCACTCCCCATCCAAATTAGCATGCTATTATTTTCTCTAGTAAATAGTGATTAGATGTAGAGTAGGCAGTGCAGTTGGGTCAATAATAATAAATTATATCCTAATCCCTGGAACCAATGAATGTTACCTTACTTATATGGCCAAAGGGACTTTGCACATGTGATAAAGTTAAGGATCTTGAGGTAGGAATAATTTCTGATTATTCTGAGGGTCTAATTGTGGACCCTCAGTATAATCACAAGCCTCTTTATAAGAGGGAGGCAGAGGGAAATCTGACTACAAAAGAAGAATAGAGATGTGACAATGGAATAGAAGCAAGAGGTTGGAGCAATAGGAGGAAAGGTCATGTGCGTAAGAATGCATGTAGCCTTCAGAAGCTTGAAAAGGCAAAGAAGCTGAGTCATAAACTTGCAGAAGGAATGCAGCTCTCCCGACAACTTGATTTTAGCCCAATGAATTCTGGACTTTTGGCTCCCAGAGCTGTAAGAGAATAAATCTCTGCTATTTTAAGCCACTTAATTGTAATAATTTGTCACAACAGCAATAGGACATTAATACAGTCTGTGTTTTAGAATACTGAAGAACAGATTTAATTCATGTAGTCATAGGTACAAGAACAGATCCATGGGGCACCTGGGTGGCTCAGTGGTTTAAAGCCTCTGCCTTCGGTTTGGGTCATGATCCTGGGGTCCTGGGATCGAGCCCCACATTGGGCTCTCTGCTCAGCAGGGAGCCTGCTTCCTCCTCTCTCTCTGCCAGCCTCTCCGCCTACTTGTGATCTCTGTCTGTCAAATGAATAAATAAAATCTTTAAAAAAAAAAAGAACAGATCCACTACTTAATAGTTAATTTATTTACTTCAGAAATTTCAGTTTATTTATCTATGAGAGAAATAATTATCCCTGCTTAATGAAGTTATTTTAGGATTAGAGGAGATAACAAATGCTATTTTGATTTGCTTGCTTTATTAGTTTTCTATTGGTGCATAACAATGCATTACAAATTTAGCAACTTAAAACAGCACACTTGTATTATTTCACAATTTCTGTAGGAGTCTGAGCCTAGCTTATCTGGCTCCTCTGCACTCCTGTTGAACAAACTGCAATTAAAGTGTCAGCTGGGGCTTCAGTCTCATCTGAGGCTGGACTGGGGAAGAATCTGCTTTCAAACTCATGGTTATTGGTAGCATTGAGTGCTTTGCAGACAGGTGAACTGAGAGCCTCAATTTCTTCTTGGGTGCCAGCTAGAGGCAGCCCTTTGCCCCTTGTCTTGTTGCACCACCCCCTTTTGGAAGCTCACAATGTGGGTGCTTGCTTTTTATCAAAATCAGCAGGGGGACAGTCTTTCAGCAAGAATGGCCTTAACATACTATGTTGCATATCATGCATACGTAATCACATACTCCCATCATCTTTGCTGCACTCATTGATGAGAAGCAAGTCACAGTTCCTGCTTATGGGGAAGGTTATCACCCAAGGAAGCGAACGTTAAAAACATCAAAAGTAGAGATCAACGGGTGACCCTAGGGTCTGCCTACCATGCTTCCTCTGGTATTTGGATCTAGGAAGGGTGCTTATTAAATCTACATATTATTTTTTGTAATTATATGACTAACTCTGATGATAATTTATATCAGGAAGAAGAAATCGATGTCCTCCTCCACCTCTGCCTCTACACTCCAAAATTCAAACATATTCAACAACTTATCGTCATGGAGAAACAGTTCGTATAGAATGTGAACTTAATTTTGAGATACAGGGATCACAAGAAATACGTTGTGAAAATGGAAAATGGACAGAACCTCCAAAATGCATAGGTTAGCAACACCTTAATCAGTTTTCCCTAAAATGAAGTCTGCATGTGTAGCTATACACATGTGAATACAAAATGTCTCTTTTCAGAAGAAAAGGAGAAGACAGCCTGTGGGGACCCACCCATCATTGAGAATGGTACAGCAAACCTGGACTCTACGATTTATTACAATGGGGATAAAGTGGCATATGAATGTAAAAGTGGGTATCATCTCCGAGGATCAACAGAAATAACTTGTAAACGTGGAAAATGGACACGTCCTCCTGAGTGTGTTGGTGTGTATGCTACATTTACCAGCAATAGTTAAGCCTGTTGTTTAAAAATTTTTCATTTTCCTTATTTAATCTATATATTTCTAGCAAGAGACTACTGCTTAAAAAAGTTATAAAACACCCTGATTCAGCACCTACTCTGCTGTTTTTTGGTGTGTATATGAAGCCTTCTGTAGAATTTAGCCCAATGTAAAGAAGTGGGAAACTAAAAAAAATTTTTGAATATACATTAATGCTAAACACTGTTATCTGATCTGTTGACACCAGGACTTCTGAGGTTTAAGTGAAAGCACATAAGTAATAGCTGATTGGGTGACTGGCCATAATCATGATCTACTTCCTCTCCCTTCATGTCCTACAAAGTCATATTAGAGCACTGTGTTCCTGTCTTTAGGTCAGTCCTTCTGGTATTACTTACGTATCTGGCCAGTCTGAACCCTATACCGTGAGCCCTATACCTGTCCCCGGTCTTTTGTTTCACTAACATGCACAACCAGGCTACATTGCCACTCCTGGGTGCTACCCTTCCTGTTACCTTTCTCATTTCTTGATCTCTCCTAGAAAGATCTCCGCAATCATGTTTACTTACGATATTTATTGCATAAGAGAAAAGCTATTAAGGATGCTAAAGAAATGAGAAGAGTAGGAGAAAAACTAAAGAGAGAAAAAGTAGACAATGTCATCCATGGATTGACTGAGATCTGGAATGAAAGGAAAGAGAATTAAAAAATAAAAGTGGGTGATGACAAAGGGTAGTTTTAGAACTGACCATAATCTTCAGGTCATTGTTTACCTTTCTATACATTTTAAGAATATTTGTATCATGATTCCTTCATAAGCAAGAAAACTGACAGATATGCATATGTGTTTTTAGGCAAAACATTTGCTGTTATTCTTACTATGTAAATTTTTAAAATATTTGGTCTGAATAGCATTTTTCTCATTTCTGGAGAATTTAGAAAACAATTGTCCTAAACTATATAATATAAATAACAAGGTACAATAGTATGAGTAACTATATGATATCATTATGTTGTTATAAATTCATATTAATTTTAAAATAACCTCTTTTTTTTAAGAAAATAATGAGAATTGTAAGCCACCACCTGATATAATAAATGGGGCTGTTGTTGATGGATTATTAGCAAGCTACACAACAGGATCCTCAGTAGAATATAGATGCAATGAATATTACTTACTGAGTGGAGCAAAAGTATCTCGTTGTGAACAAGGAAGATGGTCATCCCCACCTATTTGCTTAGGTAAGACAGAGAACACATTGTATTTTTTTTTTAATTTTCCCAGCTATATTGAGATACAATTGGCATATAACATATGAATTTAAGTTATACCATGCAGTGAGTTGACACACATATATGTTTTACAATAAGGTTCATTGACATTCCCTTCACTTCACATAGTCATAGTTGTATCTGTTGTTCTTGTCATTACTATGAGTGCATTTAAGATGTACTCTCTTGGCAACGTTCAAGTATTCAAAATAAAATTGTAAACTATAGTCACCATTATATACGTTAGGTCCCTAGAACTTATTCCTTTTTTAACAACCCATTGAATTTCTTATACCATTATGTTTGTATTTTATGTGATTTTTATATAACATTTTATTGCATGTAAATGATGATTTTTTTCCAAGTGTTTTTCCTTTTCATTTTTGTAAGCAGAAAATCTAATATCAGAGGGTCTAAAACTACATTACTCTTACCTACTATTTTTTAAATTGTGGTAAAATATGAACAACAAAGCCTTACCATGTTAGCCATTTTTAAGTGCACATTTCAGTGGCATTAAGTAGATTCACATTTTAGTGACTGATTATTTTCTCCTAAATGATAGCCTCAGTGTCTCTCTCTATATTGTTCTCAGAATGCATTTGGAGAGAATAATCAATCCATTTCTTTCCTTGGTAGAAGATATTGTTAATAGCTTTCTTGGCTGTCAATTCCTCACTTAAATGGTCACCTTTGTTCTATTTTGTTGAGCAAATAAAAACATATTTGTGATTACTTTAAGTATATTTTAGATTGAAACATAGTGTAATTAACATTAATGATTCAAATGGAGAATGAAGGGAGCTATCTAAATAATTATGTAAGTTGAGATAACTTTCAGAACATAAATATTCACCTTTCATTTCAAGCCTACAAATTTGCCTCAATTTTTTATTTTTTATTTTTTATTATGTTATGTTAGTCACCATATAGCATGTCATTAATTTTTGATGTAGTGTTCAAGATTCATTGTTTATATATAACACCCAGCGCTCCATGCAGTACATTCCTTCCTTAATACCCATCACCAGACGTGGCAATTGCATTACTGGGTATTTACCCCCAAAATACAGATGTAGTGAAAAGAAGAGCCATATGCACCCCAATGTTCATAGCAGCAGTGTCCACAACAGCCAAACTGTGGAAGGAGCCAAGATGCCCTTCAACAGATGAATGGATAAAGAAGATGTGGTACATATATACAATGGAATAGTATTAGCTATCAGAAATGATGAGTACCCAACTTTTGCATCAACATGGATGGGAATCAGCATTGGTGGTATAGTGGTGAGCATAGCTGCCTTCCAACATGGATGGGACTGGAAGAGATTATGCTAAGTGAGATAAGTCAAGCAGAGAAAGTCAATTATCATATGGTTTCACTTACTTGTGGAACATAAGGAATAGGATGGAAGACATTAGGAGAAGGAAGAGAAAAATGAGGAGGGGAAATTGGAGGGGGAGACAAACCATGAGAGACTGTGGACTCTGAGAAACAAGTAAGAGATTTGCCTCATTTTTTAACTTTGCTAGTCAGAATTACATGTAATTGCAATGTTAATTGGTCACTACAGTTGCAATGAACTTGTTACATTGTGACTTTTGCAAATAGGTAATGGTACCATAATCTTTCTCTAAGTTAAAATAAAATCACTTAATTACAAATATTAGCATTTCAAACTATATAAATGCAAATCATTGTTATTTACCAAAAATTGATAAATATATAGAGGCAACTAGAAGAAAACAGAAAATATCAGTAATTTGGGCTGAAACAAATGTTGTTAATGACTTAGACAACAGTTTTCTGAACCTTTTTGTACACACACACATACAAAACCTATTTACAAAGAAATATATGCTGTCACGAGAGGCTATGTAATTCATTTTTTCCCCACAAACTATATTATGAACATGGTTTGATATACCTCTACAATATACATTTTAATGGCTACCTAGTTTTCTGTAACATAGATATGTCATATTAATCACTTTTTGATGGAAGTTTAGTGTGTTTTCAACATTTTTATATTCCAAACAATACATTTTGTACTAAATGTCTGCACTTATAAAAAAATTATATTTTTTAATATTTAAAATTAAGTATATTTATTTCACGTTTGATTTTGTTTTGGGTATCTTTTTTCATATTTTCTGAAAAAGAATTTCTGGATCAAAAAGATCTGGAATTTTAATTATTTTTCTGTTAATTGCTAAATTGTCCTTCAGAAAGTTAATCTGATTTACAACTCTACCATCAGTGGATTAATGTAGTAGTTTCCTTAATCCTTGTCAACTTGAATATTTTAATCATATATTGTTAACCCAACAATTAAAATTATTTTAATTTGGTTTATTTAAGTACTAATCAATTAAGTTTATTTTTATTTGATTTGGTTGATTTAAGTTATATTTGATTTGGCTTGTTTAAGTATTACTCAACTGAGCATTTTTTGATTTTCTAGTGGCCACAGGTTTTTTTTTTTCAGTGACTTTGATTTTTCATTCTTGTAATAAAAGTTTTATTTATATAAATTATATTATTCATTTGACGATGATGCAAGATACAACAATGTCTATTGCGACCATTTTTATTTTCCTTTTATTTTATTTATATTGTGTATATATATATATATTTAAATTTTAAGTCTTTAGCTCTTTCAGCATCTACTTGGTGGTTTCTCTATTCCAAGTCATTCCTAAGCTGCTGTTCTTGTTCAAATTCAAATATGTCTACCTATAACTTTTCTGTTGCCCTCATATTTTCATAGAGGTTTTTGATGCTAAGTTTTTGATGATGTGACTGATAATGCATTGAATGGAAATACAGTCATCTCTGAGGATAAAGACTGGAAAGTTTAAGGAAATCTATCATGCTGTTTCTAGAGAAATTGCCTCTAGACACATAGACTTAGTGCTAATAAATCAAAGCAAATACTGAATGAAGATCATTTACTGTCATCAGGCCAAGAGGCAAAGTTCGGTACATCTTATTTATCCTTAGGAACCACAAGTATTCTCACTACAAATGGGAAAAATGGTGTAATAACAAGCAGAATCTTCCATCTGTGAATTATTGTTCCCGACATTATGAACCTTTTTAACCTCCCAGTACTGATCTTCCCTATCTCATTCTACTCCAGCCACTCTGTCTCCTTGCCCTTCCTCACATAAGCTAAGTATGCTCTCACCTCAGGGCTGTTTCCTTTTCCTGGAACACCCTTCCCTCAGAAAATGCCCTGGTTCACTCATTTGTACAAATACTATTTTTTCCTTAGGCCTATTCCAACCACATAGCTTCAAAGTATAACTTCTCTTACCTCATCCCTTTCTATGCCCCCTCCTCTCCCTCCACTACTCATTTCCCTTCTAATTTATGACATGTGGTTTAAAGATGGCCAGAGATTATAAACCCATATATTTATTATAGCTATTGCTTGTCCTTATGTGTTTCTCCCATTTAGAGGGTATGCTCCATGAGGGTGGGAATCTTTGTTTTGTTCTTTGATGTACCTCAAGTGGTAGGTCTCTCACAAATATTGTACAATAAATACATTTTGTATTTCATGATTTTTTATTTTTTTAAAGATTCATTTATTTATTTTAGAGAGAGAGAAAAGAGTCAGACACTTAACCAACTGAGCCATCCAGGCATCCCTCATGACTTTTATTTTATAGAGAGGAGATCATGCTTAACCTAAGTGACTGTAATATACATTTATATGTATACATATATGTATATATATGTTTTTTACTGAAGTATAGTTGGTACACAATGTTGCATTATTTTGGGGGGTACAGCACACTGATTCGACAAGTCTAAATGTTATGCTATGCACACCACCAATGTAGATACCAACAGTGACCATATAATGTTATTACAATACCATTGACTAAATTCTCTCTGCTGTACCTTTTATCCTCATGACCTATTCATTGTGTAATCAGAAGCCCATCTCTCTCAGTCTCCTTCACCTATTTTGCCCATTCCCATCCTCCCCTCCCCTCTGGCAGCCATCAATTTATTTTCTTATATATGACTTAATTTCTGGGGTTTTTTTGTTTATGCATTTATTTTATGTTTAAGATTCCACATAAAAGCAAATCATATGGTATCTGTCTTTCCATGACTTATTTCACTGAGGATTATACCCTCTAGATACATCCATGTTGTTATAAGTGGCAAGGTTTCATCCTTTTTAATGACTGAGTAATATTCCATTATATGGACACTTGTGTTGCTGCCATATCTTAGTTATTGTAAACAATCCTGCAATAAACATAGGGGTGCATACAGCTTTTGAATTGCTGTTTTCATTTTCTTTGAGTAAATACCCGGAAATGGAATTACTGGATCATATAGTATTTCTATTTTTAATTTTTTGAGGAACCTCCATAATGTTCATCACAGTGGCTGCAGCAATTTACATTCCAACCAACGCAGCATGAGGGTTTTTTTCTTCCTCCACAACCTCACCAACATTTGTGACTTCTCTTTTTGATTCTAGCCATTCTCACAGGTGTGAGGTAATATCTCATTGTGGTTTTGACTTAATTTCCCTGAGAATAAGTGATGTTGAGCATCTTTTCATGTGTCTGTTGGCCATTTATATGTTTTTCTTTGGAAAAATGTCTATTCAGGTCCTCTGCCCATTTTTTTAAATTGGGTTATTTGGTTTTTTGTTGAGTTTTATAACTTCCTTATATATTTTGAATATTAACCCATTATCAGATGTATCCTTTGCAAATACCTCCTCCCATTCAGTGAGTTGCATTTTTGCTTTGTTGATGTTTCCTTTGCTGTGCAAAAGCTTGTTATTTTGGTGTAGTCCCAGTAATTTACATTTGTTTTTGTTTCCCTTGCCTCAGGAGACATATCTAGAAACATGTTCTTAAGGTCAAAGCCAAGGAGATTATTGCCTATGCTTTTTTCTAGGAATTATGTGATTTCAGGTATCACATTTAGGTCATTCATCCATTTTGAGTTAATTTTTGTGTATGGTATAAGAAAGGGGTCCAGTTTCATTCTTTTGCATGTCATCGTCCAGTTTTCCCAGCATCATTTATTGAAGAGCTCTCTTTCTCCGATTGTAATATTCTTGCCTCCTTTGCCATAGATTAACTGACCACATGAGCATGGATTTATTTCTGGGCTCTCTGTTCTCTTCCATAAATCTATGTGTGCATTTTTATGCTAGTATCATACTGTTGTGATTACTTCAGCTTTGTCATATATCTTGAAGTCAGAGATTGTGATACTTCTAGTTTTGTTCTTCTTCCTAAGGATTGCTTTTGTTATTTGGAATCTTTTGTGGTTCCATACAAATTTTAGGCTTACTTGTTCTAGGTCTATGAAAAATGCTATTGGTATTTTGCTAGGAATTGCATTGATCTGTAGATTGCTTTTGGTTAGTATGGACATTTTAACAATATTAACTCTTCCAATCCATAAGCATGGAATGTCTTTCCATTTCTTTGTGTCAGCTTCAATTTCTTTCATCAATATGTTTTGTAGTTTTCACAATACAGGTCTTAACCTCCTTGGTTAAGTTTATCCTTAGGTATTTTATTCTTTTGGCATATTTATAAATAGAATCGTTTTCTTAATTTCTATTTTTGCTACTCTGTTGGCAGTGCATAGAAATGCAGTTGATTTCTGTGTATTAATTTTGATTCCTACAATTTTATTGAATTCATTTTTTTACTTTTAATAGTTTTTTTTGATGGAGTCTTTAGGGGTTTTTGTGTATACTATCATGTCATCTGCAAATAGTGACAGTTCAACTTTTTTCCTTATCAATTTGGATGTCTTTTTTTTCCCTTGATCGCTATGGCTAGAACTTTTAGTGCTTTGTTGAATAAAAGTGTCAAGAATGGACAACTTTGTCTTGATCCTGATCTTAGAGGAAAAGCTCTTCATTTTTACCACTGAGTATGATGTTAGCTATAAGTTTATCATAAGTAGCCTTTATTATGTTGAGGTAGTTTCCTCTAAACCACTTTATTAGTGTTTTTATAATGTCAAATGTTTTTTCTGCATCTACTGAGATGATTATTTGTTTTGTTGATGTGGTGTATCACATTGAATGATTTATGACTGTTGAAACATCCTTGCATCTCCAGAATAAATTTCACTTGATTGTGGTAATTTTTAAAATGTGTTGTTGAACAGTTTGCTAATAATTTATGGAGGATTTTTGCATCTATGTTCATCAGGAATATTGGCATTTAGTTATCTTTGGAGTGTCTGTCTGGTTCTGGTATCATGGTGATCCTGGCCTTGTAGAATGTATTTGGAAGCTTTCCTTCTTCTTTTATGTTTTGGAATAATTTGAGGAGAATAGGTATTAACTCTTTAAATGTTTGGTAGAATTTGCTTATGAAGCCATTTGGTCCTGGACTTTTGTTTGTTGGGAATTTTGTTTTATTACCAGTTCAATACTGTTACTAGTAATTGGTCTGTTCAGATTTTCTATTTCTTCCTGTTTTAGTTTGGAAGATTATAGGTTTCTAGGAATATATCTTTTTCTTCTAGGTTGTCCAATTCGCTGGCGCATAATTTTTGTAGTATTCTCTTATAATCCTTCATATTTCTGTGGTGCCAGTTTTTACTTCTCTTTTGTTTCTAATTTTATTTATTTTTGTCCTTTTTTTCCTGATGAATCTGGCTAAAGGTTTATCAATTTTGTTTTTCTTTTCAAAGAAAGAACTCCTGGTTTCACTGACCTTTTCTTTCTTTCTTTCTTTCTTTCTTTCTTTCTTTCTTTCTTTCTTTCTTTCTTTCTTTCTTTTTTGTCTCTACATCATTTATTTCTACTCTGGTCTTTATTATTTCCTTCCTTCTACTAATCTTGGGCTTTTGTGGGGGAGGTCCCTTTAGGTATAAGGTTAGACTGGGGATTTTTTTGGGTGCATATATGTTTATAATTGTTATATGCTCTTGGAATGATTTATCATTATGATTACATAATGATTCTTTATCTCTTGTTACAGTTTTTGTTTTAGGTCTCTTTTGTCCAATGTAAGTATTGCTACCCTGGTTCTTTTTTTTTATTCCCTTCTATTTGCAAGAGATATCCTTTTGTATCACCTCACTTTAGGTCTAAAGTGCATCTCTTGTAAGCTTAAACAATATCTTTTAATGTTCAAATTAAGTGGTTTTAATTCATAATATAACAATATTAAGAAACGTATAAATTAATTTGATAGCAATAAAGTGTGTATATGTGTGAGGAATTTTAATAATGTAAATGTTAAATATAAAACATTGCTTTTGATACTTGTCAAATTTTTCTTTTAAAAATAAACTTCATACTTATCAAATGAATAAATAATTTAAAATAATATTTTGTTTTACAGAACCATGTACTATTAATGTGGATTACATGTACAGAAATAACATAGAGATGAAGTGGAAGTATGAAGGAAAGGTCTTACATGGAGATTTAATAGATTTTGTATGTAAAGAAGGATATGACTTATCTCCATCAACCTTGTTGTCTGAATTTTCTGTACAATGCAATAGAGGAGAAGTGAGATATCCTTTATGTATTAGAAAAGGTAAAACAGTGCTTTCTGACAATTTCTCAGGTGATTAATACTACCACTTGGGTTCAAAGTATAAGAAAGACCCCACCCAACTTACTACCATCATCTTCTAATCTAGAAATTGGGAACGATCTGATCATGTACAGTAAGCACATACACTTAAATAGGATGACTATGCTGACATCTTTTAATTCCAATAAGTCAGTTTTATAAAGGGAGAAATTAATAGGTCTGATAGATAACTACCAGACTATCAGAAGACTGATCTCCCTAATGTGAACAATCAACACCAGTGGAAAACATTGCTTTTCTGGGGGTTTGGTGGAGAGTATTCTTTCAGAAGAGGGCTTGATGCAGATTGAAAGACTCTATGTGCTCCTTGGATATGGCACTATTGCTTTTAATAAGAAAATAATTTTTAATAAGAAAAAATATTAGAGAAAAATTTTTTTCTTTAATAAAGAAAAAATACATATAGAAAGCATGGCTTCAAAGGGGTTTCATACATTTTCACTTTTGACTTAATAAAAAGGGAAAAATAAAATCACAGTTATTATTATTATTATTTTGCCAGTTTTAAATGTTTTTCAGTTTTATAATATGAGATTCTAATTGCAATCATCAATTTTATATACAAAGTTATTATAGAACTATGCTCTCAATACTTAAAATTTGACAGACATCTTAAAAATGCTTTTACATGAAATATCTCATTTTATTCCTTTTAAAAAATATTTATTTATTTTAGAGAGAGAGAGAGAAAGAGAGCATGAGTAGGGGTTGGGGGTAGGAGGGGCAGAGGGAGAGAAATCCTCAAGTAGACTCCATGCTGAGCATGTACCTGAGGTGGGGCTCAATCCCACACCCCTGAGATCATGAACTGAGCCAAAATCAAAAGTCAGTGTTTAGCCATCTGAGCCACCCAGTCATCCCTACCTTATTTTATTTCGATAGTAATTATCAAAGTATTGGATGCTTATCATAGAAATTCATTGTATGCTTTTAAAATCTTTTTTTTTCAGAATCTAAAGGAGTGTGTGCATCTCCTCCACTTATTAAAAATGGAGTCATAATTAGTTCAAGATTAGAAATCTATGAAAATGGTTCCTCGGTAGAATACAAGTGTTTTGATCACCATTTTCTTCAGGGGTCTAAGGAGTCCTATTGTTTAGAGGGAGTGTGGACTACACCACCATCGTGTTTAGGTGTGTACTGTGAACTATTCACCTATTTAATAAAATAAAACCATATTTTTTCACTTTCTCTTTTCTGTTAGTTGATATAATACTATTATAATGCTTAATTTGCAATATTTGTGTATCAGTGTGCCTACCTCATCACTGGTTTCTGTTCTTTCCTGTAGATCATAAATAACTATAGTCCATCTTGCCCTAACAAATATTTATTAAATACAAACCATATACCAATACTGTTGTTTTATGGGCTAAAAGATGAATAAGTCATGGTGATGTGAGTATATATATATTAACAATTATTATTCAGTGTGATTGGTGCTATAATAGAAATCATGAGGGCAATGAGGAAGCAAAGATAGAAAGTTGTTCTAAGGCAAGTTATGCCTTATTAGTGAAACATTTGAATAGAAGTAACAGTATCTACCAAGATTCTCAGGAGGCATTAAAAAAGCATTTCTTTAAATAAAAAGAAAATATTTTTTGTTTCTGTATCTGACTTATTTACTATCTTATTTTACCAACTTGGACTTGAGTACAATACTGAGTAGAAGTAGTGGGTATCTTGTTTCCCAATCTCATAAGTAAAACTTTCAACAATTCATCTTTAGTTACAGTGTTATAAATACTTTAAAATCAAACTTAAAATGTAGAAAGCTTTAATTTCTATTTTTCTAAGAGGTTTTTTTTTTTAATCTTCAGTGAATGTTTAATTTTAGCACTATCTATTGAAATAATCATATTATTACTTTTTCCCCCTGGAATTATATTGCTTCTTTTTGAATGTTAAAATATAATTACATTCCTACAATAAATCACACTTGGTTGTGATGAATTATGCTTTTTATATATTGTTGGATTTTTTTTTAATTTTATTTTTTATAAACATATAATATATTTTTATCCCCAGGGGTACAGGTCTGTGATTCATCAGGTTTACACACTTCACAGCACTCACCATAGCACATACCCTCCCCAATGTCCATAACCCCAGCCCCCCAACCCCCCTCCCCCCATCAACCCTCAGTTTGTTTTGTGAGATTAAGAGTCACTTATGGTTTGTCTCCCTCCCAATCACATCTTGTTTCATTTACTCTTCTCCTACCCCCTTAACCCCCCATGTTGCATCTCCTCTCCCTCATATCAGGGAGATCATATGATAGTTGTCTTTCTCCGATTGACTTATTTCGCTAAGCATGATACCCTCTAGTTCCATCCACGTGGTCGCAAATGGCAAGATTTCATTTCTTTTGATGGCTGCATAGTATCCCATTGTGTATATATATCACATCTTCTTTATCCGTTCATCTTTTGATGGACATCTAGGTTCTTTCCATAGTTTGGCTATTGTAGACATTGCTGCTATAAACATTTGGGTGCACGTGCCCCTTCGGATTACTACGTTTGTATCTTTAGGGTAAATACCCAGTAGTGCAATTGCTGGGTCATAGGGTAGTTCTATTTTCAACATTTTGAGGAACCTCCATGCTGTTTTCCAGAGTGTATTGTTGGATTTTTATTTGCTTATATTTTTCTTAGAAGTTTTCCATCTATTTTCATGAGAGAGATCAGTCTGTTGTTTTCCTTTTGGGTTTGGTATGGTTTCTACTACCCTCATATGGTGAACTGGTAAGTTCCCTATTTCTCAATTCTCTGGAATTTGTTAAGATTGGCACCATTTCTTCCTTAATAATTATAATAATCCACCAAACATGCCATTTGAGCATCAAGTTCTCTTGAGGAAAGATCCTGACAGCTGTCAGTTTTGGTAGGGTGGTTTATAGAAATTTGTCCATAATATCTAAATTGTCAAATTTGTTGACATAATGTTATTCGCAGCATCCTTTTACATTCTTCTTAATGCCTTTAGTGATGTGTCATTTATTTTTACTGCTATTAAGCTGTATCTCTTTCTTTCTTGACATGTCTTGCTAAGCGTCTTTTATTTATTTATTTTTTTTAGAAGTTTGGGTTTTTTTTTTTTTTTTTAAGATTGATTGACTGATTGATTGACAGCGGGGTGGGAGATCACAGGAAGAGGGAGACAGGAAGCAGACTCCCACTGAGCCTGGGGCTCAACCTAGGGCTCCATTTCAGGACCCAGAGATCATGCATGACCTGAGCCAAAACTAAGAATTGACCAGTTCACTGACTGAGCCACAGAGGCACCCTGGTCTATAACTTTTATTAGGCCTTTCAAACAACTAATATTTGCATTTGTTACCCTTTCATCAAATGTTGCTTACTATTTTAATAATTTATATTCTTATCATTATTTCCTCTCTTCTGATTTCTTAAATTTATTTTATTACTCATAGCATTTTAGGTGGATACTTAGATTACTGATATTCAGCCTTTGTTTTTTTAAAGATTTTTAAAGAAAGTTTAATTTAATTTGTTAAGGAAGCTTAAGGATATAAATTTCCCACTGAGCCTAACTTTAACTTTATCCCCACACATTTTTATGTTCTGGAATTTTATTATTATTCAGCCATTCAGTTAAAAAAAAGTGATACCCATTTTGATATCCTGTATTCAGTCTGAGTTATATAGAATTGTGGTTTTTAGTTTCTAAACATTGGAAATTTTTCTAGTTTCCTTTTGTTATTGATTTCTAATTTGAATCCATTGAGACACACTTTGAATTATATCAATCTTTTAAAATTCATTGATATTTACTTTATTACAAGCATGTATTTATTGTAGGTACACATTCTTTTGTACTTGAAATAAACTAATAAACTGTGGTTATTTTTGGATTCACTGTTGCTTCATATATGTCGGTTGAATTTTGTTTTTTATTAAGTTCATTCATATCTGTGCTGATTTCTGTCTGTTTTTCTATCAGTCACCAAAAGAAGTATGTTAAAATCCCTTATACTCTGAGCATTTAAAAACATTCCTCATATTAGTTCTTTCAATTTTTGCTTTTGTATTTTTATACTATCCTACTAGGTCCACACAAATTGAAGCATATTAAATCTTGGTGTACTGACCCTGCATAATTTTAAAAGAGTCCTCCTTTATCTATACTAATACTTTTTGTTTGTTTTTGCCCGAAGATTCCTTACCTATACAAGCTTCAACAAGTACATTTTTTCATTCTTTAACTTTAAACATTTTGGTTTTTTATAAGCAATATATAGTTATTTATTTTAAAGCATACTTATTTAGTCTGACAGTCTTTCTCTGTATAGTATTTGCCCATATACATGTTAATATAAGTGCTGATATATTTGGTTTATAGTTACCATCTTACTATACTAGATATATACCCTATCTGTTCTTTATGCTTCTCTCTCTCTCTCTCTCTTCCCAGTAAATCAGTTTTTTTCATGCCATTTCTCTCTCTACTAGCTTGTCGATTACACTTTCTTCTTGGCTTCCTTTCACTATTTTCACAGAGATTACATAATTCAACCAAGACTTATTACATTTAGATATAAGTTAGTACTTACACCACCTCTCCAAGCCCCAGAAAACTTCAGCTTGATTTACCCTTCCCACTTTTTGTATTACTGTGTCATGCATTTTCGCTCTACATGTAGTTTAAGTCCCGAAGATACGATGAATATTACATTATCCAGAAATATTCTTTAAGATTTGTCGATATGTTTTTCAGTGATTTGTTTCTCATCTTCTCCTGTTTGCTACTATTTCTGATTGAGATTATTTTGCACATGCCTGAAAAGTATTATTTCTTTATTATTTTCTCAGTATTTGTTTGCCTGAAAACTTTTGAAGAGTAATTTTATCAGAGATAGAATTCTAGTTTGGCCTCTTTTTCCTTCCCTGCTTTAGATGTCATTTTATCCTTTTCTGCATTTCATAGTTTTTGTTAGTTAATGCCAACTTTTTAAGGATTTTATTTATTTATTTGTTAGGGAAAGAGAGAAGGAGAGAGACACAAGCAGGGGAAGTGGCAGGCAGAGGGAAAAGAAGGCTCCCCGCTGAGCAAGGGGCCCCATGCTGTGCTCAATCCCAGGACCCTGGGATCATGACCTGAGCTGAAGGCAGATGCTTAACTGACTGAGCCACCCAGGCATCCCAGTCAATGCAATTCTTACTGGTATTTCTTTGAAACTAAGTTTCTTTTTGTACTCCGCTGATTTTGAGATTCTTTTCCCCTTTATTTTCCATAGGCTATTTATGCGGGGCCTTGATGTGTGTTTCTCAGAGCATTTCATTCTTTTTCTTTTTATTTAAGATTTTATTTATTTATTTTTGCAAGAGAGAGAGAGAGGGAGAGAGAGAGCATGTGCATGAATGGGGGTGGGGGGCAGAGGGAGAAGTGGACTCCCCACCAGGCAGGGAGCCTGATGCAAGACTCGATCCCAGGACCCTGGGATCAGGACCTGAGCCAGAGGCAGATGTTTAACTGACTGAGCCCCCCAGGCACCCCTGAGCATTTCATCCTTCAAGTTGGTAGCACTTCTTGTAACTGTTGCTTGATGCTTTTCATTACCTTTAGTATTTTAATCTTCTTTGTTCCCATTTGGTAGTTTCTACTGATACATCTTACAATTCACTAATCCTTTCTTGAGATGTGTCCAACCTGCTTTAAACTCCTCTACTGAGGTCTCAATATTGTTGTATTTCTAGAATGCCTGCTTTATGCTTTTTTTTTTCTTTTTGTAGATTTCAGTTGGCTGATGAAAGACTTTATCTTAACATCTATTTCTTTACCATGTTACTCACACTTATCTTTAAGTCCTTGCCTGCAAACTCCATTATCTGGATCATCTGTAGGCCTATTTTGATTTCTAGCCTAATCTTTTGCTATTTCTGTTAACAGTTGATTGAATATCAAATAGTATGTATGGAAAATTTTAAAAACCTGAAACAATGATGTTCATCTGGCTCCAGAGAATACTCATCTCTTCTTTTGGCTGATAGTGTAGGGGAAGTTGGTCTCAATCTAATTAGATTTGCAGTTTTTTCTAAGCTTATTTTCAGACCTTTGTTTGTTCCTACTAATAGAACATAACCCTGCAGGTTTCTTCATTAAGAGTTTGATGTTTATACCAAGGTTCCTCCTTCTTGACTGGCTTTCATATTACTGGGAGACTGCCAAAAAAAACTTTATGTGTCTTTTCATTCACTTTCTGCTTGGCTCTTTATCCTCTCTTTTTGCACAAGTCAAGAATAGGCAGATGCTTCAAGAGAAAAGCCAGTATCACGTTCGTTTTCTGTACCTCCCATTCTTCTGGGTTCTTGACCACTCAGATCCTGGCCGTCATGGCTGACCAAAACTTCCATTTTTCTATCCCCAACAACATGAGATTTCCAAAAGCTCTGCAGCTCCATGTTTGCTGTTGACCATTCTCTACAATTTCTCAACTCATGCTGAGAATCAACAAATGCCCCAAGAGGAAGATGCCTCTCGGAGGAGGTTTTCCCAGAACCTTAGCATCTGAAGGAGCTTTTTCCAGAACCTTAACATCTGAAGGAGCTTTTTCCAGAACCTTAGCATCTTGAGTGCCTTGGAAATGCTCTAATTCTGTGAAATACTGGCTTCATGTCTGTTTTCATATTTTCTAGTTTTAGTAGAAGTGCCGGTCTGATGTAGACTATTCTGTCATAGCTGAGAACAGAAGGTCCATGAATTAATTTTTAACTTTTTTTAAAATTAAAATTTCATGTTTTGTAGAACCATAAGATTTTAAATTGTAGTACTATTTGACCTAATTTTCAAACATATTTTGCAGTGACTATATTCTCTTAGAGTCTTTCTGATTATTCTTCTTCATTTTTATTCTGTCTATAAAACATCTAGCACAACATCTGACACTTAGGGATTCAATAAATACTTACCAAAAATATTGAATGAAGGAGTTTGTAAATGTATTACAGTTGTATGATTCATATGCTGTATTAGCAACTCTGAACCTTTAGCCTTTTTCGGGACCTACTCTTTGGTGTTATGGCAGCCAGGAGGCAAATAAGGACAGAAACTCCATTTTCTGAAATAACTTGTTATTTCATTTTACATTCATTATTATTATTTCATTGTTTCATTAATCATTATTTCATATTATTTCACTGTTATTTCATTTTACATTCCTGTTAGTTCTAAGATGTGTCAAGATAATTTTCTTCTTTTTATTTTTTCAGAGCCTTGCACATTATCTCTTGTTGAAATGGAAAATAATAATTTACTCCTAAAGTGGGATTTTGATGATAGACCATATATTTTCCATGGCGAGTATATTGAGTTTCTTTGTAAGAGAAATACATATGTAGCTGACCTCTCTATTTTTGGATCTGAACTCAGAGTGCAATGTGACAGAGGGCAGTTAAAATATCCAACATGTATTCACAGAGAAAGGTAAGAAGAAGCTTCTGCCTACAATTATCTTCTTCAGATTGTTATTCAAGAGGTTCTTTATATTATAAATTTAAGAAATATTAGGTTTTACAAAACTACTTCATGGTCATTATATAGAAAAAAATAATTTCACTTTTTAAGCCAAATGAACTCCTAGAAGGATTAATTAATTCACAAAGTCAAAAAGTTTTCATATTTGTGACACTTTGACAGTTTGGCAAATAAATTGATTTATATGTACAATATTTAAATATGGAAAAATTAACCTATGTTGATATAGAATATTACATTTTCTCCACTTCCTAGTATATGTCCAAGTATAAATTGTAAAGATGGGAAACAAAGTTGCACAAATCTTTCTATTGATAGAAGAGCATATTAATAACAATGATTAAAATTAAGTCATTTTCAGGAACATATGCCTGTGTAAGAGCTTGGAAACTCTAAAATGTTTCCTCATATGGTAATTTAAAAATACATATTTTATACTTTTTTATTTTTCTTTTCCTCCTTTTTTGGTTTTTATTAGAGTATAAATTATGCACAATATTACATTAGTTTCAGGTATACAGGTATATAACCCTATTGTTATGCTATGCTCACCACAAGTATAGCCATCATCTGCCACCATTCAATGCTAGTATAATACCATTCACTATATTTCCTGCACTGTACCTTTTATTCCCATGATGTACTTGTCCCATAACTGGAAGCCTGACTCTCTCACTTGGTCCCCTTTTCCCATTTTGCCCATCCTTCTATCTTCCTACTCTCTGGCAACCATCAGTTTGTTCTCCATATTTATAGATCTGTGTCTGCTTTTTGTTCTTTGTTTTGTTTTCTTAGATTCCACATATAGTGAAATCATATGGTATTTGTTTTTCTGTCTGACTTATTTAAAGACCTGAATAGCCAAATCAATCTTGAGAAAGAAGAACAAAAATGGAGGTATTGCTATTGTAGAGTTCAAAATATACTACAAAGCTATAGTAATCAAAATAGTATGGTACTGGAATAAAAATAGACACATAAAAAAATAGACACATAGATAAATGGAACAGATTAGAAAGCCCAGAAATAAACCCATACTTTTTAAAAAAGATTATTTATTTATTTATTTGACAGAGAGAGAGATCACAAGTAGTCAGAGAGGCAGGCAGAGAAATGTGGAGTGAAAAAGACTCCCCACTGAGCAGAGAGCCCAATGTGGGGCTTGATCCCAGGACCCTGGGATCATGATCTGAGCCAAAGGCAGAAGCTTTAACCCACTGAGCCACGCAGGCACTCTGTAAAGCCATACTTTTATATGGTCAATTAATCTATGCCAAAGGGAGCAGGGATATACAATGGAGAAAAGAAGTCTTTCAATAAATGGTGTGAGGAAACCTGGACAACCACATGCAAAAGAATGAAACTGGACCACTTTCTTACATGATATACACACACACAAAACTTCAAAATGGGTAAAAGACCTAGAAGAAAACAGGTAGCAATCTCCTTGTCTTTGGCCTTAGCAACATTTTTCTAGATATGTCTCCTGAGGAAGAAAAACAAAAGCAAAAATAAACTACTGAGACTATATCAAAACAAAAACGTCTGCATAGCAAAGGAAACAACCAACAAAACAAAAAGACAACCGACTGAATGGGAGAGGATATTAGGAAAAGACATATCTGATAATGGGTTAATATCCAAAATATATGAAGAATTTTATTTTTTTTTAAGATTTATTTATTTATTTGAGAGCAAGAGTGAGTGCAGAGGGGAGGGGGAAAGGAAGAGAATCCCAAGCCAAATCATCGCTGATCATGGGGCCTGATGTAGGGCCGATTCTGTGACTCTGAGCCAAAACTGAGTGTTGGGCCCTCAAGTGGCTGTGCTGCCTAGGTGCCCCAATATATGAAGAACTTTAACCTCCACCTCCCAAATGGGCTACAAGGATGGCTAAGTCAGTTAAGTGTCTGACTCCTGATTTTGGCTCAGGCCATGATCTCATGATTGAGATGGAGGCCCACGTCAGGCTCCATGCTCAGTGCGAGTCTGCTTAAGAGTCGTTCCCTGTCCCTAGCCCCTCCCCACATGCTCACGCTCTCTCTCTCTCTCAAAATAAATAAATACCCAAATAATTCAATTAAAAAGGGGGCAGAGGACATTTTTCTAAAGAAGACATGTAGATGGTCAACAGACAGATGAACAGACAAAAAGACACTCAACATCACTAATCAGGGAAATGCAAATCAGAACCATGAGATATCACCTTCCACTTGTCAGAATGGCTAGAATCAAAAAGACAGGAAATAACAAGTGTTGGCAAGGATGTGAGGAACAAGAAACCTTCGTGCCCTGTTGGTGGGAATGTAAATTGGTACACCCACTATGGAAAACAGTATGGAAGTTCCTAAAAAAATTAAAAAATAGAAATACTATATGATCCAATAATTCTACTTCTGGGTATTTACCCAGTGAAAACAAAAACAGTAATTCTAAAAGATATATGCACCCCTTTGTTTACTGAAGCCTTATTTATAATAGCCAGGATATGAAAGCAGTCCAAGTGCTATTGATAGATGAATGGATAAAGAAGATGTAGGATATTATATATACAATGGAATATTATTCAACCATAAAAAGGATGAGATCTTGCCATTTGTGACAACATTGGTGGACCTAGAGGGTTTTATGCTAAATGAAATAAGTCAGACAGAAAAACAATAATGCTGTTTTATATTTCTTGATGAATGAAATATAATCTTGTCTTTAGTAAAATATTACAATAATATAATAAAATGATGTAAATCACTTTAGAGGATCGGGATTTTGAGACTTTAAAAGATACAGTATTAAATGGAAATTATACTTTATGTCTGATTAAGAATATTATAAAATTAGGGGTGCCTGTATGGCTCAGTCAGTTAAGCATCTGCTTTTGGCTCAGGCCATGATCCCAGGGTCCTGGGATCAAGCCCTGCATCGGCTTCCTGCTCAGTGGGAGTGTGCTTCTCCCTCTGCCCTTCCCCCTGCTCATGCTTGCACTTGCTCTCTATCTCTGAAATACATAAATAAAATCTTTTTTTAAAAAAGAATATTATAAAAATAACTCATGGTAAAGTGTATGTGTTCTAATCATGAACCATGAACTATATGAACAACATAGGGACAACTTTTTAATACTTTAAACAGTCTATAAAAACATTCATAAGACACACATGGGTGGAAAACTTTAAAAATTTTTAACTATGGTAAAATCAGGATAGAAAAATTTTATGTGTATTTAAGTGTTTTGGTGTATCTTGGATTTCTCATTTCAAAAAGAAAAAGAGGTAAGTAATTTAGAAAAAATTGTTTAAAAAATGGTATTACTGTATCAAATACAGTTGAGATTTGAGATTTGAAAAAGGAATTGGTGGTAAATTTACCAAGTCTGTCTACTTGCTTTTATCAATAACTAACTAAAACAATGACTAATTATATGAAATGTTGAAGAGCTAAGTTATAATAAATACTTGACCAAAAATGGTGCTTATTTCAAAAAATCTCTCTTCCTTCCTTTCTCTTTGTCATCAAGGATGCTGTCTTATCAACAACACTTCAGGACATAAAAATGTATGACAGAAAGAAGAATAGTATATCAACACATCGTAAAATCCTTTATAAAACATAATTTTTAGAAGAAAAAATTACAAATCTCTAAGTTTTAACTTGCTTGAAGATTTGAATCTAACTTGTCTATGTTGAACATTTTTTATTTATAAATAAGCCAGAACATGTCTCCTTTCTAATTTGACTGATCTGACATGTAACCTAACCTTTATGGCATGCTTTCCCTCTGTTAAAAAGATTGATCTACATGTTAAAATATTTGTTTCCTAATATCCATTCATTGTGCTATATTGTTGCCTTCAAGATATTTGTTTTTATGATATTCACTAATATTAGAGTTTTCTGGTAATTTTAATTCAATCTTTATATCAATACTAAAGAACCAAACACACTAGAGATAAGAAATGTACATCATAGGGGCGCTTGGGTGTCTCAGTCGTTAAACCTCTGCCTTTTGGCTCAGATCATGATCCCAGGGTCCTGGGTCGAACCGCCTCAGGGTCCCTGCTCAGCAAGAAGCCTGTTCTCCCTCTTCCACTCCCCCTGCTTGTGTTCCCTCTCTCGCTGTTTCTCTCTCTGTCAAATAAATAAATAAAATCTTCAAAAAAAAAATAAACAACTATACATCATATTGGAGAATTTATTGTATTAAATATGGAAAAGACTGCCCTTCACACTTTCTAAATGTAAAAAACTTTAAAAATTAACGTAGTATTAATTTCAAGGTTAATAATAATAATGGTGAACTATCCATATCTTAAAATGTTGCCCAAAGAATGTGACAAAAGAAAGAATAACCCTTCCCATTTTTATATTTTACTCTTTCAAGTAATATTTTTAAGTTAAGGAATTATTGGAATGATGCAGATTATAATATCAAAAATCAGTCCTGCAAGCAACAAAGCCTGAGAGTGTCAATATTACCGAGGTCTGTTGAAGACTTCAAAGAGTCACACTGTCGCTTTTTAGTTTGAAGTAACAGTCATACTTCCATTTGTTATTAGGGTTCATGCATAAGCATATGTAATAGCACTACTAGGGTACTAGGACCCCTAGTAAGACAGGTTGTTGTTACTAGAATAGCACATTTTCTTAACTGGGAGCTAATCAGTTCACCTAACTCAAGACCTTCTCAATATGATGACAATTTTCTACAATTACAATTTTCTAATGAAAGACAACTGGACCTAACCGTGGATTAAATATGAATTCATTCAGTGTTAAACGTGTGTATTTCAGAATTGTCCTTGAGTTCATAATCATTCTTTCACTATTCTAGTAGTTATTATCCACAGCGGATCCCATAAAATTGAAATTTGATTGAAATTAAATATCAACAGAAAAGGGTTAATCATTTTCAATTAATCAATCAACCCATTAATACACAATATTGAGCACCGGCTCTATCCCAGAAGACAGAAGATTTGCTCAAGGTGGGTAACTCTCTTGGGACTAAGTATTTAGTATTGTCATGTCTTCTCATTGTGAAATCTACCGATTTTTATATATGGAGGGGGAATCTAAAAATATTTTGTGAGCCGTGTGGCTCATGAGCTGTCAATTAGTAAACCAAATGCTAAATAAATGAATGTGAGAAAAATGCAACACAGGAAACATGTACAGAGTAAATGTGCATGGTGACATGGAGGAGGAGGAAATTAACTTGTTAGAGGGTCTGTTGGAAGCTTCCCAGGAAAAGCCTGAGGTCCACCAGCCTAGAGAAGATATGCTACAGAGAGGGGATGGCACACACTAAGTCAAATATTAAGCATGTGCCCTAGGCTAGGCATCTGCTGAGCACTAGTGATAAAACAGGGAGTAAGACACATTGTTTCTGTTGTTGTGGATCACGTGCCCTGATGGGAGAGGAAGATGTTGACCAAATCCTCACAAGATGGCGTCTATCAGGAAAGACACTCTCTTTGTTAGGGAACACCAGGGGGTGCAGCCCGGTCCCAGAGGATGCTCGAGAAAGGCTTCCCTGAGGAAGTGATATATAAGCTGAGCCTTGAAGGGAGAAAAGAAAATATTTAGGGTGAGGGAGGCTTATGTGGAAAACATATGCAGAGAACACGATGTTTCTAAGAAGCTAGTAAATAGCCCATGTGGATTGAGTGGAAAAGAGTGAAGGAGGGAGTGGAACCAGTTAAACCTGGAGAGACTGGGGTCCTGTGATGAAGGCCTTTGTAGCCCAAACTAAAGATATTGGAAGTCACTGATTGAAATGAGATGTTTATAGCAATTGCTAAAAAGACAGCACTGAGTGCCGTAAGGAGAGACTGGGCTGAAGTAGGGGTAGGGACATAGGCATAGCGAAACTACTTTCTTTTAAAATTAATTTATAATATATTATTTACCCCAGGGGTACAGGTCTGTGATTTATCAGTCTTACACAATTCACAGCACCCACCATAGCACATACCCTCCCAATGTCCCATCACCCAGCCACCCCATCTCTCCCACCACTCCACTCCAGCAACCCTCAGTTTCTTTCCTGAGATTAAGAATCTCTTATGGGGGGCACCTGGGTGGCTCCGTTGTTGAGCGTCTGCCTTCGGCTCGGGTCATGATCCCAGGGTCCCGGTATGGAGCCCTGCATTGGGCTCCCTGCTCAGTGGGAGGCATGCTTCTCCCTCTGCCACTCCCGCTGCTTGTGTTCCCTCTCTTGCTGCATCTGTCTCTCTGTCAAATAAATAAATAAAATCTTTTTTTAAAAAATCTCTTATGGTTTGTCTCCCTCTCTGGTTTCGACTTGTAGGGAAACCACTTTCAAGAAAAGAATGCCATCATCCAAGCGAAATATGATGGCAATTGACACTGGAGGCTGTTGGGGATGGTCATGAAAAATATATGGCCACCGGCTGACCTGGAGTTGGACCCCAGCTCCTCACTCCCTCCCTGTCCTTGGAATGTCGATTCCTTTGCCTTTCCCACCCCCAGAGGTTACTCCAAAGACTCAGATAGACAGTCATGTGGTATTGAGAACACCTGCATGGTATGCATGACGGAACCTAGTTAAGACCTCTATATAAACTTCAAGATCTGATGAGCAGGTACCGGGACCTTGTCATCTTGCTGCTGCCCAAGGCAAGCCTCATATGTAAGTTCCCTTTGTTTATTACACCTGCCACCTACCCACCTGGGGTAGGTGGGTCTTTCCTTAGTTTCTCCCTGCCCTCTGAGTGCAGGGGCCAGTTTCAGATTATACCTGGGAAACTCCTGGGAGGGTTGCAAATCAACAGAGACCGCAGCAGGGAGGGTGCAGGCTAGATTGGAGCAAGAGATATTTAGGGTGTGATGTCATCATGACATCTAGACCGATCAGATGTGGGTGGGGGTAAGGCAGACAAAAGGTTCAAGAGGATACTTTGGTTTCTGGCTTAATTAAGTTGATGATAACCGTCTAAGTGTGGTAGGAGGAATCGGAAGACAAGGCAGTGAGAGGGTGTGGAGTTAAGCATGAAGCGTTTAGTGTCAAAAACGTTATTTTTGAACTATCTGTTGGGTAGCCAAGAAAAAAATACTGAGTAAGCAGTTGATTCTTGCAGTGATGCTGTGATGACCAACCAGATTCCTTTCCGAAACAGAAGACTTACTCTCTCAGCTGCCAGAAGTTCTCAATTATCAGCTTCCTAAGGCAGTTGATTCAGCTGAAGAAAATCTTTCCTCCCAAGGTCATGACTCCTTCCAAGGGTGGCCTGTCATTAACCAGTCATTGGCCAATAGGAATTATTACGAAAAGACCCTTCATTCCAACTTGGGACACTTCTACAGGGACATCCCAGCTTCAGAGGTACCTAGAGTTCGCAGACAACACTGCTCCCCTCCAATCCCTTCCACAGATGTGAATCCTAAGAGTATACCTTAAAAATGTTCTTGGCTGCTAATCTCCATCCCACAGTCTGGGAACCCAACCTATGAGAATTATACGAGCCTGGGTATCAGAACAGAGCTCAGCAAAATTTGCAGTTATTGGTTGGCAGATGTCTATGAAACTAGGATAATAGATGAGTTTTTCAGGGTTAGCTGCAGGCCTAGTTCACAGTTTAGAGGGGATCTGAAGTGTAGCGATTGCCCTAGGAAAAGCTACGATGAAAGAAACTGGTGAGGAATGGCTGGAATGCTCCAATGGAAACCAGAAGAGATGAAGATCGAAAATGCTGTCTCGATGTTATTGATTACCTTGAAAGGAACATCACTGTTAAGTGTGAAATTGAGAGAGGAACAGGTTGAGGGATGAACGTAAGGTACAAAAAACAGAGACATGACTATAGTGAGCTTGGCAGTAAGTGTGATAGTGAAGGGAAGAGAGGTAGGGTGGCATGGGGGGGGGAAATAGGGATAAAGCAGGGATTTTTTTTTTTTAATGGAAACATTTGGGCATGTTCTAATTGGGATGGGAATGGGTGAGGAAAGAAGGACAAGTGGAAGATACTGAGAAAATTTTGCACAACAGATTGCAGAGGATTCTTGGAAAAAGGAGGAGAGATGGGTGGCTCTTGGCTGGGAAGTGACTCTCGTCAGGTAGTTTCTGTCTCTCCTGTGGAGGAAGGGAAGTCACTGCTGGGAATGTGGCAAGATATTTGGACAGGGTAGCTGGAGGAGTGAGGAGACCAGAGACACTGAAAAGAGTCAGACAATGAGGAAGTAAGCGCAATCCAACAAGGCGGTTTGGCAAACTGTTTCAACGAGTCATCACTTCAGTGAGAACGTGTAAAGTGTTGAGCATAATGTTACAATAATGGCCATTTTGCTTTTTAGAGAACATTATGTTGTAAGATTATCTTTAGCACGATGAACATGAAAGCAAACTGTGTTTAGGTGATTTGCCACCCCTGCATGATAGAGTCAACAACCAAAGAATCCCTACCATGGTGACCGACTTACCGTATTCCAAATTTTAAAAGGGCGCTGCCTGGTTCTGCAGAGAGAAACTAATTTTTCAAAGGGAAGTTAAGTTCACAGGTATCTGTTCGTTACTTCATAGCGAAAGTGACAAAAAGTTACTTCATAGGGAAAGATGGAAACCCCAGAGAACATTACACATTAAAACTGAATTCAGGGAAACTCAGCATGATTCCTTTGGAGGAAAAATGGAGAGCATGGGAAGTATTAAAAAGTCTAACCCAAGCTGAGAAATACGTTACCTAATACACTTTTTCTCAAATGTAATTTAAGATTAATCATCCCACAATAGGCAAGGTTTCAACTGACAAGGATTTTAATTTGTTTTTATACACTTCATTTCCTCAGGAACTATTTTAGTCTTTAAATGAGCATTGCGTTGTATTTTATATACTCCAGTGCACATTACAAGGCCCTCAGAAGGGAACCTGCCAGAAACCCACTGCCCCTTTGCGGCTTGTGGAACCCAAAACATACAGATGTTCTCAGCAAGACAACGAAAGTATGGTCCAAATTAAATTTTCCAAAGATTAAAAAATTCACTTTGTATAAAATGTATTTAACATCAAGTAAATTTTTCTATGACCAGATATTTTTTAAATTACAATTTTGAAGTAATGTATTATTTTTGTCACGTACAAGAGCAACTCTTAGACATTGTAAAACAGTTCAAACAATACAAATGTAAACAAGATAAAGAATGAAAATTCTCTTTATTCCCTCAAAACTCCAGATTTAATTCCTCAGTCCAGAGATTCTGAATTTGCTCTGTGGCTTCCAGATGCTACTATACACAGTTAAAAATGTATTTTATATATTTGTGCCTATTTTTCGTTTTGTATATATTAGGTGGCATATATCTTGCATATCATACATTGTATACATTGTTCCAAGACTTTCATTTTCACTTGGTATATGATAGACCTATCCCCATATCAGTACACACGGACTGATCTCATTATAAGATGTCAATAGTCAAAAGCTGGAGTTAACAGAATATAATTAATCATTCTCTGATTGATGGACTTTTCAGTTATTTTATTTTCCTCATTTTCCTTATTTCCTTATTTCCTTATTTCCTTATTTTCCTTTCTACCTTTCTTCTGTTCTTAATTCCTTCCTCCCTTCATTCCTTCCTTCATAGGTTATAAGTAGATATCAAATAATTTAAAGCTGAAATGAAATCGAATTCTAAATATATGTAAAACAACAAATACAAATGCCAAGAAAGATCTGAACATTCAATAAAATTAGATGATGGAGGAGAGGGAGGGAAGAAGAAAGGAAAAAGTTGTAAGGTAATTTTATTGTTTCTCATTGGGACAAATAGACATTGCCTGAAGCTTGTGGGAGTAAATTGTATAAAGCAGGAACTATCAGACAGGTAATAAGGGGAGTAACTTTTTCAGTCTAAAATACTTCATGTGAACAAAATACAGATAAAGGATATAGGACATTCCAACAAGTAGTCAATAACATATATCTTACAAATTTATGTTAATTTTGTACCCAAATAACAGTGGGCATGAAGCAGTCATGAAAACTGTCTGTATATATTCAGCCATTAAAAAATCCCATTAAATTCCAAATAGATTAACATAAGTAAAAATTCTCTGGTTATATGCGAAACATTTACAACTTAAGCAAAACAAACAAAAAAAAAGCCATTCTAAAAATGTACAAACTTTTTATTAGACAAGTTGGGTTGAAATGGAAATATGAACTAAAATTGCAGGATTTCTTTATGGACTTTATGAACTATAGATAAAATAGTGCTCAGAGAAAATATTAGCTTAAAAACTATATCAGTTAATGTTCTTAAGAATGTATTGAACAGGGGCGCCTGGGTGGCTCAGTGGGTTAAAGCCTCTGCCTTCGGCTCAGGTCATGATCCCAGGGTCCTGGGATCGAGCCCCACATCTCTCTCTCTGCTTGCCTCTCTGCCTACTTGTGATCTGTCAAATAAATAAATAAAATCTTGAAAAAAATGTATTGAATAACCAAATCTAATAGTTGGAGAAAGCATATAAGTAAAACAGAAGAAAAAAAAAAAAACGAAGAAATTGGACACCTGGGTGGCTCAGCCAGTTGAGTGTCTGTCTTCCGCTCAGGTTGTGTTCCCGGGGTCCTGGGAATTGAGTCCCGCATAGACCTCCCTGCTCCGTGGGGAGGCTGCTTGCTTCTCCCTCTTCCTCTGCCTCTCTCTCTTTCATGGATAAATAAATAAAATCTTTTTTAAAAAAAGGAAGAAATGAAGCCAAATAAACAGAAAGCTTAATAAAATGGGAAACATATGGACAGTAAGAAAATAAAAATTGACCTAAAAAAGGATAGAAAAATAGAAAAATGAATAAAGATACCGTACAGCACAAATACAAATAACAAGAAATGATATGGAGTAATATCTCCTCAACTCACTGCAAATTGGCTTCTTGCTCCATTATTCAGATTATTCTAATATGGAAAATTCAGGGAACATAAGTGCATTTCAGCCTTAATTTTTTTGTAGTTGAAGTATTGTTGACACACACTGTTATATTAGTTGCAGGTGTACAACACAGTGATTCAAGAAATTTATAAATTACGTTGTGTTCACCACAAGCCTATCCACCATCAGTCACCACACAATGCTCTTACATTACCATTGATTATATTACCTACGCTGTGTCTTTTATCCCCATGATTTATGCATTCCGTGACTGGTAGCCTATACCTCCCATTCCCCATATCCCATTTTGCCCAGCCCCGCCCACCACCTTCCCCTCTGGCAACCACCAGTTTGCTTCCTGTATTTGAGAATTTGTTTCTGCTTTTTGTTTCTTTGGTTTTTTTTAGACTCCGCATATAAGTGAAATCATAGGGCATTTGTCTTTTTCTAACTAGTTTCACTTAACACAATTCCCTCTAGGCCCCAGAAGTACACAAGAGAGATATATACACTGTATCTTCTTTAGCCCTTCATCTATCAATGGACATGCGGGTTGTTTCCATATGTTGGATACTGAAAATAATGCTGCAATAAAGATAAATGATGTATGTATCTTTCCAAATTAGTGTGTGTTTGTTTGTTTGGGCAAAAATCCACTATTGGAATTATTGGATAATATGGGATATTGGCCTGTAATTTTCTCCTTTTGTAGTGTCTTTGGTTTTGGTATCTGGGTGTTGATGGCCTCATAAAATGTGGTTGCAAGTTTTTCTTCCTCTTTCATTTTTTGGACTACTTTAAGGAAAACAGGTATTTTACCTATTAACTCTTCTTTTTCTTTGGTAGAATTCATCTATAAATCTATCTGGTCCTGTGCTTTTGTCTGTTGGGAGGTGTTGTTTTGTTTTTGTTTTTTTGATTACTTATTTTTGTTGTTGTTGTTACTAATAATCGGTCTGCTCAGATTCTTCATTTCTTCCTGATTCGCTTTTGGAAGATTGTATGTTTCTAAGAATTTATCTATTTCTTTATCCAATTTGCTGGCATATAATTCTACATAGTCATATCTTAAAATCATTTCTATTTCTTTTGTCTTTCTTTTCTTCTTTTGTTTCTGATTTTATTCACTTTTGTCCTTTCTTTTGTTCTTGCTATGTGTGGCTAAACATTGATTGATTTTGCTTATCTTTCCAAAGAACCAATACCCAGTTTCAATGATCTTTCCTATTATTTTTATTTTGTTTGTTTGATTTTAGTTTTTATTTCATTTGTTTCTACTTTGATCTTTATTATTTCCTTCCATCTGCTAAACTTGGGCTTTGTTCTTCTATTTCTAGTTCCTTTAGGTGTAAGTTTAGATGGTTTAGTAGATTTTTCTTGTTTCTTTTTTTTTTAACAATTATTTTTTTTAAGATCATATTTATTTATTTGACAGACAGAGATCACAAGTAGGCAAAGAGGCAGGCAGAGAGAGAGGAGGAAGCAGGCTCCCCGCTGAGCAGAGAGCCCAATGCGGTGCTCAATCCCAAGACCCTGAGATCATGACCTGAGCCGAAGGCAGAGGCTTTAACCCACTGAGCCACCCAGGTGCCCCAATTTTTCTTGTTTCTTTAGACAGGCCTGTAATGCTAAGGATTTCCCTTTTAGAACTGCTTCTGCTGCATCCTAAAGATTTTGGACTGTTGTGTTTTCATTTTCATTGGTCTCCATGTATTTTTTTCATTTCCTCTTTGATTTCCTCATAGATTTATTGGCTATTTAGTAGCATCTTGTTTAGACTCGACATGTTTGTGTTTTTTCCAAGTTCCTTTCTTGTGATTAGTTTCTAGTTTTATTGATATTGTAGATCACACTGATTTGCCAATATTTAACCTTAAATCCTTGCATCTCCAGAATAAATCTCACCTGATTGTGGTGAATGATCTTTTTAATGCATTGTCCAATGTGGCTTACTAATAATATTTTATTGAGTATGATACTGTTGTGGTCAGAAAAGTTGCCTGATATGATTTTCATCTTCTTAAATGTATTTCAAGTAAGAAGAACCAACAGTAAATAATAGGACCGACAGGTTTTGGGACACCCGAGAAGAGCTACTGGTTTGCAAGAGTGGCTTACATTTTCCTTCTCAAACTAGGTGACTGAAGGATAGTTACCAGGAAAAACCCTGAGAAGGAAGAGATTATAGCTAAAAATTCATGTTAGATTCATACATATTTCTTTTTTTAAAAATTTCTCTTTAAAATTAAGAATTTAGTTAACATTTAGTATATTATTAGTTTCAGAGGCAGAATTTACTGATTCATTAGTTGCATATGACACCCGGTGCTCAACACATCAATTCCCTCATCCGTGCCCATCACCAAACTACCCCATCTCACCTCCACCAGCACCCCTCAGTTTGTTTCCAAGAGTTTAGCATCCTTTATGGTTTGCCTCCCTCTTTATTTTTATCTTATTTTATTTTTCCTTCCCTTCCCCTGTGTTCATCTGTTTTGTTTCTTAAATTCCACATATGAGTGAAATCGTATGGTATTTTTGTCACAGATTTCACTTAGCATAATACCCTCTTACTCATCATTGTTGTAATTGGCAAGATTTCCTTCTTTTGATGGCTGATATCTATATCTATATCTATATCTATATCTACATCTGCATCTATATATATGTGTATATATAACAACTTCTTTATCCATTCATCTGTCGATGGACATCTGGGCTCTTTCCATATTTTGGCTATCGCAGATGTTGCTGTTGTAAACATTGGGGTGCATGTGCCCCTTTGATTCACTATGTTTGCATCCCTTGGATAAATACCTAGTAGTACAATTGCTGGGTCAGAGGGCCGTTCTATTCTTTAACTTTTTGAGGAACCTCCATATGTTTCCTAGAGTGGCTGGACCCGTTGTATTCCCACCAATAGCCTAAGAGTGTTTCCCTTTCTCCGCATCCTCACCAACATCCGTTGTTTTCCTGAGTTGTTAATTTTAGCTATTTTGACAGGTGTGCAATGGTATCTCATTTTGGCTTTGATTTGTATTTCCCTGATGCCAAGTGATGTTGAACATTTTTTCATGTGTTTGTTGACCATTTGTATGTCTTCTTTAGAGAGATATCTGTTCATGTCTTCTGCCCATTTCTTAACTGGACTTTTGTTTTTGGGGAATTGGATTTGATAAGTTCTTTAACATTTTAGATACTCACCCTTTATCTGATATGTTGTTTGTGAATATCTTCTCCTATTCTGTAGGTTGCCTTTTAGTTTTATTTCTTGTTAACTTTGTTGTGCAAAAGCTTTTTATCCCAATGAAGTCCCAATAGTGCATTTTTGCTTTTGTTTCCTTGACTCTGGAGATGATTCTAGCAAGAAGTTGCTGCAATCAGGGTCAAAGAAGTTGCTGCCTGTGTTCTCCTCTAGGATTTTGATGGATTCTTGTCTCATATTTAGGTCTTGCATCCATTTTGAGTCTCCTTTTGTGTGTGGTTTAAGGAAATGGTCCATTTCATTCTTTTGCATGTAGCTGTCCAATTTTCCCAACATCATTTGTTGAAGAGACTGTCTTTTTTCCATTGAACGTTCTTTCCTGCTTTGTCGGGGATTAGTTGACCATAGAGTTGAGAGTCCATTTCTGGGCTCTCTATTCTGTTCCATTGATCTAGGTGTCTGTTTTTGTACCAGTTCCATACTGTCTTGATGATTACAGCTTAGTAATAGAGCTTGAAATCTGGAATAGTGATACCTCGAGTTTGATTTTCTTTTTCAAAATTACTTTGGCTCTTTGGGGTCTTTTCTAGTTCCATAATATTTTAGAATGATATGTCCCAGCTCTGTGAATAATGCTGGTGGCATTTTGATAGAGATTGCATTGAATGTATAGATTGCTTTGGGTAGCATAGACATTTTAACAATATCTATTCTTCCTATCCATGAGCATGGAATGTTTTTCTATTTCTTTGTGTCTTCCATAATTTCTTTCATAACTGTTCTACAGTTCTTCGAGTACAGTTCTTTTACCCCTTTGATTAGATTTGTTCCTAGGTATCTTGTGATTTTGAAACAATTGTAAGTGAGATAGATTCTTTGATTTCTCGCTCTGCTGCTTCATTGTTAGTACATAGAAATGTGACAGACTTCTGTATGATGATTTTAATCCCATGACTTTGCTGAATTCCTATATGAGTTCTAGCAATTTTGGGGTGGAGTCCTTTGGATTTTCTACATAAAGTGTCATGTCATCTGTGAAGAGTGAAAGTTTTGACTTCTTTGCTGATTTGGATGCCTTTTATTTCTTTTTGTTGTCTGATTGCTAAAGCTAGGACTTCCAGTATTATGTTGAACAATAGCAGTGAGAATGGATATCCCAGTCATGTTTCTGACCTTAGGGGAAAAGCTCTCAGTTTATCCCCATTGAGAATGATATTTTCTGTAGGTCTTTTGTATATGGCCTTTATAATGTTGAGGTATGTTCCCTTTATCCCCACATTGTGGAAGGTTTTTATCAAGAAAGGATGCTGTATTTTTCAAATGCTATCTCTGCTTCTATTGAGAGGATCATATTGTTATTATTCTTTTATTAATGTGGTATGTTGTTGTTGATTGATTTGTAGATGTTGAGCTACCTCCACAGCCCAGAAATAAAACCCCTTGTTCATGATGAATAATTCTTTTAAGGTACTGTTAGATTCTATTAGCTAGTATCTTGGTGAGAATTTTTGCATCCATGTTCATCAGAGATATTGGTCTGTGGTTCTCCTTTTTTAGTAGGGTCTTTGTCTGGTTTGAAGATCAAGGTAATGCTAGTCTCATTGAATGAGTTTGGAAGTTTTCCTTCTATTCCTATTTTTTGGAAGCATTTCAGAAGAATAGGTATTAATTCTTTGAACATTTGGTAGAATTCACCTGGGAAGCCATCTGGCCCTGGACTCTTATTTGTTGGGAGATTTTTGATTAGTGATGTAATTTCTTTGCTGGTTATGGGTCTGATCAGATTTTCTATTTTTTTCTTACTTCAGTTTTGGTAGTTTATATGTCTTTAGGAATTTATCCTTTTCTTCCAGATTGCCTAATTTGTTGACATATAATTGCTCATAATATTCTCTTATAATTGTTTGTATTTCTTTGGTGTTGGTTGTGATTTTTCCTCTTTCATTCATGATTTTATTTATTTGGGTCTTTTTTCTTTTTGATAAGTCTGGGCAGGGGTTTGTCAATGTTGTTGATTGTTTTAAAGAACCAGCTCCTAGCTTTATTGATCTGTTCTACTTTTTAAAAAAATTTTCTATGTTATTGATTTCTGCTCTAATCTTTATTATTTATCTTCTCCTGCTGGATTTAGGCTTTATTTTCTGTTCTTTTTCCAACTCCTTGAGGTGTAAGTTTAGGTTGTATATTTGAGACTTTACTTGCTTCTTGAGGTATGCCTGTATTGCTATATACTTCCCTCCTAGGACTGCCTTTGCTACATTCCAACAGTTTTGAACTGTCATGTTTTCATTTTCATTTGCTTCCATGTATTTTTTAATTTCTTCTTTAATTTCCTGGTTGAGCCATTCATTCTTTGGTAAGATGTTCTTTAACCTCTATGTATTTGTTGTCCTCCCAAATTTTTTCTTGTGCTTGACTTCAAGTTTTATAGCATTGTGGTAAAAAAAATATGTATGGTATGATCTCAATCTTTTTGTACCAGTTGAGTCCTGATTGGTGACCCAGTATGTGATCTATCCTAGAGAAAGTCTTATGTGCACCTGAAAAGAATGTGTATTCTGCTGCCTTAGGATTAAATGTTCTGATTAAATGTTCCATTTGGTCCAGTGTGCCTTCTATCCTTGTTGATCTTCTGCTTGGATGATCTGTCCATTACTGTGAACGAGTGTTAAAGTCCCCTACTGTTATTGTATTATTATTGATGGATTTCTTTTAATTAGTTATTAATTGATTTATGTATTTGGCTGCTCCCAAGTTAGGAGTGTAAATATTTACAATTGTTAGATCTTCTTGTTGGATAGATCCCTTTTATTATGATATAGTGTCCTTTTTGTCTTTTATTACAGTCTTTGGTTTTAAATCTAGTTTGCCTGATATAAGGATGGCTACTCAGCTTTCTTTTGATGTCCATTAGCATGATACATGGTTTTCCACCCCCTTACTTTCAACATGG
Source organism: Enhydra lutris kenyoni (assembly GCF_002288905.1). NCBI lineage: Eukaryota > Metazoa > Chordata > Mammalia > Carnivora > Mustelidae > Enhydra > Enhydra lutris. The sequence continues at coordinate 868,166 of NW_019154109.1, read as the reverse complement.
AGATGTCTTTGAGTCTAAAATATATCTCTTGTAAGCAGCATATAGATGGGTCTTTTTTTTTTAATCCATTCTGATACCATATGTATTTTGATTGGAGCATTTAGTCTTTTTATGTTTAGAGTAATTATTGAAAGATATAAATTCAGTGCCATTGTATTATCTGAAGAGTCACTGTTTCTATAGATTGTTTCTGTTCCTTTCTGGTCTTTGTTACTTTTGGTTTCTCTTTCCACTCAAAAGAAAAAAGAAAAAGAAAAAAACCAACAAAAACAATAACAACAATAAACTAGATCTGGGATATGTTTTGGTCTGCTTGTTAAAAAAGAGACTAGATCCCTAAAGAAAAAAAGATATATCTATTACATAAATATATAATATACATAATACTATATATTAATGTATGTATGTGATTATGTATGTATTATATATGCACTATGTACTATATATAATTATATATAATTATGTATAATTACCTATAATCATATATTTGCACATGTTACATATATTATATTTTATATATTATACATATTATATATAATATATTGTTATGTATTATGTATGTATATATTATGTATATTATCTATATAACATATGTAATACATTATATATTATAATTATATATAATTATATAAGTTACATATAAATAAAATACAATGAAAAGAAACAAAAATAAAAAATAAAAAATGCACAAAATATATGTAGAAATAAAATTTAGAAGGAATTAAAAAGAATTGAAAAAATAAGAAAATAACTGAAAAAATAATACTAAAAGACTAAAGAATAAAAATACAAAGAATGCTATATACTGTTTTCCCCAAGAGCTGGAGCCCTCCATGATCAGTAAACTTAGTGTGAAGGAGTTCTTTGATCTTGTCTTCTGAGGGAGGGGTCTGTTGGGGGGATTCTCACGTAGACTTGCCCTAGTGGACTTGAGCCTCCAGAGCGCAGGGAGGCAGGGCTCAGTGTAAGCGGCTCTGGACTCCACTAGGTGGTGCTGTTTTGCTCCCTAAAGGCTTTCAGCACTGATGGGTATGAATATGGCAGTGCCCCTAGTCCCGAAGCTGAAAATATGCACCCTCCACTCTTCACTGAGCTTTCACAGAAGAGCAATGAATCTCTCTGTCTCCCCAGTTTCCGTAAGAACTCTGTGTTCACCCAGAATTTGGCCGAATGTTTTTATCTCAGGCACGCAACTGAGTTTCAAAATTCCAAATTTTAAGGACTCCTGCTGTTCCTCCCAGGGAGGGTCTTGCCCCCCTTTCTGCCTTTTGCTGGGCCCCTTCCAGGAAAGCGGTCTCAGGAGCAGGCAATGGTTTGAAGTTTCATGGCAGCACAGAGCAGAAAGCCAGCGCCTACAGTTCACTGTTCTCAGCCAGTTTCCGGGATCTGATGCCTGGGAACTCCTTAGCACTCGGGCACCACCTGATCTTCCGGCGACCCCAGGGATCCTCAGACCACCCTGTCACACCTGGCATTCCACCCCGCTTCTGAGCACATTTAAGCCAGGCACGTCCCCCACTGTAGCAGACTTCTAAAAGTTCAGATTTTGCACTCTGCTGCTTATACTACCCCCCCTCCACCCAGCAGGCTCCCTCCCCTCGCCTACCCTGGGCTCTACCTAGCTTCGAGTCTCCGCACCTCCTATCTGCCAGACAGTGGTCATTTTCTACTTGTAGAATTGCAGTATTTGTTTTCTCAGATATTTGATTGCTTCCTCGGGGGTTCAGAATGATTTGGTAACTATCCAGTTGTATTCGAGGAGCAAGAAAAACTTAGGGTTCCCTAACTTCTTTCTCTGCCCTCCTAACTCCCCATGCGCATGTTTTTGTTTTTGTTTTTGTTTTCCTGATAGTGCAGGTCTCCTAGCAAGGACTTGCCCTAGTTAATTATTTTACTTTTCTTATTTCCGAAAATGTGCTTATTTTGTTTTGTTTTTTTTCTTGGATTTTATTTTCACTAGACATTATTTTGGGTTCAAAATGTTTTAGTTTCGTACTTAAAAACTGTTTTTCATTCTCTTCCAGCTTCCATATCTGCCAATAAGACAATACAATTCCATTGTATGAAATGCATCTTTTTTTATTTTATTTTATTTTTTTAAAAAGATTTTATTTATTTATTTGACAGACAGAGATCACAGGAAGGCAGAGAAGCAGAGAGAGAGAGAGGAGGAAGCAGGCTCCCTGCTGAGCAGAGAGCCCTATGCGGCTGATCCCAGGACCCTGGGATCATGACCTAGCCGAAGGCAGAGGCTTTAACCCACTGAGCCACCCAGGCGCCCCAATGCATCTTTTTATAAATGGCTGTTTTCAAAAGTCTCATTATCTTTCGCTATTGGTAATTTGTATATATTATATTTTCTTTGTATTTATCGGACATGGACTTTATTAATTTTCTACATCCTATATAGTTATCTCAGTCATCAAATTTGAGGAATTGATGGTCTTGTTTCTTCAAGTAATTTTTCTTCCATATTCTCTTTTTTCATTCTCAGACTCCATGTACACATTTCCTTTTTCTATTGTGCAGCCATTCCCACAAACTCATTTTAGAATTATTTTTCTTTTTTTTAACTTAAATTGGATTATTTCTATTGTTTATTTCCATTATTTCCATTTATTTTTAGGCTCATGGTCTTTTGTCAATTCCATCTGTCTTAAGTCTCCCCAGTGAAGTTTTTTTTTTTCAAATATTGAACTATAAGTTCTAGAATTTCTTTCTCTTTTATGGTTTCTCTTTTTCTCTTAATGTCATATTTTTATTCATTGAGAGCATTTTTTATAATGTTCTTTAGAATAGCTATAAATCTTGTATAAAATACTTGTCCATTCCAATATCTGGATCATCTTGCACTCAGTATGTTGATTGTCTTTCTCTCTCCTTTTTTTTTCAAGACTTTATTTGACAGAAAGAGAAACAGCTAGAGCGGAAACACAAGCAGGGGGAGTGGGAGAGGGAGAAGCAGGCTTCCTGCAAGCCCGGTGTGGGTCTCCATCCCAGGACTCTGGGATCATGACCTGAGCTGAAGGCAGACGCTTAACAACAGAGTCACCCAGGCACCCCTTGATTATCTTTCTCTTGAGAATGGGTCTGGATCATGTTCTTCTAGTTATTTGTATATCACGTCATTTGCTCACCTGACAACTACCTATAAGAAATGCTTTCTGGAATTTCCATTCCAATCCTACGCCTCCGTTTTTTGTTTTTTGTTTTTGTTTTTAATTTCTTTACATCTTGGAGGAGAATAGAAAGCTAAGGATAGCAAAGCTTCTCAAATACGACACTGCTGCTCAAGCAACTTGTTTAGAAATGTGTGCCACAAATAGTTTGAGAATGAAAGAAAACAGTTCCCTTTCAAGATTTCACCCTCAGAATCGAGGAGGAGAAATGAAACTTCTACCTGCCTTCCTCTTATTAGCTGCTTTAAGAGATAGCCAGTGTGAGTTGCAAGTTTTTACTTTTTTATTCAACCCCATCAATCTTTGAGTTGGTACAAATTCATTATAAATTCTGATATGTCTTAATTTTTCATTTTATTTTTTTAATTTCCAGTATTTGTCATGATTTTAAAAAGTTGGCCACTATTTTCTTGAATTACTTTATTGAGCTATAATTCACATATCCTACAATTCACTCATTTAAAATGGATTGTGCGTTCAATGTTTTTTGGTATAATCACAGGGTTGTATAATCACCACCACAATTAATTTTAGAACATTTACTGCTGTTAGCTATCAGCCCCTGCTTCCCTACTCCAGCACTAACCAACCACAGATTTACTTTCTGTCCCTCTATATTTGTCTATTCTGGACATATCCTATAAATGGAATCACATAATATATAGTCGTTTTTGACTGGCTTTTCTCACTAAACCTAAAGTTTCTGAGGTTCATCCCTGTTGTGGCATGAAATAGTATTTTATCCTTTTTTATAACTAAATAATATTACATAAATAATAACTAAACAATATTAATAATAACTAAATAATATATAAGATATGTTTGTAAATAACTAAATAAAATTAATAACTAAGCATAACTAATGTTAATAATAACTAAATAATATTACATAAGATATATGTGTATTTTGCTAAGTATCTGGGTTGTTTCTACTTTTTTTTTTTTTAAAGATTTTATTTATTTATTTGACAGAGATCACAAGCAGGCAGAGAGGCAGGCAGAGAGAGAGGAGGAAGCAGGCTCCCTGATGAGCAGAGAGCCTGATGCGGGGCTCAATCCCAGGACCCTGAGATCATGACCTGAGCCGAAGGCAGTGGCTTAACCCACTGAGCCACCCAGGCGCCCCTCTACTTTTGATTATTATGAATAATTCTGGTATGAACATTCATGTCCAATGCTTCTGTGAACATGTTTTTATTTCTTTTGGTATATATCTAGAAATAGATTACTGACTCTATGATAACTCTATGATTAGCCTTTCAAACAACTTCTAGATTGTTTTCCAAATTGAGTGTACCTCTTTACATTCTCATCAGCAGTTATATGGGTTCCAATTTGTCCATATTCTTAACAACACTTGTTACTATCTGACTGATTATAGCCATTCTAGTGGGTGGGAAGTAGTATCTCATGGAGATTTTTATTTGCATTTGCTTAATGATTCATAAAGTTAAGTATCTTTTCATGTGCTTACTGGCCATTCATATATATTTTTTGTAGACATGTCTATTTAGATCTTTTGCTCATTTTAAAATTGGGTTGTCATTCTATTTTGAGTGGTGAGTTCTTTAATTCTAGGTATGAGTCCCTTATCAGATATATAATTTGCAACTCTTTTCTTCTATTATATCTGTTGTGCTTTCATTTTCTTATCAGTATTGTTTAAAGCATAAAGGTTTGTAATCTTGATGAAGTTCAATTTGTCTATTTTTTCTTGCTTGCTTATGTTTTGATGTCATATTGAAGAATCTATTGCTATATCCATAGTCGTGAAGATTTTAAGCCTTAATTTTTACCTGTATTTATTGTCAGCATATTCATAGATACTTAAGAAAAAAAAGAAACCTGCTGACCAAAAAATATTTTAACTATGAAATGCTACCTAAAATACAGGAACATGCAAAGTATATTTTTAAAAGTTCCTGTTCAGTATTTTCCTGAACTATAGTACATCAAAAAATAATGGAGTTTTTTCCCTGAAATCAGCTTCATGACCTACAGGGTCTTTATACTCTCATCTTCTACTTTCTTGGTCTCTAATCACAGTTCTTGATGACTTTCATCTAACTGTAATAGTAATATAATTCAAAATGAAAAATTATAAAATATAGGAAATATAAAAATTTGCAAGTATTTAATTTCTTAACCTACTAACCTCAAACTACATTGAATTGTTACAGCCATACTTTGTATTTCTTCCCTATCATCTCTAAGTATTTACACATGTCTAGGTAATCTTATAAGTGCAGTATTGTAACATCATAATTTTCACTTATAACTATAGTTACCTTTGTATATGTTTTATCACCTCTTGACTATACTGGAAGTGCTGTACTAGGATTTGTAAATATTTCAGTCTTCTACTCATTTGTGGAAGATGATGTATTTGTGCCTTTAAGGATTATCTAGTATTTGATGAATAATTAGTCTCCCATTAGAGGACTTATTAATATTTACTATTGCTTGCTACAAGCATAAGAGGTGATAGTTTTTGTATTTTTATGATGTTAGGAAGATAGTACATTAACAACTTTGTTTCAGAAGAAGTAGGCTCAGAAAGCATTGAAGTTATCTTACAAATTTTAGACAGTTGGCAGAGGTTAGAGGGAATTAACTGAATTGAGGCCCATGCTCACTTTCTGTGGGTACTGCACATACAGGGGGCCCAGTGCTAAGATTTGCCCAGGTATAATGTAGTCCTCCTAATACCCGAAGCACTGCTCTCAGCTTCTAAACTTGTGAACCTCTGAAAATCCAAATTCAAAGTAAGACTGAGATAAACAACACTTGAAAGAACAAAGTATAGAAAAGAATGCATACTTATACATGTAGGATTACCTTTTTTTAAGATTTTATTTGTTTATTTGAGAGAGACAGAGAGAGAAGGAGCACAAGCAGGATGAAGGGCAGAGGAAGAAGCAGACTCCCCGCTGAGCAGAGAGCCCGATGTGGGACTCAATCCCAGGACCCTGAGATCATGACCTGAGCGGAAGGCAGACGTTTAACCCACTGAGCCACCCAGGCGCCCCATGTATGACTACTTTTTAAAATTATATTCAATGGAACTACACTGGTTTCATTCACACATGGGGTATTCAAATTTCCCTTCCTGACAGACTACCCGAAAAGATTCCTTTGATGTCTTCGCTTTATACGGCAATTTACAGTCAAATTCAACAAAATCCCCTGTTTTCACATAAAGTTTTTTGATGTCTTGCCATCTAAACTGTATATTATTTTTGTTCATGTTAACTTCAGAAATTATACAGGCATCTGAAAGAAGAAATAATAAAAATAAATTATTAATAATATAACTTTTCCTTCCCAAGAATTAAATAAAATTATGAATGAATATTAAAAGCTACTATTTATTGAGTTTGCCAGATACTGTTCTCAGTATTTTGTATGCATTTTCTCTAAATACCGCACATCATTTCCCTGGGCTACATAAGAGGAAAAGGGGGTTCAGAAAGGTTGAGTAATTTTTCCAAGGTCATATAATTGAGCAAGTTTTTTGAGCCAGAATATGGAAACTGGCAGTTTGACTTCAGACCTTATGCTCTTAATTCCTATGCATTATATACCTAAACCCCACATACCAAATAGGATTAAATTAAAATGTTCTATTAGGGTCAATGTTATTCATTCACCCTCCTTTCCCAACTCAGGATTCTCTTTTACATTGTTTCCAAAATGTGCACAGTGTGAGTACATGAATATATTAACATCTTACTAAATATTATAGTAAAAATAAGTTTATTTCCATCTACAGTACAGAAAGTTGGCTGAAGAAGACAACAATATATATAAAAACCAATCATCTCTTTAAGTATTCACTTAGCATATTCTTGAAGGTAACTATCAATGAGCTATTATATTACTTGTTTAGCACTCCTTCTCCACAAACTAATTATTGATGGTTCGTGACTTTTATGAAACCCTGATTTCTGTAGAAGAGAAGTGTTACTTTCCTCCATGATCAGAGTCCACTCCTCCTTTTTTAAATTCAGCATTCTTAGAGGTAGCATCCCCCTGAGTAAATAGTACACCCTGTCCCTACTAGCAGCATGTTCTCCATAGTCCATCATCTCTGATACGGGACTTGTTCAGAGTTGATGAAATAAGTCCAAGGTCAGATTGGAGAAGCCATCCGAGGCAGTGGCAACCATAAGGAACTTCCCTAGATTTGCCCAAGCCCAGGAGATTGTAAGATACATTACCAAGTATTTTGCTGGTGACATATGACATACCAGTCCTTGTACTGTTAAGGAGAGGCTGACTTTTTTTTCTCCCTTACTTTTCTGTAGACATGAGATGAGAAGCCACCAGAACATCAGGCTTAAATACATGAAATTTGGGACCAGATTGCTGTGTCTGAATCCTAACTCCTCCAAATACTTGCCAAATGGCTTGATCAATGTCAGGCAGGTTTTCAGCTCAATTCACTTGAAGTAGAAGTCATCCTATGAAATTAGTCCATGAAAAGTTTACTATGAATAACAAATATCAGATTCCAGGAGAACATGAAGAACTCACCTAGGCATTTTGGTGGTTCTGACCACTGTCCATTTCTGCATATTACATCTATGGAGCCCCGAAGCTCATAGAAAGACTGACAACGGTACTGGACTGTTGATCCTGGAGGATATACTGGTAATGGGAATGAGGTGATGTCTCCATTGCTAACAGGTGGAGGGGGACCACAATATAGTGTGGACTCTGGAAAGTAAATAACATTTATGTGTTGAGAGAAAACCAACATGTAGTTTAAAATAGTACAAATAAATCTCCTTATATCTTCAATGTCTTCTATGATGTCTGAGAGCTCAAGTATCTGATTATATAATTTTGATAATACAACCTGATAGCCAAAACTATTATAGTGGTTCTTTTTACCCTAAAGTAAAATACACTGAAGTATTAAGTATATATGTATTATAAGGACATGCAAATATAAGTATTAAAAATAGTTTTTATTTAAAGCAAAAGGAACAGATAAGTAAATCTTATCTGGTCTACTCTCCGCCATCTTCATAAAAAATTTTATTTAAACAGGAAAGGTAAAAATAAAAATCTCCCTTTCCACTTCTATTCTCTGGGACTACTGTTATTTTATGCAAATAGAATGTGCCTATCAGTACATGATCATAAACTCATAGTTCTACTGAAATGAATTATTGACATACTATTTTCCATTTGTTTTCTGATTCCAAATAATAACACAGCATCTTTCTCTGTCAATAAATGTTTGAACTTCATTTTAAGAGTAGCTGGGATAGGGCGCCTGGGTGGCTGAGTCAGTTAGGTTTCTGCCTTCAGCCCAGGTCACAATGCCAGAGTCCAGGGATCGAGTCCCACATCAGGCTCCCTGCTCAGTGGGGAGTCTGCTTCTCCTTCTGCCCCTCACCCCACTCTCGTGCTCTCTCTCATTCTCTCTCTCTTTCAAGTAAATAAATAAAATCTTTTTTAAAAAGAATGGCTGGGGAACAGGGGCAGTTGGGTGGTTCTGTTGGTTAAGCCCCTGACTCTTGATTTCTGCTCAGGTCATGATTTCAGGGTTGTGAGATTGAGCCCCACACTGGGCCCCACGCTCCATGAGGAGTCTGCTGGAGATTCTCTCTCCCTCTCTCTCTGCACCTTCCTCTGCTCTCTCTCTCTCTCTCTCTCTCTCTCAAATAAATACATAAATCTTAAAAAAAAGAAAAAAAGGAATGGCGGGAATACATTCCATTGTACTGATTTCTCTTCCCATACATCACCAAAGATACAGATAAGAAATGGCCAAATAAATACTCTTATCCCAAATTTCTTCTACCTCTTGTTTCACTGAGTTATTAGTTCTGCATTTTTCTCAGACTAACTCTTTCATGGGAGCATTAGATTCCTTCCCCTTTAAATTCAGCAAAGACCCTACTCCATGAATTGTCCCCTTTTGTCTGTATTATCAATTTCTCCTTACCTGCCAAATCATTCACCAATATACAAACAAGCTGAAAATGTCACAACTGAGTAAGGTAAAATTTCCTTTTATCCATACCTGCCCCCCCACCCCCCATCTAGTTACTGCCTCATTTCCCTATGCCCGTGAGAGCAAAACTACTTGTTTCCTAGCCTCCCTGATCTGACTTAATCACCTCACATCCTCTCCTGAACACACTGCAAATAAATATTCCCCCCTACTGAAATAACTAAGCAAAGTTACCAATTACTTTAGGTAGCTAAATTCTTTGTTCAACTATCAGTCAACTTGTCTCATTCTAGGTAGTCTCTGACATGTTTGCTGTCCTGTTGAATGATATTTTGCAATATGTCCTTGGCATTGCTTCTAGGACACCAGCTCTGGTAATGTGATTTATGATAAATATTTGGTTTTTCTCCCCATTGCTGGCACAGAGGTCCTAAAACTCTCGGGATTTCCCAAGTGATGAGAGCAGTACATGTGTCTTTTGTTATGTCAATGAGACGAATTTTGGAAAACTCAAAGGTAACCGGAGGATAGGGTGGTTGCGAGGAGAACTAACATGTGATTAGAAGGTGGAACTTTCTGGAGGGACTGGAGGTTTGAATCAATCACCAATGGCTAAAGTTTTAATCAATCTGCCTATGTAATGAAGCCTCCATAAAACTCCAAAAGGACATGGTTCTAAAGTTTCTGGGGTGGTGATCTTGTGGAGATGTGGGGAAAAAGTGTGGGCTAAAGAGAGCATGGAAGTTCTTGCTCTTTCCCCATACCCTGCCTTATACATCTCTTCCATCTGGCTGTTCCTGAGGCAAGTCTTTTTATAATAAACCCATAATCTAGTAAGTAAAACATTTCTCTGAGTTCTGTGAGTTGCTTTAGCAAATTAATCAAACTCAAGGAGAGGGCTTGTTGGAACCTCTGATGTATAGCCAGTCAGTTAAAGACACAGATGGCAACCTAGACATGGAGCTGGCCTCTGAAGTGGGGGTACAAGGAGTAGTCTTCTAAGAGGGCATTTTTGACCTGTCACATCTGAAGCTATCTCTGGGTGGATAAGACAGTGTCAGAACTTAGGTGAATTGTAGGACACCCAACAGGTGTCCAAGATTTGCTTGTTGGATGTGGGGGAATCCCCCTACACACACACACACACACACACACACACACACACACACACACACAATGTAATTGTGTCCTAGAATCATTTTATCAGCCTTCCCTAGTTTTTCTTCCACAACTCTATCTGGCTGCCTCTCATTTCCCAGATCTCTAATAATGGAGAGTCGCCAAGGCTGTCCCTTTGACCTTCTCTCTTTTTTTTTTTAATTTTTTATAAACATATATTTTTATCCCCAGGGGTACAGGTCTGTGAATCGCCAGGTTTACACACTTCACAGCACTCACCATAGCACATACCCTCCCCAATGTCCATAATCCCACCCCCCCTCCCAACTCCCCTCCCCCCATTAACCCTCAGTTTGTTTTGTGAGATTAAGATTGACCTTCTCTCTTATTTTGCCATTTGAATTCTCTGTGTGGTCCCATCCAGTCCTATAGCTTTAGATATTCTATATACTTACGGTTGCCAAATTTACATCTTAGCCCTGACCATTTCTGTATTGTCCATTATACACCTGTCAAGTAAATATACTTAATAGAAGTGGGTATCCAGTAGAGATCTCAAACTTGCTTCTTCTGTGGCCACTGTTGCAAGTACTTCATAGAGGAACAGTTTTTGAAAGTCACAGAACTGGATAACTAGATGACAATTCAATGCTTTAGAATAATAAGTGCAATAAATAAATCACAAGTTCTTTTTCCTGTTCTTTAGATAAAACAAAGGAGATTAGTAAACACATTTTAAGTAGCATTAGAAATAAACTACTAACCAATACACTGTGGTAAGGACTGCCATTGTCCATCTATACACACAATTTCTCTTGGTCCATGAAGTAGATAATTTTCTTTGCAGAGAATGGCTACTTTTGCTTTATTCTGATAATTCACTGTGGTTAGCATTTTCTGAGCATTAGGTATCTGAGGTGGAGGTGGGCAGAATTCTCTCCATTTTCCTAAAAAAGTTTGGAATTTAATTATTTCACTAATAAAAGCTAAGGAGGAAAAACATCTCAACAAGATAATATTTCAGTATAGTGGAACATCCAATAACTAGTAACTCCCTTGGTGTGTGTGTGTGTGTGTGTGTGTATACATATGATGCTATAGTAACAAATATACTTTATTGTTTTTAAAAGATTTATTTATTTATTTATTTGAAGACAGAGATCACAAGTAGGCAGAAAAGCAGAGAGAGGGGAACTGAGCAGAGAGCCTGATGTGGGGCTCAATCCCAGGACCCTGAGATCATGACCTAATCTGAAGGCAAAGGCTTAACCCACTGAGCCACCCAGGTGCCCCAAATATACTTTATCTTAACATAGTTTATGGTTTGTAAAGCACTTTTGTGCTATAACCACTGGATTAAAATTTCTCTGGTATTCCCTTCTATTTCCTATTCATTATTCCATCAGTACTCTTATATAATTTTCAAATTAACCCTTTTACATTTTTTCTAGCTAACTCATATGATTTAAAAGTTATGTACGTGTGATTCAAACAAGTTAAAACAAAAAAATTAAAATGGTAATAGTAATGATAAAACCAATGAAGACTTCCCCTAATAACCTAACCCTTGAACTCAATGAAAGATTTTCATGATTTGCCTTTTGTTCTAAACATGGCAATGACTGGCAATTGATGTAATTAGAACACCACTGTTTGAGTAGGAATGAACTTCATTTTGATGGCTTGGTTTATTCTAAAGGAAAAATTTTTAAATGGTCAATTTGGATGCTAAAATATTATCTGAGCCACATCCCACCTCCTGACCTGGGCTGATAAAGTGTTCTCCTTCAGCTCATTTTTTTTTTTCCAGGATAGGTGTTGCTGTCTAGTGGCAATTACCTTCAAAATAATTAAAAATAGGGGCGCCTGCGTGGCTCAGTGGGTTAAGCCGCTGCCTTCGGCTCGGGTCATGATCTCAGGTTCCTGGGATCGAGTCCCGCATCGGGCTCTCTGCTCAGCAGGGAGCCTGCTTCCCTCTCTCTCTCTCTGCCTGCCTCTCTGCCTACTTGTGAACTCTGTCTGTCAAATAAATAAATAAAATCTTTAAAAAGAAAAAAAAAAAAGAAAAAAAAAGAATTAAAAATAAGTTGTTAGTTTTTAATTCCCACTATACTGTTTTCTTTTAAAACCAAGATAGAAGAATGAGCTAGTATCTCTTGTTTAAGTACATTTAAAAATATGACAATAGAGTAAATATTTCAAAAATTATCTTAAAATAGAATATAAGATTAATATAAATTCAGCCAAAATACACACATAGTCTCTGAAACCTGAATTTTACATTAGGTTGTTGTTTATTTTTTCAAGGGAAGACAGACACACTAGAATTATATGCTGCAAATCCTCTAAGCAAAAATTATTTCTGTGAAAAACTAGAGGGGTGTCTGGGAGGTGGGACCACTCATGCCTATGTTCTATATGACTTGCCCTATTTATTTGTTGGTTTGAGAAATATGTGACATAAAAGAATTTAATTCCAGTGGCATCATTATTCCAGTCAACCTTTAATAAGGCTGGTCTTTCATGAACTGTTTTGGCTTAATAACTCACCTTTCAAAAGAAAATGAAGATTAGCCTGACATTTTAGCCTGATCTTGGGGTTGTTGGGCCCCCCAAAATTGGGTACCCCAATAACGGGTCCGTGATTAAAGGAGCAAGACTGCTACAAAGCGAAGGTCAAGCAAAGCTTTATTTCCCACCAAGCATCAGGAATCAGACCGACCATCAAAGAGACCGGTCGGGCCGCCCCTTATAGAGAGGACGAACCCTCCCTGCTTTCCAGACTAACTTTTTTTTTTTTTTTTAAACATATAATATCTTTTTATCCCCAGGGGTACAGGTCTGTGAATCGCCAGGTTTACACACTTCACAGCACTCACCATAGCACATACCCTCCCCAATGTCCATAATCCCACCCCCCCAACCCCCCTCCCCCCATTAACCCTCAGTTTGTTTTGTGAGATTAAGAGTCACTTATGGTTTGTCTCCCTCCCAATCCCATCTTGTTTCATTTACTCTTCTCCTACCCCCTTAACCCCCCCATGTTGCATCTCCTCTCCCTCATATCAGAGAGATCATATGATAGTTGTCTTTCTCCGATTGACTTATTTCGCTAAGCATGATACCCTCTAGTTCCATCCACGTCGTCGCAAATGGCAAGATTTCATTTCTTTTGATGGCTGCATAGTATTCCATTGTGTATATATACCACATCTTCTTTATCCATTCGTCTGTTGATGGACATCTAGGTTCTTTCCATAGTTTGGCTATTGTAGACATTGCTGCTATAAACATTCGGGTGCACATGCCCCTTCGGATCACTATGTTTGTATCTTTAGGGTAAATACCCAGCAGTGCAATTGCTGGGTCATAGGGTAGTTCTATTTTCAACATTTTGAGGAACCTCCATCATGCTGTTTTCCAGAGTGGTTGCACCAGCTTGCATTCCCACCAACAGTGTAGGAGGCTTCCCCTTTCTCCGCATCCTCGCCAGCATCTGTCATTTCCTGACTTGTTAATTTTAGCCATTCTGACTGGTGTGAGGTGGTATCTCATTGTGGTTTTGATTTGTATTTCCCTGATGCCGAGTGATGTGGAGCACTTTTTCATGTGTCTGTTCGCCTCCAGACTAACTTTTATAGAGCAAATGCCATGTGGTTGGGCCTGGCCACACACAGGTGGCCAATGAGATTGTAACACACACAGGTAACTCCACAGTGTTGCTAGGTGACCAATTGAATTACAATTTACCCTAGTAGACATTTGAATCAGCTTATCACCTAGTTCAGAATTGGTGCCAAAAGGTGCCCAAAGGGCGGGGCCCATACTCCTTGGTAGCTAGGAGACAGTATGCGCCCCACTGATTGAATACCTCCACCTGGCCTGACCCACCCTTGTATTTGGACTTTGTTACCTGGGACTGGTTTCCCAGACTTGCTTTTAAATAAGTTCCCGGGGGGTGCCAATTTAAGTTTTACAACAAAATGGCAGTTCAACCAGGGTGGGGCTGCTCTGGCTGAATAGGCCCTTACAGGGTGAGTGAAGGCACTTCGATTTTGATTTCGGTCATGATCTCAGGGTCCTGAGATCAAGCCCCACATCAGGCTCCAAACTCAGCACAGAGTTGGCTTGGGATCTTCTCTCCATTTCTCTCTGCCCCTCCCAGTTGTGCTCGCTCTCTAAAATAAATAAGTAAATCTTTTTTAAAAAAGATTAGCCTGGTATTACTGTTATTGTACATTTTCAGTTAGTAAAGTCTGATTCACAGGCTAGAGGACAAGCTATGGAAAGCACATGAAAAGAAGACCAGGCACATTCAGCAGATGGATGGGGCTTTACTATGTAGAAATTTTCCTACTTGTCTCATTTTCTCTTTGTTGAGGAATTTTGTGTGTCATTTATTAATTTTTGTTTAGGTACTCAAATATTTTTATATAAATACAAAATCACAAGGATGAATACTTGGTAGATTTCATTAAGACTCTTGGAAGGGCACCAAGGTCTGTGATACTAATCCTGGGAGTCAGCAACCACCTGCTGTCTACCTCCTAGAAGTCCCAATGCAGGGAAATAGGGAGGTTGACGTTGCCTGTAACCTCAAGCATATAAATAATTTAAAAAATTGTAAGCAAAGTCCCAACTAACCAAGTTAAATGTTCGAATATCATATAAATATCATTGCTGTTATATTGAGGTAAAAAATTATACATAATTATGTCAGTTGTCCAACTTACTTTCCTTATTGAAGTATGGACATGTCTTTACACTGTTGGTGGGAATGCAAGTTGGTGCAGCCACTTTGGAGAACAGTGTGGAGATTCCTCAAGAAATTAAAAATAGAGCTTCCCTATGATGCTGCAATTGCACTACTGGGTATTTACCCCAAAGATACAGATGTAGTGAAAAGAAGGGCCATCTGTACCCTAATGTTTATAGCAGCAATGGCCACGGTCGCCAAACTGTGGAAAGAACCAAGATGCCCTTCAACGGACAAATGGATAAGGAAGATGTGGTCCATATATACTATGGAGTGTTATGCCTCCATCAGAAAGGATGAATACCCAACTTTTGTAGCAACATGGATGGGACTAGAAGAGATTATGCTGAGTGAAATAAGCCAAGCAGAGAGAGTCAATTATCATATGGTTTCACTTATTTGTGGAGCATAACAAATAACATGGAGGACATAGGGAGATGGAGAGGAGATGGGAGTTGAGGGAAATTGGAAGGGGAGGTGAACCATGAGAGACTATGGACTCTGAAAAACAATCTCAGGGTTTTGAAGGGGCGGGGGTGGGAGGTTGGGGGAGCCAGGTGGTGGGTATTAAGGAGGGCACGTATTGCATGGAGCACTGGGTGTGGTGCAAAAACAAATTCTGTTATGCTGAAAAAAAAAATAAATCTTTAAGAAAAAAAAGAAAGAAATTTCAACCTAGGATAGATACAGTGTAGTTGAAACAGCACTGATAGAAGAAACTAGAAACAAATTCCAGTTTTGATTTTGACCAAGTGACTTCTTGGGGCCTTGTATTCCTGATTTGTAAAATGAAGGATTTTGTTGTCTTTCTTAAGAATAAGTCTGACATTTCCTGTGACAGATATTTGCCACTTGTTAATATCCTCACCTAATCTCTACCTGCCACCCACCATTACCTCCCAAAATTCTTATTAGACTCTTCTCTCAACTTTCAGGAAGGCCTCCTTCTAAGTTTTGTCCTCACTCTGGAAAGATAATTTCATTATCAATAAGTACAACCTTTAAGAAAATCAAGTTGATACAATAAATAAAATTTTTTATTATTTTTATCTAACTCATATTGGGTAATTGGGGGATTCTAAATACCACTGCTAATCTGTTCTATAAATTTTATATAGTGTTTTTAGTATTAAAAACTATCAGTAATCTGGCAACGGGCAATGGAACATTATGTACAGTACATAATGGAACATTATGTACTGCCTTATCTAATATAAAAACATATTTAGGTTCTAATGTTAAATCAACCATGCAGAATATTTATTAATGTAAAAGATATGATAATAAGGTTAATGAATGAAAGACCACTGAGGTATAATCTTAAAAGCTGCTGCTTCTCCACATAGGCAGGTATGTTTTTCCCAAAGTCACTTGAGTAGCTCTTTCAGACAAACATAAAGCATCATAGGGAATGAGAGTGGCAGGATATTTTTTTGTCATTTGGCAGAAAATACCTTTTCTCCCCAAATGGAGATAAAGGTATGAGTAGACTCGAAAGGAGAAAGGACCTGTCAGGAAGTGAAAAAAAAAATTGCACAAAAAAATTCTGGGATTTTTAAGTAGCAATAAAACAATAATCACATTCTCTTTTTCCCAAGATTTTTTTGTATAGATTTTGCCAAGATGAAGAAACTGACCAAGAAATATTGTTTGGAAAGGGAACTCGGGACTCCAAAGAGAACTCAAGGGGAAGACAGGTGAGCAATCTGAAGTCATCTTAGCATTAAGACTGGGGAGAGACAGACTTCCTGGATGCTTTATTTTGATTTTCTTGCCTTAACATCAGATGTTATCAGGATACTTGGAAAAGACTGACACATGTTTGTTTGTTTGTTTGTTTCTGATCTCTTAGAAATTTTAAGTCATGCTAGCCTTCATTCCACTTATAATATTCTTTAAAAACTCTACTATTTTATTTATGTTTATGTTTCTGGTAGGTTTCTCACCCTCTCACCATTCCAGGAAGGATGAAAGCAACAACGTGACTTTCTTTTTTCCTTGGAGAGAAATTACTGGAATTTCACTAATTAGCTTCTTAGCTCTCTGTTTAACTATAATTTTTGTTTAAACTATAATTTTATAGTTTATCTTGATTTTTTCTCATTTTCAGAGTATAAGTTTTGTTTAAACTATAATTTTATAGTTTATCTTGATTTTTTCTCATTTTCAGAGTATAAGTAACATTATCTTCTTCCTTTTCTTAATAAAAGAAACTAAATTCTACAGATGTAGTAAAGTTACTTTTGTAGTCATCTATAAGTCACTCCTTATTTCATCATTTTTCCTTCTACCCTACCAAATGTGTTTAATTTCCAGTTTTTATTTTCTACTCTAAACACATAATATGAATCCATATTTAATATATTATTAGTGTCTGTGAATTTATTTTTTTAGCATTTATAAGGGCTATGCTATAGCATATTGTAAGGCAACTTGCTTTTTTCATGGACTATGATGTTTTGAGACCCATATATGTTTGCATATACAACACAGAGCATTAAAAGAATACTCTTATTTCCTTTGCCTGGTCTTCCAAATTCAATTATACCAAGATGTAAAGTAAGATAATAGAGGCACCCAGGCGGCTCAGTCAGTTGGGTGGCTGACTCTTGATTCCAGCTCAGGTCGTGATCCTGATCAGCATTCTGAAATGGAGCCCCAGGTCAGGCTCCATGCTCAGCACGGAGTCTGCATGGGATTCTCTCTCTCCCTCTGCCCCTCCCCCTACTCTATGCCAGCTGTGCTCTCTCTCCCACCAAAAAATAAAACAAGATAAAATAAAATATAAAATAAAAAAGTGAGATGATAGAAACTTTTATAACACATGACAAGAGATTATAAAATATACTCTGTCACCTTTAAAATAGTATTACAGACATTCTTGAAAAGCAAAAGAAATGAGTTTTAAAGAGCCAGTAGTGAAGGTTTCTTTAAAAAGTGCTGTCTGAATGTTATATCACGGGAGAGAGAAGGGGGAACTCCCATTCAACTTAAGCCAAGTAAAAACAGGAAGTTTCTAAACATCTGCTTTTTCCATGGAATTAATGGTACAGGGAATAGTTTCTGACCCAGTTAAAATTTAAGATTAACTGAAGTGGTCTGTCTGATAAAACGTCTAAAAGACATAGCTGCACTGGTGATTCTCTCCATTTCCAAATCTTACTGGCTAGAATTGAACCCATGGGAAAAAGCTAGCTGTGGGTTGCCTTAAAAGGGCTCTCGCAGAAAGTCAACTGTGGGGAGTGAAATAACTCTAATGGAGAAATGGACTCAAAATTGAGGGCTGGTAGAGTTTTGTCAAGGCAACATCCTTGTCAAGGCAAATCCCTGGATAAGGGTAATCTCCAGAAACAGCATTCTCCCAAGATCTGTAAATGCCCTTTTCATTGTGTTTTCCTTTTCAATTATGTTTTTATTTTCAAAATTGTATTCTTATATTATTTTTCCTATATTTGTATTTTTGTCTGCTTTTTGGTTATAGAAATGTCTATTTGGACCTGCCCACTATTCTTCTTGACTAGAGTAGAATTGATTAGAAGGTCTGCTTATTAATCTTTTCCAAAATTAGTATTATTCCATGGATCAGCTGTAAGTAAAATATTCTATTTCATTCACACTGCTTTGACTTTTATTATTTACCTACTACTATCTGGAGTTTACTTTTCTTAGCTTTTGGGGAGATGGATAGATAGATAGATATCTCCAAGCTTATTTTTTTAAGACTATGAATGTCACTCCAAATTTTGGTTAGGTTGCATTTCATAGGTTTTACCACATGTTCTTACAATGATTATGTAGTTCTTACTATTTATCAAGTCATTTGGAAGTGAATTATTTCACAAAATGAAGGGTAGGGGAGTAGACAAATGTTATTATTTTAAATATTATTTCTCTGTGGTTATAGAAAGTGATCAATAGGTATTAGTATTTGAAATTTGTAAGAATTATTTAATGCGGGCGCCTGGGTGGCTCAGTGGGTTAAGCTGCTGCCTTCGGCTCAGGTCATGATCTCAGGGTCCTGGGATCGAGTCCCACATCGGGCTCTCTGCTCAGCAGGGAGCCTGCTTCCCTCTCTCTCTCTCTCTCTCTGCCTGCCTCTCCGTCTACTTGTGATCTCTCTTTCTGTCAAATAAATAAATCTTAAAAAAAAAAATTATTTAATGCACAGTAAGTGGTTAATTTAACTAAACATTCCATGGGCATGGAAAAGGCTTTATAATTCTTGAAACTCTCAGAACAATATTTCTTCCTTATATAAGAATAAAATTATATTGAATAAAGAAATTTAAAAAAATAAAAACATTTTACTTATTTTTTAAAAATTACCTACCTTACCTTCTTGAAATTATTGCTTACTTAAATTTAACATTTTCTACGTTTTACTCACAATTTCTAATGACATCACATACTTTTGTTAAGAATTAATACTTCATCTTGCTGATTGGTATATATTTTATATGACTTCTTTCAAAGGATGATTTTTTTTTAGGTTGCTTTTTTTTTTATTAACATATAATGTATTATCATATTAACATATAATGTATTGTACAGGGGTACAAGTCTGTGAATCTCCAGGTTTACACTTCACAGCACTCACCATAGCACATACCTTCCCCAATGTCCATAACGCTACCACCCTCTCCCTACCCCTTCCCCCCAGCAACCATCAGTTCATTTTGAGAGATTAAGAGTCTCTTATGGTTTGTCTCCCTGCCAATCTCATCTTGTTTCATTTTATTCCTTTCCTATCAAAGGATGATTTTGAGTGGTAAATTCTATTGGTCTTTTCTATGTTTAAAAATTTATTTTGTAATCATCATAATCATATGTAATAATAAGTAATTTTGGTATAGAGAACAATTGGTTGCCAATTATTTCCTTTAAGCACTTTGGAGATATTACTGTATTTATTCTTACTTCTTATATTGTTGGTGAGAAGTCTGAAGTCTACTCTATTTTCTCTATTTTATTGTGATTTCTCTGTAAGCACTATATCTTCTCTATATCTGGTTTATTTTAATTTAACATGGTGCCCATTTTATAACTATTTCTAATTTATAGTCCTGTTGCTCAAATAATTTGAAAATAAACCTTTGAGGAATGTGAGACTTAATCTTAGGAAAATAATTTCTTAATCAGATAATTTTCCTTCCCTACTTTCTACTTTTGGTCCAGAATTTATAGTATCTGTTAGTTATCCTTCACGATGTCATTTGGGTTTTAGTTTTTTCCTAATGTCATTGAAGACTGAGTTTTTGTTCTGTTTTTACAGTTCTCTTTTTTCTTTTATGATTTCTAGAAATTGTAATAGAGTAAAAATGAGCTTACTCCATCAGGGCAAGGGTTTTTAAATGATAATATTTGTCTGAAAATAGTGTTCTGAGTGTCAAACTTCACCATCAACTTAAAAATTACATATTGGGGGGGAGGAGTCAAGATGGCGGAGAAGTAGCAGGCTGAGACTACTTCAGGTAGCGGGAGATCAGCTAGATAGCTTATCTAAAGATTGCAAACACCTACAAATCCAACGGGAGATCGAAGAGAAGAAGAACAGCAACTCTAGAAACAGAAAATCAACCACTTTCTGAAAGGTAGGACTGGCGGAGAAGTGAATCCAAAGCGACGGGAAGATAGACCGCGGGGGGAGGGGCCGGCTCCCGGCAAGCAGCAGAGCAACGGAGCACAAAATCAGGACTTTTAAAAGTCTGTTCCACTGAGGGACATCGCTCCAGAGGCTTAACCGGGGTGAAGCCCACGCAGGGTCAGCGTGGCCTCAGGTTCCACAGGGTCACAGAAGGATCGGGGTGTCTGAGTGTCGCAGAGCTTACAGGTATTAGAACGGGGAAGCCGGCTACAGAGACAGAGCCGAGGAGTGAGCTCTAAGCTCGGGGTTACCTTGAACCGGTCGCAGGCTCGGTCAGCTCAGAGCGCGGCCGGAGGCCAGGGTGACGGGAGTAATTGGGCGCTGTTCTCTGAGGGCGCACTGAGGAGTGGGGCCCGGGCTCTCGGCTCCTCCGGGCCGGAGACCGGGAGGCCGCCATCTTCATTCCCGCCCTCCGGAACTCTACGGAAAGCGCTCAGGGAACAAAAGCTCCCGAAAGCGAACCCGAGCGGATTACTCAGCCCGGCCCCTGGTAAGGGCGGTGCAATTCCGCCCGGGGCAAAGACACTTGAGAATCACTACAACAGGCCCCTCCCCCAGAAGATCAACAAGAAACCCAGCCAGGACCAAGTTCACCTACCAAGGAGTGCAGTTTCAATACCAAGGAGAGCAGCGGAATTCCAAAGGAGGAGAAAGCAAAGCACGGAACTCATGGCTTTCTCCCCATGATTCTTTAGCCTTGCAGTTAATTTAATTTTTTTTTCTTTTTCAATTTTTTTTTCTCTTCTGCTAAATTTTTTTAACTTTTACCCTTTTCTTTTTTAACGTTTTTTACCTAGTTTATCTAATATATATATATATTTTCCTTTTTATATTTTTTCTTTATTCATTTTCTTTTCTTAATTGTTTCTTTTTTTTTTTTTCTTTCTGAACCTCTTTTTATCCCCTTTCTCCCCCCTCACAATTTGGGATCTCTTCTGATTTGGTTAAAGCATATTTTCCTGGGGTTGTTGCCACCCTTTTAGTATTTTACTTGCTCCTTCATATACTCTTATCTGGACAAAATGACAAGGTGGAAAAATTCACCACAAAAAAAAGAACAAGAGGCAGTACCAAAGGCTAGGGACCTAATCAATACAGACATTGGTAATATGTCAGATCGAGAGTTCAGAATGACGATTCTCAAGGTTCTAGCCAGGCTCGAAAAAGGCATGGAAGATATTAGAGAAACCCTCTCGGGAGATATAAAAGCCCTTTCTGGAGAAATAAAAGAACTAAAATCTAACCAACTTGAAATCAAAAAAGCTATTAATGAGGTGCAATCAAAATTGGAGGCTCTCACTGCTAGGATAAATGAGGCAGAAGAAAGAATTAGCGATATAGAAGACCAAATGACAGAGAATAAAGAAGCTGAGCAAAAGAGGGACAAACAGCTACTGGACCACGAGGGCAGAATTCGAGAGATAAGTGACACCATAAGATGAAACAACATTAGAATAATTGGGATTCCAGAAGAAGAAGAAAGAGAGAGGGGAGCAGAAGGTATATTGGAGAGAATTATTGGAGAGAATTTCCCCAATATGGCAAAGGGAACAACCATCAAAATCCAGGAGGTTCAGAGAACCCCCCTCAAGATCAATAAGAATAGGTCCACACCCCATCACCTAATAGTCAAATTTACAAGTCTTAGTGACAAAGAGAAGATCCTGAAAGCAGGCCGGGAAAAGAAGTCTGTAACATACAATGGTAAAAATATTAGATTGGCAGCAGACTTATCCACAGAGACCTGGCAGGCCAGAAAGAGCTGGCATGATATATTCAGAGTACTAAACGAGAAAAACATGCAGCCAAGAATACTATATCCAGCTAGGCTATCATTGAAAATAGAAGGAGAGATTAAAAGCTTCCAGGACAAACAAAAACTGAAAGAATTTGCAAACACCAAACCAGCTCTACAGGAAATATTGAAAGGGGTCCTCTAAGCAGAGAGACCCTAAAAGTAGTAGATCAGAAAGAAACAGAGACAATACACAATAACAGTCACCTTACAGGCAATACAATGGCACTAAATTCATATCTCTCAATAGTTACCCTGAATGTTAATGGGCTAAATGCCCCCAATCAAAAGACACAGGGTATCAGAATGGATAAAAAAACAAAACCCATCTATATGTTGCCTACAAGAAACTCATCTTAAACCCGAAGACACCTCCAGATTTAAAGTGAGGGGGTGGAAAAGAATTTACCATGCTAATGGACATCAGAAAAAAGCAGGAGTGGCAATCCTTATATCAGATCAATTAGATTTTAAGCCAAAGACTATAATAAGAGATGAGGAAGGACACTGTATCATACTCAAAGGAACTGTCCAACAAGAAGATCTAACAATTTTAAATATCTATGCTCCTGACGTGGGAGCAGCCAACTATATAAACCAATTAATAACAAAATCAAAGAAACACATCAACAATAATACAGTAATCGTAGGGGACTTTAACACTCCCCTCACTGAAATGGACAGACCATCCAAGCAAAAGATCAACAAGGAAATCAAGGCCTTAAATGACACACTGGACCAGATGGACATCACAGATATATTCAGAACATTTCATCCCAAAGCAAGAGAATACACATTCTTCTCTAGTGCACATGGAACATTTTCCAGAATAGATCACATTCTCGGTCCTAAATCAGGTCTCAACCGTTATCAAAAGATTGGAATCATTCCCTGCATATTTTCAGACCACAATGCTCTGAAGCTAGAACTCAATCACAAGAGGAAATTTGGAAAGAACCCAAATACATGGAAACTAAACAGCATCCTTCTAAAGAATGAATGGGTCAACCAGGAAATTAAAGAAGAATTGAAAAAATTCATGGAAACAAATGATAATGAAAACACAACGGTTCAGAATCTGTGGGACACAACAAAGGCAGTCCTGAGAGGAAAATATATAGCGGTACAAGCCTTTCTCAAGAAACAAGAAAAGTCTCAGGTACACAACCTAACCCTACACCTAAAGGAGCTGGAGAAAGAACAAGAAAGAAACCCTAGGGACGTCTGGGTGGCTCAGCTGGTTAAGCAGCAGCCTTCGGCTCAGGTCATGATCCCAGCATCCTGGGATTGAGTCCCACATCGGGCTCCTTGCTCATCAGGGAGCCTGCTTCTCCCTCTGCCTCTGCCTGCCTTTCTGTCTGCCTATGCTTGCTCTCTCTCCCTCTCTCTCTCTGACAAATAAATAAATAAAATCTTTAAGAAAAAAAAAAAAAAAAGAAAAAAGAAAGAAACCCTAAACCCAGCAGGAGAAGAGAAATCATAAAGATCAGAGCAGAAATCAATGAAATAGAAACCAAAAAAACAATAGAACAAATCAACGAAACTAGGAGCTGGTTCTTTGAAAGAATTAATAAGATTGATAAACCCCTGGCCAGACTTATCAAAAAGAAAAGAGAAAGGACCCAAATAAATAAAATCATGAATGAAAGAGGAGAGATCACAACTAACACCAAAGAAATACAGACAATTATAAGAACATACTATGAGCAACTCTACGCCAACAAATTTAACAATCTGGAAGAAATGGATGCATTCCTAGAGACATATAAACTACCACAACTGAACCAGGAGGAAATAGAAAGCCTGAACAGACCCATAACCAGTAAGGAGATTGAAACAGTCATCAAAAATCTCCAAACAAACAAAAGCCCAGGGCCAGATGGCTTCCCGGGGGAATTCTACCAAACATTTAAAGAAGAACTAATTCCTATTCTCCTGAAACTGTTCCAAAAAATAGAAATGGAAGGAAAACTTCCAACCTCATTTTATGAGGCCAGCATCACCTTGATCCCAAAACCAGACAAGGATCCTATCAAAAAAGAGAACTACAGACCAATATCCTTGATGAACACAGATGCAAAAATTCTCGCCAAAATACTAGCCAATAGGATTCAACAGTACATTAAAAGGATTATTCACCACGACCAAGTGGGATTTATCCCAGGGCTGCAAGGTTGGTTCAACATCCACAAATCAATCAATGTGATATAACACATTAATAAAAGAAAGAACGAGAATCATATGATACTCTCCATAGATGCTGAAAAAGCATTTGACAAAGTACAGCATCCCTTCCTGATCAAAACTCTTCAAAGTGTAGGGATAGAGGGCACATACCTCAATATTATCAAAGCCATCTATGAAAAACCCACCTCAAATAACATTCTCAATGGAGAAAAACTGAAAGCTTTTCCTCTAAGGTCAGGAACACAGCAGGGATGTCTGTTATCACCACGGCTATTCAACATAGTACTAGAAGTCCTAGCCTCAGCAATCAGACAACAAAAGGAAATTAACGGCATCCAAATCGGCAAAGAAGAAGTCAAACTATCACTCTTCACAGATGATATGATACTATATGTGGAAAACCCAAAAGACTCCACTCCAAAACTGCTAGAACTTGTACAGGAATTCAGTAAAGTGTCAGGATATAAAATCAATGCACAGAAATCAGTTGCATTTCTCTACACCAACAACAAGACAGAAGAAAGAGAAATTAAGGAGTCAATCCCATTTACAATTGCACCCAAAACTGTAAGATACCCAGGAATAAACCTAACCAAAGAGACTAAGAATCTATACACAGAAAACTATAAAGTACTCATGAAAGAAATTGAGGAAGACACAAAGAAATGGCAAAATGTTCCATGCTCCTGGATTGGAAGAATAAATATTGTGAAAATGTCTATGCTACCTAAAGCAATCTACACATTTAATGCAATTCTTATCAAAGTACCATCCATTTTTTTCAAAGAAATGGAACAAATAATCCTAAAATTTATATGGAACCAGAAAAGACCTCGAATAGCCAAAGGAATATTGAAAAAGAAAACCAAAGTTGGTGGCATCACAATCCCAGACTTCAAGCTCTATTACAAAGCTGTCATCATCAAGACAGCATGGTACTGGCACAAAAACAGACACATAGATCAATGGAACAGAATAGAGAGCCCAGAAATAGACCCTCAACTCTATGGTCAACTAATCTTCGACAAAGCAGGAAAGAATGTCCAATGGAAAAAAGACAGCCTCTTCAATAAATGGTGTTGGGAAAATTGGACAGCCACATGCAGAGAAATGCAATTGGATCATTTCCTTACACCACACACGAAAATAGACTCAAAATGGATGAAGGACCTCAATGTGAGAAAGGAATCCATCAAAATCCTTGAGGAGAACACAGGCAGCAACTTCTTCAACCTCAGCCGCAGCAACATCTCCCTAGGAACATTGCCAAAGGCAAGGGAAGCAAGGGCAAAAATGAACTATTGGGATTTTATCAAGATCAAAAGCTTTTGCACAGCAAAGGAAACAGTTAACAAAACCAAAAGACAACTGACAGAATGGGAGAAGATATTTGCAAATGACATATCAGAAAAAGGGCTAGTGTCCAAAATCTATAAAGAATTTAGCAAACTGAACACCCAAAGAACAAATAATCCAATCAAGAAGTGGGCAGAAGACATGAACAGACATTTCTGCAAAGAAGACATCCAGATGGCCAACAGACACATGAAAAAATGCTCCATATCACTCAGCATCAGGGAAATACAAATCAAAACCACAATGCGATATCACCTCACACCAGTCACAATGGCTAAAATTAACAAGTCAGGAAATGACAGATGCTGGCGAGTATGCGGAGAAAGGGGAACCCTCCTACACTGTTGGTGGGAATGCAAGCTGGTGCAACCACTCTGGAAAACAGCATGGAGGTTCCTCAAAATGTTGAAAATAGAACTACCCTATGACCCAGCAATTGCACTACTGGGTATCTACCCTAAAGATACAAACGTAGTAATCCGAAGAGGCATGTGCACCCAAATGTTTATAGCAGCAATGTCTACAATAGCCAAACTATGGAAAGAACCTAGATGTCCATCAACAGACGAATGGATAAAGAAGAAGTGGTATATATACACAATGGAATACTATGCAGCCATCAAAAGAAATGAAATCTTGCCATTTGTGACGACGTGGATGGAGCTAGAGGGTATCATGCTTAGCGAAATAAGTCAATCGGAGAAAGACAACAACTATCCTATGATCTCTCTGATATGAGGGAGAGGAGATGCAACATGGGGGGTTAAGGGGGTAGGAGAAGAGTAAATGAAACAAGATGGGATTGGGAGGGAGACAAACCATAAGTAACTCTTAATCTGACAAAACAAACTGAGGGTTGATGGGGGGAGGGGGGTTGGGAGGGGGGGGGGGGTTATGGACATTGGGGAGGGTATGTGCTATGGTGAGTGCTGTGAAATGTGTAAACCTGGCGATTCACAGACCTGTACCCCTGGGGATAAAAATATATTATATGTTTATAAAAAATAAAATTTAAAAAAAAATTACATATTGAGACATATGGGTAGCTCAGTAGTTTGAGTGTCTGCCTTCAGCTCAGGTCATGATCTCAGGGTCCTGGGATAGAGCCCCGCATAATCTCCCTGCTTGGCAGGGAGTCTGCTTCTCCTTCTCCCTCTGCCTCTCCCTCCTACTTGTGCTCTCTCTCTCTCTCTCTCTCTCAAATAAATAAAATCTTTTTTAAAAGTTACACATCACAATAAATAATTTAAAAACATACTAATTGGGGCACCTGGGTGATACAGGGGGTTAAGCCTCTGCCTTCTGCTCAGGTCATGATCTCAGGGTCCTGAGATCAAGCCCCACATCAGGCTCCCTGCTCAGTGGGAAGTCTGCTTCTTCCTCTCCCTCTCCTGCTCCCCCTGCTTGTGCTCTCTTGTTCACACACACTCTCTCTCTCTCTCTCTCTAATAAATAAATAAAATTTAAAAAAATAAAAAATAAAAACATATTAATCACAAGAGAAATTTTCTGATAAAGATGTAACGGGGTCTACAAAATTTTTTAAGAATTTATTTATTTATTTGACACAGAGAGAGAGCACAAGCAGGCAGAGAGTCAGGCAGAGAAAGAGGGGGAAGCAGGCTCCCCACCGAGCAGAGAGCCCGAAGCGGGGCTCAATCTGATGACCCTGAGACCATGACCTGAGCCAAAGGCAGAGGCCCAACCCACGGAGCCACCCAGGTGCCCCATCTACAGAGTTTTTAAAACAAACCTTACCTATGCAGTTTGGTTCGGGATACCATTTCCCATTGATGCAGGTTGATTGTATGCGTTTGAACTTCGGAAGACAATTGTAATATATTCTGGTACTATGATCATATCCACTCAGATTTGGTCTCATCAGTATTCGTGGATGAAGTGTTGGTTTTCTGCACCCTTTAAGTTGGTTTGTTTCTACAAAAAAGAAAAATATACATGATAAGAATATTGAGCAGAAACTAGCAATTATTTCAATAAAACTTCTGACATATTAACGGCATAATTAAATTATGTTGGATGCCTTCAAGCAATATCACACAAAGCTATTCTTAATTTCATTGCACAGACTATGCTGTTGAAAAAGGGAAAAGGAAACAAAAATCTGTATTCCATTTTTGAATGACAGAAAAACATGATGAAGTCTTTTGGGAAATGGAAGAGCAAGATGGGTTAATCTGGTCCAGGGTCTTGACTCGAGGACAGTCCTTATGAAACGTCATTCAGCCTAATTTTGAAAGGCACAAAAAGGCATACATATGTGATTGTTTTCCACTAAATTATGTTAAATAAATGTTGTCAAAGCATTTCAATAATAAAAAGAGGTGATGCATGAGTAAGTCTGTGGGAAGTACAGTCTTAAGAGAGAAAAATCTGGACGTCTCTTGAGATTCAATTACTCCCAAATTTCAGAAGCTTAGTTAAGACCCTGACTCAATAAGTCAGAGTAAGCTCAAAGGAAGAACACCCTGATACAACAGTCAGACAATAATTTGCAATGGGCCATTTGCTAGTCTAAGTAGATTTTATTGTTACAATTCTTCCCTATTGTCCATACATATATAGATCATTGTGGAACCTTTCCTGAGGGTGTCAAAGGATGGGATAACGAGACATAGACTGCTCTGCTACCTCTCTCCCTTTATGTGTTTTTCTCCAATAATCCCTATTTATAAATTTACGCTATGTGATGCTAGTGATTGGATGTCTGTGTTTTCCTTATATAAAAGCTGTTGGCCACGAACGTATATAATTTACACCTTTTTATAACGGAGTCCAGGCTCTTGGGGATGCAACGTATTCCTTCCCTGCAGGTCATCATGAGTGGGCAGTGACTGGGTATCTGCCACAGCTACAGTTGTCATCCCTAGGAGTGCGGAAACCAGCTGATAATCCAAAAATCTAAGAGATGAGGGAAGAGAGTGGTTTTGGATTTTCTACTTTAGAATCTTGAAGAATAGCAGCAAAGAATCTGCTAGTCTTTAAAGCTTAAAATTAAAGGCTTGACTATATTGGGATTGCTGGACATAGGACAAAGGAGAACAGTATCCACTATTACCCTGAAGTAGAAGTCCCAGACTCTCTTGGTTCACAGAGCCCTTAGCATCTCCGTAGTCTTGCACAGTAACAGAGATCAAAGGAAACCTTCAACAATTCAGTTTCTTAAGTAATTAGGGGCGAAGAATTTAGGGTCTTATATCCTAATTATTTAATAGATGATGGGATTGGCATGTGCTGTTCTAAACATATCTATTGATTTAAAAAATTGTAAACAATCAAATACACAAGTAGGAAATGTATTCTCACCAACACACATAGGAAGTTCAGTCCACATTCCATCAATACAGGTAATTACATTATTTCCAATCATTGTATATGTATCTCTGCATTTCAGCTCCACAGAAACACCATGTTGGAAGGGAAGAATAGAGAACTGGGCATAGCCATTCTCGAGGTGAGGTACAGGGCCACATGCTTTAACTTGTCCTAAGAGAATGTAATAAAAGATATGCTTACTTTTAAAAATATTTAAATCCATGTTATGCTGAGTGAAACAAGTCAATCAGAGAGAGTCAGTTATCATATGGTTTCACTTACTTGTGGAGCATAAGGAATAACATGGAGGACATCAGGAGAAGGAAAGGAGAATTGGGGGAAATCGGATGGGGAGACAAACCATGAGAGAATGTGGACTCTGAGAAACAAACTGATGGTTTTGGAAGGGAGGAGGGTGGCAGGATGGGTGAGCTTGGTGGTGGGTATTAAGGAGGGCACGTATTACATGGAGCACTGGGTGTGGTACATAAATAATGAATCTTGGAAAACTGAAAAAATAAAATTAAAGAAATAAATAAAATATTTTAAATCTTTTTATGTATGTATTTACATATAAGTGAGAAGTTTAAACCATTCTGCTTAAACATTAGCATCTATTTACCAACGCAAGTGGGCGAATTTGTCCATTCTCCATCGATGCACTGTATTTTCGCAGGCCCAGTCAGTAGAAAGTAGGGAGGGCATTCATATTCCACCGTCTCGCCGTGTCCATATACTTCTTTCCTTATCCCCTTTATTTTACCATTGAGGACCTGAGGAGGTTGACCACATGACTGTACTTGCCCTATCATAAAGAAACTATTTAAGTAATGCTTAAAGAATCTTAGGACTCTGACAAAACGTAAAATTACTGTTCTGGTTGACCTAGAACTAAATTATATTTATGCTACATTCCTATTTTTTTTTCAGGTTTTCTTTTTACAGTCTACATAGTGTCCTGAGTATTCTTTTTTCTCAAATGTTGGCTTTTTACTATAAACAATTCTGAACAAATTAAAGAAAAATGGATACATATATTGATCACCTAGATATATATGAATGTTACATTTTGCCCAAATTACTTAATTTTTTGCAAAGTTATTTATTTATTTATTTAAGATTTTACTTATTTATTTGAGAGAGAGAGAGCGTGCCCAAAATGGTGGGGGGGCACAAGTAGGAAGAGGGGCAGAGGGAGAAACAGACTCACCATTGAATGAGGAGCCTGACACTATGCTTGATCCCACTGGGATCATGACCTGAATGGAAGACAGACACTTACCCAAACTGAGCCACCCAGGTGCCCCCAAAATAATTTAAAGTAAATGATAAACATAATAAGATTTTACTTCTAAATTTTTCAGAATGCTTATCTAAGAAATAGGATGTTGACCTGCATATACGAAACACCTTATTGTATTTCTTTAAATTAACAATAATTTTCAATGCCATCTTATATTTTTTCTATATGTAAATATACTGATTGCCCCAACCCCCAATATTTTACAGGTTATTATAACCAGGATATTAATTGTGCCGTAAGGATTTTAAAGTAGTTCAATAATCTGGATATCATATAGAAGTAAATACTTATCATATATATGGTATAATATAAATATAGATAAATAAATATAAAGTATATTATTGCATATGTTTTTATTAATATCTATAAATATATATAAAACAATTTTATCAAATATTTTTTAAAAGTAAGGTCATCTGAAGCAAGTAACAAATCATTGGTTTACTGAATCATTCATATTTTTATTTGATTACTTCTTGATTACTTAATAAAATATAGGAAGGCCCATGCAATATTTTTTAAAGCATAATTTTTTTATTGAGTTTGGGGAAAAATTCCTAACACTTCCCCATTCTGGCACTGATATTTTGATCTGTAAAACTCCATTACATATTTCATAACAGAGGTAGAATGACTCCCTTGTTAAAGGAAACATAACTAATTGATGGCCCAGCACCTCTTCTCCTTCTCAGTTAAAATATCATTACCATGTTTTTACAGTTTGTCAGATTATATATATAAGACCAATAAAATACATAGACATTAATATAAATTGATATAAGTTGTTTCATCAGTTCTAAAATAAATGTTGACCTTTGCATGTTGGAAAATTAGGTGACCATCCAAAGTGATAGCATTGAATTGAATCTGGTCCAACTCTTCTAAGTCCTTCTTCACAGGAAAATTCCAAGACATCTCCAGCTTTGTATATTGCTTTTTTTGGGTAAACATCTATATTTGGTTTTAAAATTGGAAGAAGACATTCTATATCTAAAATTAAATAAAAATAAGTAAGTATGTGTGAAATAATCATTGTAATATTAAATTTAATATATGCTATTAAGTAGCAGGAGGCTTCATACACAGGAGCACTTATAGTCTCACCTTAAAAAAAAAAACCTCTAATTACTTACACCCAACAAATATGTGTAAGCCCCTTTAGAGAAATTAGGGTTGAACAGAAAGGTAAAATTTTGTATGACAATCTCCTCGGTATTGTAATAAATAAGTCCCAAGCAAACACTTAAAAAGTAAATTATTTTATTTATTTAT
This sequence comes from Enhydra lutris kenyoni, assembly GCF_002288905.1. Lineage (NCBI taxonomy): Eukaryota > Metazoa > Chordata > Mammalia > Carnivora > Mustelidae > Enhydra > Enhydra lutris. The sequence continues at coordinate 836,254 of NW_019154109.1, read as the reverse complement.
TTAACCATAGAAGTTTAATAACTTTTATTTGTCTATAAAACAGCATATGAACAGTTTTCACAGATCATGTGAAAATCAGTTTTTCCAGTAATAACAATTAAAATGCAACATATTTAATTAAATGACAGGTATGTTTTAAAAAGTTAGTAACTGGAATGGCCCAAACAAGAATTATGTCTAGTACATTTTAAGTAGGAGGGAACATTAAAAAGCAAATAATTCCTAACTTTCCAAGGGGAACTGTATTTAGTATGTGGACTTTTTCAGAAACACATGGCCAAGCTGCCTTCTGGGTGTTCGGAATCTTTCCATTATACCCAACCTCATCTCTAATATTTTTCTAAAAACCAACACAGTATGAATACTTTCCGATTTAAGTAAAAATGGATACCTATATGAATATATAGGTGTATTTTTCTCATTTAATCTGTTATTTGTGGTTCATTTATAAAATTCAATATTGAAATTCACATGTGAAAATATAAATGACAGGGGCATCTGGTGGCTCAATCAATAAAGCATCTGCCTTCGGTTCAGGTCATGATCTCAGGTCCTGGGATGGAGCCCCACATCGGGCTCCCCCCCACCCAGTGAGGAGTCTGCTTCTTCCTCTCTCTCTGCCCCTCCCCCTGCTCATTCTCTCCCTCTCAAATAAATAAAATCTATTTAAAAAAAAAGAAAATATAAATGACATGCAAGACAAATACTCTGAATAAATCAAGCATATATCACAAAAATATGATGAAATATTTCTAACTAAATCTCAGAAATATTATTTAAACTAGCCAGTTTTATGCATTGTTACTGGCAATTTAATAGTTTAATAACAGTTTTTACATATCCCCTTAGAATGTGACTCACTCAGCTTTAGGAAGAGCTGCACACCTGTATCTCTGTATTTCTTTCCAGTAATTTTGCATGACAATTCTTTATTTGTTGTTTATATTCCCTTCCTAATCCAACTGCAAATAAACAAAAGCACTATTGAAAATAATTGATCTTGAAAAAAAAAAAGAAAGAAAAGGATCAATCTTGGCTGATGTAGGATTTTCCAACTGATTTATTCAAGTATGGTTATTACATGGTATTAGAGATAGAACAATGGCCTCCCCAAAATATCCACATCCTAATCCATGAAACATGCAAATATGTTACCTTCCTTGGAAAAACAGACTTTGTAGATACAATTAAGTTAAAGACCTTGAGATGGAGAGATTATTTTAAATTATTTGTATGGGAGTGGACCCAGTATAATCACAAAGGTTCTTACAAAAGGGAGCAGAGGTATCAGAATCAAAGTAGGACATGTGACAACAGAAGCAGAGGTTGAAGCGGTATAAGGAAGAGTGGTGAGTCAAGAAACGCAAAGGGCTTTGAGAAGCTATAAAAGGCAGAGACAGTTTCTTTCCTAGGACCTCCAGAAGGAACTGTAATTCAACATCTTGATTTTAGGACTTTTGACCTCCAGAACTGTAAGATAATAAGTTTGCACTGTTTTAAGCAATTAGGTTTGTGGTAATTTGTTACAGTAGCGGGAGAAAACTAATATATATGGGGGAAAACGTACAGTCATATTTAAGGAAGGGTATGATTTGGCATAACTTGAAGGCATTCTGTGCAGCATTTATGTCAAAGACTGTGCAACACCAAGAATGGGCTGTAATATAAACTATAGACTTTGGGTGATTACGATGTGTCAAACTGTTCATCAATTGTACAAATATGGCTGGTCAGTCAAGTTGATATTGGGACAGACTGTATTGCATGTAGGGGCCAAGGGATACATCTCTGTCCCTCCCCCTCAGTTGTGCCATGAAATCCCAAACTGCTCTAAAACAAACAAACAAACAAACAAACAAGATACAAGTTTCTAACTATAAATTTCTTTCTAAGTTTTATTTATTTGAGAAAGAGAGAGAGCACACACACAGAGGGAAAAGGAGAAGCAGACACCCTGCTGAACAGGGAACCCGACATGGGACTTGATCCCAGGATCCTGAGATCAAGACCTGAGCTGAAGGCAGACGCTTTATTGACTGAGCCATCCAGGTGCCCCAAGTCTCTGACCATAAATTGTGAATTTATAATCAAATGACAAGGAAAGGGATGAAAATCCAGGAGCATAATATCTAAAGTCGCTGTAGCAGGCATAGCAAACTATAACTTTGGTGAGTTTGCTTAGTTTTGAATTATTTGGCAGCATGAATCCAAGGTACCTTTAAAACAGCGTTCACCTTGTTTGTAAATAATAGAATGCATGTGGCATGTAAACAAGATTATTTTGGATGAGCTAAGTTGCTTTTCAAAGATCTGTTATTAAATCATTATTTAACATTGGTCTCTTTTTTTTTTTTTTTAAGATTTTTTATTTATTTGACAGACAGAGATCACAAGTAGGCAGAGAGGCAGGCAGAGAGAGAGAGAGGAGGAAGCAGGCTCCCTGCCGAACAGAGAGCCCGATGTGGGGCTCGATCCCAGGACTCTGGGATCATGACCTGAGCCGAAGGCAGAGGCTTTAACCCACTGAGCCACCCAGGTGCCCCTAACATTGGTCTCTTAAAGCTATTTGGGGACACCTTAAATTTTGATGATTGTTCATTAGGAAACATTTTTCAATAGAGTCTACTAAAAAGAAATACATTCAGAATTGCTGTCATTTCCTAGAAGAAACAGTACTTACCATTGCCTGTGGGCAACATGGGACCAGCCATCGTCACCCCATCCTATGGACCCTGGGGGGCTCCCATCTCTGTTTTATATCCATCATGGCATTCATAGACCCACTCGTCACTGAGGTTAAACCACATGCTCTTACCTTTATTTCTGGCATGTGCTAATACTGACACGTCTTAAGACTTGGAGGCATATTTAAAATCAGGGTCTTATTCCTAATGTTATCCCAAGCACACAACAAGTGGACAAAAACCTTTAATCATTATGTACCAATGCACAAATTATCTTTTAGGAAATATTATTATGAATAATTTACTAAAAATTGATTTTATGTACATTAGAAAATATTATTATTAATCATTTAGTAAAAATTGATTTTATGCACATTTTCCTTATATATAAATGATACTCTTAAATAAATGATACTATTTTTAGATATACTTAAGTATTCTACATAAATATATGTCTATGTATACCTGTAAATATATACATATACATAAATATATATACATATATACATAAATATATACGTCTATGTATATACCTACCATCTATAGTATCCTATATGTTCTCGTAGTGTACAGTAAGTACCTGGTGTATGTGTGTGTGTGTGTGTCCACGCATATGGAAATGTATCCTCCTTACAGGAAACATTAGTTCTCTAGATCAGAGACGAAATAAGTGATGACTCGCAAAGAGCCATTTTGCCAGCTCTCTGAGCTCTAGTCTCTAATCTGTCAGCATCCATGTAATCAGAGGCCGTGGCAGCCTGAGGTGCTCGTGCTCGGGCAGTAGCTTTGCACCATGGGAAAGGAACCTCTGAAGTAAGAGACTTGGAGGTTTCCAGGGCAGCTGGTCCCTTGGTCCGTTCTCCCTGCAAGAGAGAAAGGGAAGGAAAGCTTTGCTCTGGAGCAGAGACATGTTTGTGGGGAGAGAGAGAGGAAGGTTTTTAATTCTCTGAAATGTAAGCAAAGGCTCCAGAAAGATGGCTCTAAGTCTCACTGGAGGCATACATTAGCTCTGACATCCAAGATGTGTTTTCTATTTCATCATTTTCTAGCCAAGTTTGCTAACACTCTTTGTTCAGAAAGCCTGGACCATGCAGAAATGTGAAGACATCCTAGGAACTGTCTCCTAATAATGTGTGGTAATGAACTTGCTGAAGCAGAACATGCATGTAGATGAGTGTAAAAATCAGAAGTTCAGTAAGTTTTTACAAAATAAACACACCTCTATAACTGTCATTCAGTTAAAACAACAGAATGATCTCTCACATGTTCAAAGTTCCTCATGATGTCTCTAGCCACTAACCCTCTCTTTTCCGCAAATACCACAGAATAATTTTGCCTATTGTAAAATTTATGGAATCTTTAAACCTCATTTTCATATTGGTGAATGTCAGCATTGTTTTTGTGGTTAGCTGTAGTTTATCACATTATTTCGTTACTTAAATAGATCAGATTTTAAAGGTTAAGTACACATTTTAAAATCTCATAAAAGGACCAGTCAGTGGTAACATTTTTCTGATAAAATTACTAAAATTGAAAATTTAATTTACTTGCATATTACTTTCCTAAAGACTTGAAGCTGCTTAAATATGAACAGTATGGATGGTTTTCTTTTTAAGACCATAGCATTAAGAATAAAGCCAATACATTTTTTAAGACACGTGATTTACAATGTCGTTAACATTGCCACAAAATCCAAATGTATGTATGTATCATGATTGATTTAATGAAGTGATTAATGATTTTATCAATATTCCCGCAGCTTATCTTGGGGAACAAAAGGTGTGCAAGCTTCAGAAAAAATTTAGAACTCTTGTTCTAGATATTTATTTTTCTCTATTCTTTTCCTGTGTTCCTCCTGTTTTTTCATTTTTTGGAATCTCTGCCATTTTGTTATCCAGTCTTTATCTCTTCCCTTGACACTCTAATTCTTGTTAAAAGCCATTTCTCACTAAATATTTGTCCATAAATCTAACACAGTTGGCAGAAAATAAGAGCTTCCACCACAGGTGGAAACAATTTAGGGATTTAAAGAAAAATGGTTGGGTTTTAATCATCGTTACCTAGAAAGTTTAACATACTCATGTTGTGGATCAGTAACCTTAGCTCAAATGGGTGATCATTTACTCATGGTCACAGAGGTGACTTTCTTCAGAACCTGTGCTAGAATCCAGTTGCCCTGAAATGTCATTGACTTTCTGTGGTGTTCTTCATCCAACACCCAACCTTGGATACACAGAATTTTTCAAGGGCTAATAGAGTCTCACAAAATACACACAGGAGCCAGCTTGTGTGGGTTACCACTGGTCAAACTGAGTTGTCAGGCCGCTACAATACAACTAGCGGTCTGACAACTGCCATTATCCCACAAAATGAAGAGAGATGGTTCTCGAGATGAAGATGACAATGAAATATTTATAGCATAACTAAAGCCTTATAAATTATGAGACCTGTTCAACCACGGGACATTTCAGGTAGGAAGCCGCTAAATGTCTTCTTTTATTATTCTTCTGCAAGTATTGGTCATGTGTAAGCCCCTTGTAATTGAAAGAGATTGTGGTCCAACTGGGAACTGAGTATTTTAATTCAAGTTGCTTTAAAAGGACTCTATTTTCTAGAAGTTTAAATTTAAATAATGAGTTCTGGAATAAATTTTTTTAAAAAGCATATCAGAAGCGGGGAGCCTGGGTGGCTCAGTGGGTTAAAGCCTCTGACTTTGGCTCATGTCATGATCCCAGGGTCCTGGGATTGAGCCCTGCATTGGGCTCCCTGCTCAGCAGGGAGCCTGCTTCTCCCCCCTTCTCTGCCTGCCTCTCTGCCTACTTACAATCTCTGTCTGTCAAATAAATAAATAAATAAAATCTTAAAAAAAAAAGCATATCAGAAGACTTCATTTCCTGATAAGATAGATTAGCTGGTATCAGCATACATTTCTATCAGAAAAAAATGTTAGAAGACTGTACAAAACATCTCTAAAAAACTGGAAATTGCCCAGTGCAAGTCTGTGATAATAAAAAAAGGGGGGGGACACCCAAACCCCAAATAACAGTCTATGACTGTTTTAGCTTTCTACTAGGAGAGTAATTTCCAGACTGTATTTGGGGGGTAGAGGGGGGCAGGGAGAAGCCACAGAGGGTCCAGGGTTCTTCCTGAATTGAGAAGAGCAAGGAAGATCACAGTATGGGAGACCATGGTAGTTAGAATGGCTAGAATTTACAGGGCAGAGTAATAGAGAGGGTATTAGGAGGAGGTAGAGCTAGAGAAGTTTTCTTAAGAGTGTTCTCGTGTCTTTGGTTGAGAACTAAACTCTGCAAGCCTAGTCTGGAACTCCACGAACTGCCTTAAGAATAATGGCCAGCGAGTTGCAAAGATGAAGAATCCCAAGTGTTCACACAGGTCTAGGAGAGGCCATCGTCTTGTACAGTTTCTTAAGGAGTAGTTTTCCAAATTCTAAGCAACAGACAAATAAACATAACGCTCACAGGTACAAAATATTTTAAACAAAGAAACTGAGTGCTTACTGAATTAAGCCTGTAAATTTAATATGCACCCATAAAATAACTGTTTAAAACTGTCTTGGTCATAAGACATTTTAACTAGGATTGGACTTATGGTCACTTAAAAAGTCTCTTTTCAGTTTGACACTCCAGTTTTAAATAAAGTTTATTTCCAACTAATGTGATAATTTTCCTGTAAGCAATAAATGGGTGTTCCTTTAACATAAAGGGACTGCCTTCAAAGCCTTTGTATTATCTAATATTTCTATGTATTGCATGCACTGGATTTGTGTAGACAGGCAAAGTATGATTTTTGTATATCTATCAGACTCAACTGGAACTGAAAAACAAATGCATAAGCATAAAAGCCAGCTATGAAACCTACACATAGCGCCTGACAACAGATATATTTTTTAAAAAAATCACATCACGTGTCAGGATGTGACAGGACAGCATTTTACTTACTGGTGGCACTGCATTTGGGAGGAAAAGACCAGCCGTCTTCCAAACATGAAATGGTGTCACTATTATGAGGAAGGCTGTAGCCAACATCACAGACGATTTGTACACTGTCACCTTCCAGGTGTGTTTTTCCTGAAGATGTAGAATGACCATGTTCCACAGAAGGAAAGAAACACTGCCCTAAGGACCAAAGATTGTTGAATGTACAAGATGGAACTGATTTAAAAACAACAACAACAACAACAACTAAATTTCCTTTTTACAATATTTTAAGAAGAATGGCAAACTTTCAAAACTGAAATCAGGTATGAAAAAATTTCTAAAGAATTCTGATCATGCTACTATAGATATATTACTTCCATGTATGAAATGTAAATTAACATTTCATTCCGTTTAATGGTTTTTACAAAAAAATATTTTGTTTCTATAAACTTCTCGAGGTACAAAATTAGATTTTAATATATCCATTTCTCTCTTACTTCTCATAAATGTTGCTTACAGAACAAGAAAGACCATTACTGTCTCCTTTGTTGGCACGTATTTTCTGCCTCCCATTGTTTTTCTTCTTTTTTCTTTTTTTTTTTTTTTAGATTTTACTTATCTATTTGAGAGAGACAGACCGGGGTGGGGGCGGGGGCAGAGGTGGGAGGAGAGGGCTGAGGGAGAGGGACCAGCGGACTCCTCCATGAGCACAGAGCCCAACACAGGGCTCCATCTCATGACCCTGAGATCATGACCTGAGCCAAAATCAAGCATCAGGTGCTTAACAGACTGAGCATCCCAGGCGCCCTCCCCCCACTGCTTTTTGCTTAATATACCTATTCCCTCCTGAGTCTGCTCTTCACATTCACTGAAGGATTAATAGAGATATCACTATAAGAACAAAAGATGTGGTTTATGGAAAATATGAAAGTGAAAGTATTTACACTCACACGATCTTTGCAATATTCAAAAGAATGGTGAGTTTCAAAATAGAATGTGTATGTAAAAAGATTTGTTTTAAAGGAAAAATATGCCCAGGCTGATACCAAACAAATATTAGGAAATACATATTAATGTCAAATATATAATTCTTCAGTTTTTAAAATTAAAATATGTAAAGCACTTCTAGGTAACACCAGAAATTTCACATATTTATTCTTCATTTGGTTTTCAGAAAAGGCCTCTCAAGAAAGGACTACGTTTCTCATCTTCGCTGGCTAGTCCTGATCCCTGGGACTCCGCTGAGACATCTGGGCCACGTCTAACCACCGAATGGTTCAGCCACATCTGCTGAGCAAGATATTTACTCACCGAGACACCTGGGTATTGGTGACCATCCTTCCTCCGTGCAGATGATGCGAGTCCAAAAGGATCGTGAAGGAGATGCAAAATTATATTCACAAGAATAATAATAAATTTCCCCAACAGTAGCCAGGGAACGTTCCTCCGAGCGCTCTCTACCATATATAATTCCGTGGTCTATTTTGGGGTAATTACAGTAGGAAGATGCTGGGAAAAATGAAACAAAACTGAAGAATTAACCCACATCAGTGAATCATTAAGTCATATTTTAATCACCTCTTTGATTTTTTTTTCTTTCATGCAGCTCAGTTTCCTCTACTCTACATGCCTTCCAGTGTACTCATCATCAAGTACAAAAAAATGATCTCGAATTAAGAGTACAAGAGTATTTGAAAAGCCCATTGTCAATGAACATGAAATTTATGCTTGGAGTCACGTGGAATAAAAATCTTTTCCGCAGTAACTTTGAGAAGAAAATCCCGCACAACGATCTATGAGTGGCAGCAGAGGGGAGCAGGCAGCGGCGGGCTTGGGTCCACACTATGTGCTTCCAGGTAGGGACAGCATCGTGTGGGCTCCCTGGGGCCTTTCCTTTCTCTGTTCTGATTCAGTCTCTGTGCTGTCTGGTTTTTCCTGGTGCCGTGAGGATGAAGAAGTTTTGTTTTCTCCTTATGTGAATAAAGAAAACAACTTCCAAAAATTCAGCTCACCAATTACCTCGGGAAATTCTCTCTTGCTTTTGTCTAGAGGTGACTTTCCATGTGGCAAAAAAGTGATTCCCATGACATTTAACCTGCAAAACCTGAGCTAACTTATCTGTTTACAATTTGACCCATGGTAGTTTTGGAGAACGTGCAGGAAAAAAAGACCCTTATAACACTGAGAGTCGCACCTCCCATAATTCTTTTTTCCAGATATGCCTTGCCCTCCCCTCAAATTACAGCGTTTGATTTCCATCCATTTCTACCTCACTTTGTTATCCAGAATAATATCCCTTCCATTCTCCGATCGTCCCTCTTCTACCTATCCTTCAATGCTCGTTCTGCCACATTTAGCAAAAATATTCATTGTGTGCACAGTGATGGGCTAGCTTTCAACCTTAACCTCTTTTGGCAGACCTCCTTTAGCCAGTCACCCCCTCCAAAAGGAAGAGATGATGACTCCCATCTCTACATTCTGATAAAAGCTCATGACTACATTTCCTATGAAATAGAGCCATACCCTTCTACACACACACACACACACACACACACACACACACACACACACACATCACTCATACATACATGGACACATAGTCTTGCAATCTGTTTACTTATTAACACATTTTGCTTTCCTCCAAGAACACTCGAAGCTATGGTGGGGCACAGAGTTTTCTTTTTTTCTTTCTTTCTTTCTTTTTTTTTTTTTTTTGAGCTTCCTTGCTGCAGGATACAGCCTAATCCAGTGCTCAATCAATATTTCACCATGGCAAGCACACAGGGTTTTTATATAACATGCTGCTTTTGCTCTGGGGCCAGTTTCTCACAGGCCTCTAAGCCTTAGTGCAACACAGACTTGGAGGTCATTTAACATCTACACAACTTCTGGATGGATCTTCACTTGACAGTTCTCCGGGAGATGAGTGTGAAGTTTGAGTATCTTTTTCTGGGTCATGGGTTGGAAAAAGTCTACCTATTATTCTCATCTTTTACACTTATTTTCCTCTGCTTTTTGCCCATTTCGAAATCCTCTCTTAATGTCATTGCTAACAGATGTTTAAAACAATCTATACCAGATACACGGATTAAAAAAAAAAAAAATCAGATACACCTACCCACCCATCCAGACAGTTCTTCAGTGAGATGGTCGTCCAGCCTAACCAGAGAATTTGGTATTTCTGATTGAGATGAAGCAATGCCTATTGTTGTACTTTTATCCCCATCTGCTAATTGCTCTCCTGTGAGTCTATCTCAATGCTAAAAGTAGTATCAAACAAAATGAGTTTCAAGTCCATAGAAAGGAGGTTTTATAACTTTTATGAGGGTGGCTCTTAAAAGTAAAGCATTTGTATTGTTCCTATTTTTCTCTTATGTTAGGATTAAAGAGAAACTTCCCCCAAAGAATGCCCATTAGATGTAAAAATTAGCAAGCAACAAAATAGCAAAATACACCCCTTCTGGAAATCAAATAATAAAAGGCAGGACTGAAACTTCACTTCCACCGTGGTCTAATCAGTCATCCTGGATCTTGTTAGAGGTTTTGTTTGCCATTATTTGGATATGATGATTTTTATCTCAACATGAAATAAGATGAGACAGTTTTTAAAATATTGTAAGACGTGGTTTCTAGTTTTAATAAACAAAGGATGGACAATTTCTTTTCACTTTTGACCTTTACTGAAGAGCTCAGAAAAAGCAAATAACAAACAACAAAAAAAACCTTATTGACATCTCACTGGTTTATTATTCACAAAAATTAGAATATACTGTACTGTTTTACTAAAAGAGATTTCCCTTTGTTAAATGAGAGTTAGATTGAAAAAGGATGTTCCTAGTTTAATAATACTTAAATTAGCAAATCTATGAAAATGCAAATATTTCCAGATTTTCTTGGGATCCTTTTCCTGGCCAGTGGCATTGCAGAGTTTATGGAGAAATGCACTGGTACTGGACCCTTTGGACATCATTATATGTAGCTTTTTCATCCTGTAATTCCTCTCCAAATGTTGTATTTGGTGGCTTTCACACTTGGGAACTTAGAGGACAGAGAAAATAATATCATTCTATTTTCTCTTAATTTCATATTAGAAAACATTTTGATAAGATAAATCATAAGACTTTATTCAAAATGTTCTTACCTCTTTATCCATTTTATATTTTTTAAGATTTTATTCATTTATTTGACAGACAGAGATCACAAGCAAGCAGAGAGGCAGGCAGAGAAAGAGGAGGAAGCAGGCTCCCTGCTGAGCAGAGAGCCTGATGCAGGGGTTCGATCCCAGGACCCTGGGATCATGACCTGAGCTGAAGGCAGAGGCTTTAACCCACTGAGCCACCCAGGCGCCCCTATTTATTCACTTTAAAACATATTTACACACACACACACACACACACACACACACACCCAACATCCACATATATGAGAGAGGAACTAAATATTCAGATCGGCTCTCGTGTTTTCAACTTACCTTGCACCCCAGTAGTAGAAATCCAGAAGATTAGAATGGCATTAATTAAAAGCAGCATGGTAGATTATCCCAAGCACACGTGTTTAGAAATGGCCCAACAGCGGTGGTGTTGCTCCAAGTCCTGCTTTCATTTGGGATGACATGCATGACTTTTGAATTTCAGGGCACTGCCAGGAAGCTGTTGTAATGAAATAGCTTTGGCAAATACCAAAGTTCACAGAGGGTCGTGTGAAAGAAACTAAATAGTGTCTTATTCGTGTTTTCACATCAAGACTCTAAATTCCCCTCTTGATATTTATTTGAGCAGGATAATAGGTTTGCAACTTCCTTGCTGCAGTCACAAAGTTTCTGAATTTGAAGCATTCAGAAATGGACCCCTGAGGAGGAGAAATGAAGCTCTTGGCTCTCTCCTCGATAGCCAGGAGGTCACCTGTTTCAGAAGTCAACCAAGTGTAGCTTGTCGGTCCTCATTCTAAAGCCATGTCCACCTTTAGTTATTATAAATTCCTCTTCAAACTGGCACTAAGAATTAGGTTCCCTCTTAATAGTTATTATAGGTTTGTAGATATTTTTTAAGTGTAGTCAAGAATAATTACGTCAAATAATGCTTCCTGAAATTTTGAACAAAGTATATTTCAAACTCTTCTACGTGGCACTGGCAAGAATGGCTAGGACAGGGTTGTGGTAGATTCCCTCTCCAAAAGACAGAAATAATGCTGGACAAAATTATTTTGAAAAACCAAAACTATTTATAGTTTCTGTAATTTGGCCAAAGAACATACTGTCAAGAAATGCTTATTAAAGGAAATCTCCGTAAGTCTCACGAAAAAAGAGGGGCTGCTCCCTTCCTTCTCTGACCTCTGCCCCACTCTGTGGCTCACGTGGGTAGGCAGGCATTATGACCGGCAGCCCTGCTGTCCTGCTCGAGTAGAATGACATTATAGCAGATCTTGGAAAACATCCACAGCCAATGACTCTGGTGAACACAATAGAGATTACAGTGGGAAACAATGAAGGAAGGCTAAGTCTCTACACGATACTATTGGGGCAAGAAACAAAATGGCAGCCTGGCCGGAAATTTAACAGGGAAATTTGGAGGAAAAAGACCAAAAGGACCCCACTAAGATAATACTTCCTGCTGGTGGTCCAGAAGTCCCTTGACATACAAGAGTTGTGCCCAACCAGAGAAACCAGAGAGGGTCCTGGAAGCTGCTTGTCCCTGGTTGAACATGGAGCAGACTTGCACACTCCCTGAATGTTGAAAGCACTTCCTAAACCACACAGAATTTCAGAAACAAAACATAGGATGTTTAGCGGGTCGATGTGTTTAAGCATGACCTCTGACCCATTATGGGTTGACATAATTAAGTTATGCTGACTCAGGAATGACTCCTAGGAAGTCAGACTAAAAAATAAAAAGAAATAAAACCTGAGCAATGACATCCAATTCCAAGGCCTGATCGACACAAATGTGCACTTTAGGGGCAGAGCTGGGGGAATCTGCACTGCATTGGCAGAGTGGGGCCGGGAGTGCTGACCAGGGCAGTCTTGAATAAGAGATACCTGGGGGCCCCCGGTTGTTGATAAAGATCAAGACCCCATCAGACAGTCAGTCCACATGAGGACCCTGTTGCCAGGTTAAAGCTATGGCCTCAGAAAGACTTCCCAGGGGTGGACTCCTTCTATTCGGAGGACATTGAGGTCATTGGGGTGCCCCTGCCACCCAAGGCTGGGTGGCAGGGTACAGAGTCTGCATGAGCAGGTCTGGCAGTTGAGGCCAAAAGGAGACTTGCAACAGCGCCACCGCAGGCGAGGAGCATCACAGAGAAGAGTTAGTGGGGGTACGGGGTATAGGCCTAATGGACAAGGCCTACCTACATTATGGAATATGCCCCCAGAAGCAGAGCTGGAGGTTTTTCAACTGCCTTACTAGGAAGTGGCCTGCAGTATGGAGACCCAGGGGAGTTCTGATTCCCCCAGAAGGCCTGGAGCCCACAGGCAGCAAGTCTGCATGATGACCGCCTGTCGCCCTTTCACACCTATGGGCTCAGAGCGATTTTCAAAAGGTGGGCTTGCTCCCCACCAGGGGCGATGCCAGCAGTGGAGGCCTAAATTTCACAAGCTCGGAGGGCAAGGTCTGTCCAAAGCCGGCTTTTGGGGTACATACGGTCCATGTGCACGCCTCCGAGGTAAGGGTAGCCAGAGACCTGGAAAAGAGGGCAAACGTCCAGAGATACCCGGTCCCAGGAGCATGCTCTTGGGGTACAAAAAATCTAATTCTAAGCCCCAACCTATGCAAATGTAAATATTCCCTCTGAAGGCCTAGCTAAAGTTGTTCTGATTGCCTTGCCCTGCGTGGGTCGTACAGAGGCAGTGCTTCCTCCAGTAAGAGACGCCCCCTAGTTGCTGGAGAAGCCAAACACCCATCAGGCAGCTGGTCCAAATGGGCCTTGGTGCCTCTAGTTGAAGCTGGAGCCCCAGCATGATTTTAGTAGGGGGTGGGCTCTGTCCTTTTAAAGCTGCCATGTCAGAAAGATTCTCAGGGAAGGGATCCCTCTACCGAGGAGGCTAGGTAGGTGATTGGGGACCGTCCTGAGCTGGAGGGCCCATGGCCACATGATGTGGTGTATATAGCATGTGTGTTGGCTGTGAAGGTCAGGGTAGACAGAAACCTAGAATGGTGACCTTTGGTGGGTCAAAGACATCTCCCTAATTCTAAGCCCTAACCTTCATAAATGCACAAATTCCTTCCAAACGTAAGACTGGAGGAAACTGGATATCTTGCCGGGGTGAGGCTGGGCAGTCTGACTGGAGTATCTTTTAATAAGAGAGACCTGGGAATCTTGATTGCTAGAGAAGTCCAGAACCCCATCAGGCAGGCAGGCAGTCAAACGGGCACTGTTTCGAGTTTGAAGGTGATACCGCAGCAGATTTCGGGGGTGAGATCCCTTCATCCTGCCAGTAATTGTGGACCACCCCAACTCCACATGCCTCAAGGTCCCTGGCTGCCAAGTTCAGCTACTGGGGTACATAGCGCACATATGTTTGCCATGCAGATTTGGAAAGCCAGAGACCTAGAACCTGCAATTTATGGAGAATCCAGATCTCAAGAGCAGTCTCTTGGGGTTCCATGGCATCCTCTTTATTCCGAGCCCTAACCAACCCAAATGCACATGTGAGGACCAAGACAGACCACCCAAAATGTGCCACTTTGCCATATTAATAATTTTGAATTAAAGTTATGTAAGAAATAGTGAAAGAAAGACACCTAGACTGCCTCCCTTTGTCTCCAGAAAGCAGGAAATAAGTCCACCATGTAGGGGCGCCTGGGTGGCTCAGTGGGTTAAAGCCTCTGCCTTCGGCTCAGTTCATAATCCCAGAGTCCTGGGATCAAGCCCCGCGTTGGGCTCTCTGCTCAGCGGGGAGCCTGCTTCCCCCTCTCTCTCTCTGCCTGCTTCTCTGCCTACTTGTGATCTCTGTCTGTCAAATAAATAAATAAAATCTTAAAAAAAAAATCTTCCATGTAAAGAGGAGGCATCTTGCAGCAGGAGGTAAAGAGATATCCCATCACCAGAGATAGGGAACTCAGAGCCAAGGTGGCTATATAAATGAACATTTTATTTTTGCCAATTTACCACCCCTGTCCAAATTCTGTTTTAAATCCCTTATTAAACACGTCTTCTTTGTCCTGTCAACTTGCCACAGATTTATTGCTTCTTTGTCTAAAAGAAAATATAACAGCAGCCTGCATTAGTCATTTGAGTCTCAATTTTAATATCTGGCCTCTGTACACACAAAATTTTGCTTCTTTCTCCTGTTAATCTATCTTACGGCAATTTAATTCTTAGGCCGGCTAGAAGAATGTTGAAGAGTACAGAAATATTTTGCCTCTGCAAAACTTGGTATGATGGGCAGGGTGAACTTCCCTGGCTGAACAGAACTGCAGCTGAGAGGGGATGGGGGGTGGGGGGTATCTAATGTACCTGTAAGTGGTGAGAGTCCTTTTTCTCTAAATTTAGATCAGCTGGAGAAAATATTTGTGGAATCGGTTGCTTGGACTTGGAAAATCTAGTAAATTTGGTAGAATAGTCTTGGTTTGACTAATCATGTCCTTCCTGAGGTGGTCAATTCTTTCCCTTATCTCGTGTCATCTGTCATAAATAGGAATCACTAAGGGGAAAGAATGTCACCCTGGGCCTTACCAGCCTGCTGTTCAAGTCGGGCTCACAGACTGGTGTGTTCACGATTCTTCTCCAACTGGGGTCTGTTTGGACAAACTTTGATGTGGGCTCCCCTTGTAAAAAAACAAAAAAAAACAAAAAAAAAAAACCAGATGAAGTTTTTCCTTTCATCTTGTTCTATGTCCTGAGAGCTTGATCCTGTGACCAGTGAGAACATTCTGTTTGTCTCCACCATTCAGAGAGTACACTTACTTAGATATACCTTGCTGGTCAATTGAATAGACCGGGGTTCTGAAGCAAGAGGTTGTAAGCAGCACTCTGTCCACCAATGCCAAGGGAGTTGTCACAAGAGGTTGCTGCCCAAAGGGGACCTTTGTCATCTTAAACTTTGTTGCTTCTTAGCCCTAGAAAAGTCCCATTCTAGTAGTGCCTGCCTGGTGAAATATCTTAGGGGGTCTGAGACTGGAGACCTCTTATATTTTCATGGGAGACCACAGACACTGTCTTCACTACACCATCCTTTTTGTTACTGGACAAGGGCCCATTGCTCAATGTACATGAAGTCAAACACTGATGCTGGTTTTGTGGTAGAGAAGAAGGGTTTAATTGCAGGGTGCCAAGC
Organism: Enhydra lutris kenyoni; assembly: GCF_002288905.1. Lineage (NCBI taxonomy): Eukaryota > Metazoa > Chordata > Mammalia > Carnivora > Mustelidae > Enhydra > Enhydra lutris. The sequence continues at coordinate 820,358 of NW_019154109.1, read as the reverse complement.
AAGAAGATGGGAGAAAATTTCTCAAATCTGCCTCCCCGAAGGGTGGAAATTGGGTGTATTTAAGTATAAGGGATGAGGATGTGAAAGGGTGTGTAGGTTGATTGGAATATGCTGATTGGTTATATGGGAAAAGGGAGGCCTCCTCCTTTCTGGGTATGGGAATGCAGGAATCCTGTCTTTTCATGGGACACATGTTCATTAAAGGTCAGAGTAAGCATGATAATGGGGGAGATCTCAGAGTGTGTCATCACAAAAGTTAATTTCATTCACTCTTGAACCCGTCTGTACAACTGCAAGAATTCTTCCCAGTTTGCGCTAGCCTTAGCTAGTCTTACTGGTGGTCAGTCAACTTCTGCAAAAAAAGCTCATAAATCAATCAGGTTAACTAGAGTTTCCTTAGGGTGGAACAGCCAAGCGTTCTTTAACTCAGCATATTGGTTTGAGTCCCTTCTATCATTTGATCATTTTCCAGTCTTGAGGGATTGGGAAGGTGACCACTCTGGCTACTTCCTGCTGATTTTAGGAGCACAGTTTGGGGCTTGAGGAATGAAATTATTTTGTACTTACTTGGAAGTATATTCTTGTTCCTGGTTCTGCATGCTCATTTTGCATAACTAGGATATTAGTTCTTTGTTTGACCACCTTGAAACAACACCATGCACGCATTTTGTCATTCCAGATCTAATAACTGGTATGATGCATATGGATAAATCCACTTTAATTAGTCCCTGTAACATCAATGCCTGAGAGAATCTGTGAAAATAAACCTGAAAACCAGTCTGAGCCCAGAATTCCCCTGTCACCATATCCAATTTTTTTAAATACGCAACTGGTTCTCATGTAAAGTTACCAAGTCTTTCATGAATGGGCAAGTCAAAGAGCTTTCTTAAGTCTGGAAGTCCCAATGCTGGTGCCTTTAACAAAAATTTTTAATGATGTGGAATGCCTGGTGACATTATCCTGTCCAATTACAGAGTTCATTGTTTCCTCAGTTGATGGCTTCATAGAAGGGCTTCACTGTGAAGCCAAAGTAGGGAATCTAGATATGGAAGAATTCTGCCATATATAAAAATCTCCACAGTTGTCTCTGGATAGTGGGTAACACAATCCTGGCTAATAACTCTTCCCTATCAGGAAGGAAACTTCTTTGCCCCTGAGAAGACCATTCAAACAGCAAATATTTCACAGAGGGTTGAGAAATTTGCCCCTCTTTTTTGGATACTTCATCCCCAATCAGCTAGAAAGTTCTGAGTCAAATAGTCTTTAGTCTCTGGTCCTACTGGCTATCAAAATGTCAACCACATATTGAAGCAAGGCACCCTCTCTGAGGTGAAGTTCTCGAAGATCTTTAACCAGAACCTCACCAAAAATAGGACATTCTTAAATCCTTGGGGGAGTACAGTCCAGCATTACTGCTGCTTAACCTTCATGTTCAAGTCTTCCCATTCAAAGGCCAATAGTTCTTGAGATTCTGGACTTAGAGGTACACAGAGAAACACCTCCTTTAAGAATCCAGTGAACCAGTGAAAAACTCCAGAGAAGGTGATGAGCAAGGTGTAAGGGTTAGGTACCACCAAGTGACCATTTTCCATTATTTGTCTAATTGCTCTGAGGTCTTGGGCAAAGTGATATTCTTTTGTGCAGTCTTCTGAACCAGCAAGATTGCAGTGTTGGAGGTGAGGGACAGGACTGAATTAGTCCTGTTCCAAAAAGGCAATCGCCAGAGTCTGCATATCTCATGTAAGATGTTCTCTTAGGGAACAGTGTTTTAGGTTTGGAATCTTTGCCTTAGGCAAAACCTCACCTGAAAGCGTGCTATGGTTTTTGCCCCTCCAGTCATCCCATCTGCCCACGTTGGGGGCTTACCTTTTGTAGAATCTCTTCTGACACGTCCATTGGCTGTTCCTGTCCTTACTGTAATATTGCTTGGAACACTCACGTTGCTCTGGTAGTACTTTGATATCTCTTCATGCAGACAAAAAAATGACGTGAGTATTGAGCTCATTCAGCAGGTCCCTTCTGAATAGTGGAGTGGGACACTCAGGCTTCTACAAAAAACTATGCTGCAGGTAAGTTTTTCCAACTTGACAACCTAGGGGTTGGAAGAACCATCTTTGCAAAGGTTCTCCTGATACTCCTGTTAATTTCATGGAGGATAATTTTATTAATCAAGTATTTAATACAGAACAGGTGGTGCCTGTGTCGATCAAAAACTTTGTCATCCACCTTCCCACTTTCAGTTGTGCCAGGGCTCCTTGTGAGAAAGGTTAATGGAGCCTGTGGGTTGTAATAGAGTGAAGGCTTCATCACTTTTGATCAGTCTCAGTAAGCTGGGACATTTCAAGAGTAATGTGATCTTGCTCCCCTTTTTCTCCAGGAGCTTTATTTAATCTAGGAGCAATTCTTTCTTCCCAATGGCTTTCTTGTTTACAATAGGCACATTGCCAAGGCCCCATTGTAGTGTGCCCTTTCTGATTCTGCTTGCCAGGAGTTCTTACCTTGGGTTTGTCACCTCTTTGTCCTTCCCGTGTAAGGGCAGTAGCAAGCAAGGTCACTTGTTTCATCTTGCATTGCTTCTTTTTCTCCCATTTGTGATCTCTACCGTTAAAGACCTCAAAGGCAATTTCTCCCAGTTGTGACATAGACCTTTTTCTATGGCCCTTCCAACCTCTGTCATTTCTTTTGAATATCTAGGACCCTAGCATAAGTTCCCGTAGCATTTGCATCTCAGTTGGGGTCAGCCACCAGCACCACCATGGCAGCTGCAGCCCTTACCAGATTGGCTAGAGCCTCAGCCAGGAGCTTATCAGCTTCTTCTAATATCATTCTCCACTCTTCTGACATACAGAGAGTGATTACTAAACTCTGTACATTTGCCCAGATGAGGTTATGGGTGGCAAGATTGGGGAGAACAAGTTTTCTATTCCTTTTGGAGCCATGTCTATATGTTGGCTTATTATTTTTCCAGTTAAACAAGTTGGAAGTAGAGAAAAAGCAAAGGTACACAAACCATTGCAACGGATTAGTCACCATTGTTTCCTCAATGGTCACTTGCCTTAAAGGGAGTTGCCCTGCCTCAATTTGAGTGGCTCCCTGGCCAAATTTTGCTCCCTGCCCTGTTGGGTATGAGGAGAGACTATTCCTTTTTGTTCTGACTCCTCACGAGCCTGGGACCCTAGAGCCCAGAGCTTGGAGGTTTGCGTAGCTGGAGCCTCTGCTGCACTACCCTATGGAGGTCGACCTGGACCTTTGGTAAATTCAGCCGCACTAGTTAAGGGGTCATCCTGTCGCTTATTAGATTCTGGTAAAACACTGCCCTTTGGGGGTTTATCCCCCCCATTGGACCATAGTCTTACATTTCTTCTGTACCAGCTTGTTTTGCTACAACAATACGAAAGATTGTACAGACAGAATATCCTCATCTCATTTCTCCTCTCTTTTACAGAACAATTCTAACTGGAGAATAGCATTATAATCCAAAGGCCCATTTTCAAGTTACATTTCTCAGGAGTCCAGGGAGCACTGTGGCCCAGCAATATTAAGGAAAAATATCGTCTTGTTTTTCATGGGATCATAACTACAAGCTGCTGAGATTTTAAGTATGCATACCAAAGGGCTGCATGAAGAGATCAAATTACTATTACCCATGCTTTGGCTTTAACTTACTTCCTTTATCCTAACCAAGATATTGCCCAATATAATGCTAGCAAAACTAGATGCACATTATCAAAAAATTCAAGAAGTAAGAAAACCAGAGGACTTCTATGGGTAGGGTCCCTAACTCTTCCTTGAAGTCAGGGTTTCCCCCAGCTAAGGCTTCCTTTCAGAAGTCAAAGCTTCCTTGAGGAACTCTATCAAGTTGACCCCCCAGAAGAGGATCAAAGAGAAAAACTTGTCCCATGCTGTCGCACATGAAGTATTCAAGAACAGACTTTTTCCAAATCAAGTCCTGTTCTTCTACCACACAAAAAAAAAAAAAACTAAAATGTGAAGGTTGGCATCATCCCACCATGCGGGGACCCCTACATCTTCCTGGATCACTGGTCCTGGAAGCTGCTGGACCATTCACAGAATCCTGGGCAAGCAAGGGGCAGTGTACCATAGACAAGTGTCCAGAGAGGACTTAGGGTCCCTTCTTGGTCACCAATTTTGTTACTGAACACAGATGGGTCCATTTCCCAGTGCTCAGCAAGTCCAATGCTGATGCTGGTTTTGTGGTAGAGGAAAAGGGTTTTATTGCAGGGCACCAAACAAGGAAATGGGAGAAAATTTCTCAAATCTGCCTCCACAAGGGGTTGCAGTTAAGTGTATTTAAGAACAAGGGGGCAGGATGTCATAGGTATGTAGGTTGAATGGACTATGTTGATTGGATATAGGGGGAAAGAGAAGTGTTCTCCTTTCTGGATATGGGAATTCAGGAACCCTATCTTTTCATGGGACACATGTCCATTAAATGTCAGGGTAGCATGATGATGGGGGAGAGCTCAGAATGTGTCATCACAGAGGTTACTTTCATTTACTCCTGGTCCTGTCTGTGCAACTGCAAGAATTCTTCTTGGTTTGTTCCAGGCTCAGCTAGTCTTGCTGGTGGAAAGTCAACTTCTGCAAACAAGCTCATAAATCAATCAGGTTAACCAGAGTTTCCTTAGGGTAGAACAGTCAAGCATTTAATTCAATGTTTTGGTTTCACTACCTGTGGAATGAAGACCTTAGCTTTCTTGGGCTATTTTGGGGAGTAAAGTTTTGGATCACGGGGGCTGTGTTATCTAGGCTCTCTCTGAGGACACTTGTGTCCATGATCTAAACCTGGGGAGTGGTCCCCAGTATTTTTTAATTAATTAAAATTTTAATTACAAAATGGTGATTCAGAAGTTCCACATATTACTCAGTGCCCTTCAAGGTCAGTGTACTTTAAATCCCCTTCACCAGTTTCACCCATCCCCCCAGCCCACCTCCCCTTTGGTAACTATCTGTTCTCTATGGTTAAGAGTCTAGGTTTTGGCTTTTTTTTTTCTTTGTTCATTTGTTTTGTTTCTTAAATTCCATATAGGAGTGAAATCATATGGTATTGGTCTTTCTCTGACTTAGCTCATTAGCATAACACTCTCTAGATCTTTCCATGTTGTTGCAAATAGCAAGATTTCATCCTTTCATGGATGGATAATTTCAATGGATAATAATCCATTGTGTGTGTGTATGTCTACAGCTTCTTTATCTATACATCTATCGATGGACACTTGGGCTGCCTCCATATCTTGGCTACGTAAATAATGCTGCAATAAAATAGGGGTGCATAGGCCCCTTCGAATTAATGTTTTCATATTCTTTGTGTAAGTACCCTGTCGTGTGATTACTGGATCATAGGGTAGTTTTATTTTTAACTTTTTGAGGAACCTCCATACTGTTTTCCACAGTAGCTGCACCAGTTTGCTTTCCCACCAACAGTGCAAGAGGGTTCTTTCACCAATGTCCTATAGTTCAGAGTTTTACCCCTTTGGTTAGGTTTATTCCTAGGTATCTTATTATTTTTGGTGAATTGTAAATGGGATTTTTTTTCCTTAATTTCTCTTTCTGCTGCTTCATTTTTAGTGTATAGAAACACAAAAGATCCTGTGACTTCACAGAATTCATTTATTAGTTCCAGCAGATTTTGATGGAGTCTTCTAGGTTTTCTCTATATAGTATCATGTCATCTGTAAATCAAAGTTCTACTTCTCTTTACCAATTTATACATATCTTATTTCTTACTTGATTGGTATAACTAGGACTTCTGGTACTATGTTGAATAAAAGTGGTTAGATCATCCTTGTCTTGTTCCTGACCTTAGGGGGAAGCTCTCAATTTTTCCCCATTGAGTATGATGTTCATTGTAGGTTTTTCATAGATGACCTTTCTTATGTTGGGGGTGTGTTCCCTCTAAACCCACTTTGTCAGGAACTTTTATCATGAATGGATATTGTATTTTATCAAATGCTTCTTCTGCATCTATTGAAATGATCATAGTGGTTTTTATCCTTTCTCTTATTGATGTGATGTATCACATTGATTGATTTGCAAATATTGAACCACCCTTACATTCCAGGAATAAATACCATTTTATCGTGGTGACTGATTTTTTTTTTAATGTATTGTTTGATTCTATTTGCTAGTATTTTGTTGGGGATTTTTGCCTCTATGTTCGTCAGAGATATTGGCCTATAGTTCTTTTTTGTGGGGTCTTTAATGGGTTTTGGTATCAGGTAACACTGACCTCAGAATGAATTTTGAAGTTTCCTTCTATTTTGGGGAATAGTTTGAGTACAATAGGTATTAAGTCTTCTTTATATGTTTGGTAGAATTTGCCATAGAACTGTTTGGTCCTGGACTTTTGCTTATTGCGAGTTTTTTTTTATTACAATTCAATCTCCTTGCTGGTAATTAGTCTGTTCAAATTTTTTATTTCTTCTTGCTGCAGTTTTGGTTATTTATGTGTTTCTAGAAACTCATCCATTTCTTCTGGGTTGTCTAGTTTTTTGACATATAGTTTTTTATAATATTTTATGACAATTTTTTGTTCCTGTGATGTTGGTATTTCTCCTTTTTCATTGGTGATTTTGTTTATTCAAGACCTGTTTTTTAGGAGTCTGGCTAGAGGTTTATCCATTTTGTTGATCCTTTCAACCAACTCCTGGTTTCATTAATCTATTTTACTGTTTTTTTAATTTCTATTTTGTTTACTTCTGCTCTGATCTCTATTTTTTCCTTATTTCTGCTGGTTTTAGGTTGTTTGTTCTCTTTCTAGCTCCTTCAGGTGTAAGGTTATGTTGTTTGAGATTTTTCTTGCTTCATGAGGTACGTCTGTATTGCTATAAATTTCCCTCTTCAAATAGCTTTTGCTGCATCCCAAAGATTTTGGATGACTATGCTTTCATTTGTCTCCATTTATTTCCACTTTGATTTCTTGGTTGACCCATTCACTGTTATTTAATTTTTTATTAAATATTAAATAAAATATTATTTTTATTTGATCATGTTATTTAATCTACTATAATTGCATTCTTTCCAGATTTTTTTCTTGTGATTGAGTTCTAATTTCATAGTATTGTGGTCAGGAAAGATACATGGTAGGAATTTGGTATTTTTGAATTTGTCTTTTTTTTTTGTCAAGACTTATTTTGTGGACTGATATGTGATCTATTCTGGAGAATGTTCGATGTGCACTTGAAAAGAATGGGTATGCTTCTCTTCTAGTGTGGAATGTTCTGAATATATCTTTTAGATGGAGCTGATCCAATATGTCACGCAAAGTCACTGTTTCCTTGTTGACTTTTAGTCTGGGTGATCTATCCATTGAGGTCAGTGGGATGTTAAAGCCCCCTACTATTACTGTATTACTATCAATTGCTTCCATATTTGTTAGTAGCTGCTTTATGTATTGGGGTACTCCCATGTTGGGTACATATTTACATGTGTTATATTTCTTGTTGGATTGTTCCTTTTATGATTATATGGTGTCATTCTTTGTCTCTTGTGATAGTCTTTGTTTTAAAGTCTTTTTTGTCCAGTTTAGTCTTAATAGTGTTGTCAGTGCATTCATCCAACTCCAGGGATTGAGAATGGTGTTCAAAATGAAAGTGTAAAATCAGCCAAACAGCACAGATGTGTCATAGCACCTGACCAGTACAATGGGTCTCTTAATCACTATGAAGTTTGAGAGAGGTATTCCGAGTAAGGATAATCTTTTCTAACATAATTTTAGCCACAGAAGAGGCATTGGAAAGCTTCAGTCCAGTGAGAAAACATACAAACCATTACTAAAACACTTTATTCTCGAGATGGAGGGAGCTGTATGAAATCCATTTGCCAACCCTCAAATTGTTCATTTGGCAATTTAACATGCCCAGGGCCAGTAGGGATAGGTTTCCCAGTATTGTAATTTGGACAAAAGGAACAACCAAGGTAGGCAGTTTTGTGGGATGGTTAACATTTCCCCACCAATATTGGTTCATGAACACTACCATTTTATCAGTAGAACAGTAGTTTAATGCATATTCAGTTGTAAGTAGTGGGAATTTTAGAATTCCTGCTAGGGCTGGATAGTTATTTGGTCCAAACTAGAGTTCTTTTTATCAAACCAACAATGATTACATTTCTAATATTGTTTCTTCTTTCCTGGAGCCAATTTTTGGACATCTCTCATCAGTTTTTCTCAATCGTTATTTGAGAGACCATCCCTTTGAAACATAACCGTGGTTTAACTATTGGTCTCCGTGAGAGCTGCATATGTGGAAATATCAGCAAGGTAGTTTCCTTTAACATGCTGGGAGTCAGGTCTGGAATGTCTGAGAAGGTTAATAATAGCTATAACCCCTGGCAAAAGTATGGTTTCTAATACATTTTGGACATAGGAACCATTTTTAAATGTATTTCCATTGGAGGTAAGGAGACCTTATTGTTACCGTAACATTCCAAAATTATGAGCAACCCCAAAGGCATCAGTATAAATGTTTAGTTTTACCCTTGGCCAAAGTACACACTCAGGTAAGGGCATATAACTCAGCCTGTTGGGCTGCAGTAGCCAAAGATAAAGGTGCTGTCTCAGTGACTTCAAAAGGAGTTGCAATAGCAATGCTTGGCATAATATTTACCATTTTTATCCTTTAATTTGTAACCATCAGTAAACTATGAATACGCATTGGTAGTAGGATTGGTTAGAGGGGTTTCCTATAAATTGTCACAGGGAGTCAAAAGGTGCAAATTTCCATCCTCAGCCATTGGGTTTTCCATAGGTAAAAAAGGAGTATTACAGGGACTAGTGTAGCAGAGAATGAGAACCTGAGCCTTGTAATCTCCTGTAACAGGCTTGATACACAGAAGGGGTTCTCCATTTATAGGGAATTAATACCAGGGAGAAGTTTTGCATGGTCCATTTGAATCCTGATGGGAGGTACACTGTGGACTCTGTGGATATCACTGAAGATTTTACCCATAAAGAGGACGGCGGTTGATCTAATGGGAACAAATGATCAATGTCCTTGGACTCCGCTCTAGCACTATTAGAGACCAAGTATAGAAAAGATGCCAAAGCATCATTTATTTTCCTTGCTTGACTATTTTAGTTATTACTGTCAAATTCTAGAATTATTTCCCCCTTTTGGGAGAAAGAAATGCCTGCATGGTATTTTTCTAAGAAATCTTGAAATAAATACAGGTGGAGGAACTAAAGAGAAAGGATTGTGTATCTCTCAAAGAGCCTAGACAAAAGGGAATAGATTCAGAGACAGGAACTTGTTGGGGTTTATTAGAGCCCACTACTGTTGGAACTGGTTTAGTACTCCAAGGCAGGTACTGCTTTATAGCAATGGGGTTGATCTCCAAGAATGAAGCTCTGGTGTTAGTAGGAGAAGGGAGAGATTTCATTCCCATTCTGAAGAATGGTTCCTCTGATGTGATTGAGAGAGAAGATTGGGAAGAGCCCCTTAGCTCCTTGGAGCCCCATCAGTGGTAATTAGGAGAACATTAAAAAGGTTGGCCAGAGGGTTGAAGACATCTGGAGCACTTAAATTTGTAACAGTCTTCTTTCCAATGCCCTTGTTCTTTGCAATAAGAGCAGAAACTAAGTTTCCAGTTTTGTTTAAAGGTCTTAATTCCCTGGAGTTGAAAACTGAAAATTTTTGTACTCTTTCCTTTAAATAATTCATCTAGGGTGCAAGTGAGCTGGTTTGCCAAATTAACTAAATCTGGAGTGGATATGATTTCCCATTACATCATGGTCTTTTTAACTAAAAGGGAAAGATCTCAGATCTGCCCATTAATAAAGTGTTAAATGCTACCCAAGGGGATTCAACATCTAAGATAAGACCAGCATTTTTTTTAAAGATAGTTTAGAATCAAGTGTAATGATCATGAACAGATTCATCAGGCTTTTGTGTTCAAGCCTGCATTTTCTTCCAGTCAACAGGCTTTCTAAAAAAGCTACTATAGGGGTGTCTGGGTGGCTCAGTCAGTTAAGCATCTGCATTCAGGGCATGATCCTGAGGTCCAGGGATGGAGCCCAGCATCTGGGCTCCCTGCTCGGTGGGGAGTCTGCTTTCCCTACTCCCACTGCCTTTAGCTCCCCTGCTTGTGATCTCTCTCTCTCAAATAACTAAAATCTTTTTTTTTTTAAAGCTACTATAATTCTTCAGTGGAGATCTCCAGCAAGTGTTCTAGCATCTTGCAAAAAGTTAGGGCTCTGTTTCTCTAAATCCTGTTCAAAATGTTCCCATCGGGCTAGTTTCATCTAACATTTGGACTGATTCTCATCAACAAGCATGTGGACTAATTAATATAAATCTGAGAAATCAGGTTGGCAAGTTTGAAAACCTATGTTAAATTCTTCAGCAAACTTATGAGGGTCCTCAGTCACTAAAGGAATCTCTTTATGGCTCACAATTCAGCCTTAGTCCAGGAACAAGAGAAACTTGGGATTTATTTAGATCCTCAGAAGACTTAACTTTAAAGGGGCAGGTTTTAATAGGTTTGGGAGAGGAAGCGGTGGAGGAAGTTTCAGAGGAAAACAGAAATTTAGCAAAAAGATTAGAATGAGGGATCAGAGGGAACAGAAGAGATGGGAAAGGTGCAGAGAGAATAGAGGAAGGTGATGCTAGAGATGGGGCCTGAGCATAAGACAGCTGTTATGTCAAGAAGATGAAGGAGGGGGAAAGAAGAAGCCTCAGAAGCCTTTCTGCCTTTTCTCTCTCTCTCTCTCTCTCTCTCTCTCTCTCTCTCTTTTTTTAAATTTTCACCTTCAGGGGTGCCTGGGTGGCTCAGTGGGTTAAGCCTCTGCCTTCAGCTCAGGTCATGATCTCAGGGTCCTGGGATCGAGCCCCACATCAGGCTCTCTGCTCGGCAGGGGGCCTGCTTCTCCCTTCTCTCTGCCTGCCTGTCTACTTGTGATCTCTCTGTCAAATAAATAAAAATCTTTTAAAAAATTTTAAAAATAAATTTTTGCCTTCATTAATAGATTGTATTTTGCAGAAGTGATTTTGGATTCCTTGTCCGATTTGAATTCCAAATGATGAGGTTTGGAAGTTTCAAAATACCAATTAAGATGGGAAACTCATTCAGTTTTGTCAATTTTAGGTCATGGCTGCCCAACTCAGTTTGGGGACAATTAAGTTTGGGGAGACTGGAAGTTCCGCATAATGCCTACTGAAGTTCTAGATTACTTTTGGTTCAGTCAGTCCACTTAGATACAAATGTCCATGCAGAGGGATGATAGTTTTTAAACACAAAACTGACCAAAGTCCCACAAGTTGGGGTGGGCACCTTCAAAGCATTTTGAGGACTAGGATCCCATTTCTTAGAGGTTTTGTTTTGTTTTTCTCTAGAGCAAAAAAGAAAATTTCTAAAGAGCACTGTTTTGACAGGAATAGCCTGGTTTCAGAAAGAATTGGAACAAAGGCCAGCACAGTTCCAGTAAGAACAGCTTGGTTGCAAACAGAATTCAGACCAAAGGTCAGTGCATTTCCATTAGTAACAGTCCAGTTCCAAAAAAGAGCTGGACCAAAGGCCAAAAGACTGCTCTCAGAGATGTTTTTAAAAGGGGGGAGGCAGGGCTTAAAACTTACCCCAAATAAAGCCTGGAGAGACTGAACACAAATTGGAGAGCTCAAAACCTCGGAGAAAACTTACCCTCAAACTCTAAGGTCAGGGAGAAAGTGGTGAGCCCAGTCAGCTGTGTGTGTACCAGCACCTGTTTGCTCACTAGCCTTGGAGTTCTTGGAGGGGGGGTCTTCTCTAGATCCCACTTCTGATCACCAAGTAATGTTAAAATTAAGCTGCTAGTCATTTTGCCAGCCAAATATATGTTAATTAGGAAGAGCAGAGGGCACCTGGGTGGCTCAGTTGTTAAGTACCTGCCATCAGCTCAAGTCATGACGGGATCAAGCCCCACATAGGGCTCCCTGCTCATCAGGAAGTCTGCTTCACCCTTTCCCACTCCAACTGCTTGTGTTCCCTCTTTCACTGTGTCTGTCCCTGTCAAATAAATAATTAAAAATCTTTAAAAGGGGGGGTGGCGGATAGCAAAGAATCGCAATCCAGGACAAGCAAGCTCAGGCAAAACCATAGGCAGGTCTGGAGAACAAAGGTGGGGTATGCTCTTTTATAGAGGAGAGGGGAAGTGGGGAAGGCCATTTTAAACAAAAAGTCTATTGGAGGGGCACCTGGGTAGCTCAGTGGGTTAAAGCCTCTGCCTTCGGCTCAGGTCATGATCTCAGGGTCCTGGGATCGAGCCCCACATCAGGCTCTCTCTGCTCAGCAGGGAGCCTGCTTCCTCCTCTCTCTCTGCCCGCCTCTCTACTTGTGATCTCTCTCTGTCAAATAAATAAATAAAATCTTTTAAAAACAAAAAAGACACACAAAACAAAAACAAGTCTACTGGAGTAAACTGGGAGTTTGAAGGATAGTGGCTTCTCATTTGCTACGTTGTGACTGTATCTCATTGGCTGGACTGTGGGGCAGGGGAAGAGGAAAGCCTTTCTTCCTCCTGCTGGAGTAGTTACGTGGTATCCATGTGCAAGGTCCCTCTCTTCCTGTTGGATTTGCAATTTATAAGAAGTGGTAGGTCATGAGAGCATCTCCTGCTGAACCTACCCATTCCATTTTAGTGAGGTTTCCCTTTATTAATTTTCACAGTATTAGAGCTAATTTAAGGTGATTGGTTTAATTAAAATAGACATGACTTTAGAGTTAACGACATTCAATATAATACATTTATCTTACGTAAGTTCACTAATCAAATAACTTCATATTATCTCTGTTACAAAATTAGTCAACAAAAATAACTTAGAATGATAACTGAGTTATATATCATGAATTATTCCTTGGTGATTTAAACATAATTGTTGGGAGCAAATGATTTACATATATGTAAGAGGAATAAGAATTTGTACATAAACTTTTTAGCAACAGTTATGTTTTATAGCATGCATATTTAAAAACAACTCCCAAAATGTTTTTGGTAACCTGAAACCTTTAAATCATTTCCAAATAGGACAAAATAATGAAATATTCATTGCTGAACATAGGTTTATTTACTTTTGACTTCCCTATTTCAAACAAACTAAAGATAAAGTTTAGTTAGTAAACGTGTTTGTTTACTAACTGCTGTTTAGTAAACATGTTTCATGCTTTGTTGAAACATCCTGCTATGAGGAAGTGTGTTTCTAGAAATTATAAAATGTGTTACAAATCTAAACAAAAATGCTGGTGTAACAATAGTTCACAATTGTGTACTAATATTTCACTAGAAATTAGGTTTCTATGGGTTGAGAAAGCTAACTCATATATGTGGTTAAAGTGACTACAAATAAAAACATTTTCATATGCAAGCAAAGTAGATTATATGCCTTCAGTAAAAGAAGGTATGAGAAACAGAAATGCATTTTTTTTTTAAGGAAAAGAAAGTAATTTTGTCCTAAAGAGAGGCTGGAAAGGAGGGAAAATATAGGACAAAATCTGAATGTAAAGGGGAAAAAAAAGTGTAAAGGTTTATGGAAAAGGAATCTTTGAGAAGGAATTGTATGTGAAGTCAGGACTGCCTAAGATTCAAATAAAGTAAGTAAATCACATAAATGAACTTTCATCAAAAGTACACTGGTAGAAAATTAAAATTAGGTTTTCACTTTGGCAAACTTGAACTGTTGTTCTTGGTAAGAGATTATAAAAGGCCTCAGCTTTTCTGCTTAGAAAAGAGGGTTTTATGTTTTATCAAAATCTGTGTTTTATGATATCTTTATCATCAGATTTTTGATTACTTAATGAAACAATCTTCTTAATATTAAGAGTTTTGCTCACAACTATGTCACCTTCTGCATTTGCCTTTGAAATCTTTCATTGTCACTTTGTTTAAACAGAATTGTTGTTTCATAATGATTTGTGATCTTATTTAATCAAATGTTCAAACCTTTTTACATTCTTTGACAAATGTCCCAATATCAAACTCTAAAATGAAGTCTTTTGACCACAAACTGTCTAGAGGATCCCTGGAACATTTGGAAGGATTTGTTCTTCTAACATAATAGAGACATTAAACTAATTAGGTGTATTAGGTGTGCTAAACACCATGAGAATCATTGTCAAATAAGTGATACCCTCTTTGATTATACTTGTGTAGATATGTTGTTAAAATAAGTGTTTTAAAAATTATATGAAATTCCTAAAAATCTGATATGCAACTGTAACCAGTTATAGTTGTATTTATTATCTTAAAATGTGTGTGTGTCACAGTTATAACCAAATTTCTTTCTTAATTGTGTTGTAATCAACTCTAATCAGATCCTTACCCATTGCCATTTTTAAGTCTTTTATCATTTACAGATAATTATACTTTCTCTCAGATGTTTTTATAAGTGCTTCTGAAAAAACTCTTCCTCAAGAACATTCATGAAAATGACTCTAGAACACAAGTTTCTTGTAACTTTAAGATCAAAAACTGAACTGGGTAAGCAATTTCCAAGACCAATGGAAAAACCAGATTTAAGCAAACCAAGAATTAATTACAAGGGACTGAATATTGAGGAAGATGATTATTATATTATGACTGTTTTTTAGGAATATTGCTGATTTTTTAATGTTTTGTTCCATATTTAAGGAAACCTTTTCTCTTAAGCTAACTGATTTGTGGCAATTGTTGAATTACACCTTTTTAAGCAGAACTGAAATATTTATCTTTTTCTCCCTACCTGATCCCTCCAGAATTCAGAAACTCAGTAAGCATTCTTTTATCTTCTTGGCAATAGATTTATTTGCATAAGTTCAACAAGAATGTTCTCCTTGTAACAGAACACAATTGGAAATATAGGCAATATTACCAAGGCTTTGACTATAATGTCATATTTGAGAGAAAAATGCACAGACTTAGATATAACCAAACATCTTTAAGGAACTAAGATTGACTTTATAGAGCCAATAAAGACTCCTGGAAACTCAGCCTCATACTCTGCTTACAGGGTTCCCAAAGCCTTACCAGTTACGTTAAAAAAAAAAAAAAAAAAGTCACTTCCTGGAAGGTGCCAGAACCTCAGGCTATTTTGAGGACTTTGAGAAGAGAAGTAACCCAAACCTAAAGGTATTGCAGGCAGAGTCTGAGGGTGAGAATTTGGGTTGGCTTCTTAGCCTTGAGAGGCTGTTAAAAATTCAAATCTAAGAATTCCTTTTTTTTTTTTTAAGATTTTATTTATTTATTTGACAGAGATCACAAGTAAACAGAGAGGTAGGCAGAGAGAGAGAGGCAGAAGCAGGCTCCCTGCTGAGCAGAGAGCCTGATGCGGGGCTCGATCCCAGGACCCTGAGAGCATGACCTGAGCCAAAGGCAGAGCCTTTAACCCACTGAGCCACCCAGGTGCCCCTCAAATCTAAGAATTCTTTATAAAAAGTTCCAGCAAAGCTGATTTAAAAGAATTTATATGATTAATCACTATTCTCACTATACTTATATCAATAATCAGGCCAAGTTTATACAAGCTAAACTTATTTTTAAACAATCTGGTCCCAACTTGGCTAACTTTGAAAATGAGAGTAACTTAAGAGAAAAAAAAAAAAAAAGGTTGTTTCAGTAACACACCTCTGTTCATTGTTTTTGAGGTTTTGTTTCCTACCTATAAACTAGACTAAATCCTGAATCCTTCTACTTCCTTCCAAAGTCTGGCTACAACTCTCCATAATAATGTTTCTAATTTTCTCCCACCTATTTGACTTAGAATCACTAAGAAGTAAAACATCCTTTTTCTTGAAGCCCTACAAACTGAACAGGAATGACATTATGTAAACTTCAGGGAAATAACCCTAATAGCTCATATATAGACAGTCTTCATACCTGTCTCTATGGGCCACTCAAAAATATAACTAGAGACCCTCGAACTACAAATCAGGAAAATCGGTCTGATTGCCACTGCCTGCCTTCCCTCTTTGAAGATGCTCTTCGAGCCTGATAGCTGTGCAGGTGGTTGTGGACAGGCTTGAATTCCACAGGCTTGGAAGACCCCAGCTCCCCAAGGCCAGCAAATGGGGTATACACTGCACATTTATGCGCCACATAGGCCAGGTTAGGCAGAGACCTGGCACAAGGCAAACGTCAAGGCCAGATCATGGGAACAGGGTCTTGAGGGTCCATGGCATCTACTTAATTCCAAGTGCTAACCTACACAAATGTGCACATTTCCCAGAGAAATTTATCCATGTGCAACAGGTGGTATTCACTATTGTGCAAATGCCTTTTTGTTCAGTGAGTAGATAAACAAGAACTCTGTAATTATCCGATGAATTACGTGATCACTGTATGAGTTGTGGAGTCGGCCAGTTCTCCTAATATTAGAGATTTTTCATCACAAGTTTATTGGCATGTACTTCAATCCATGGGAGAAGTCTCTCCCTATGGAGGCAAACCCAGAATCATGTGGGCCTCCTGGATGTTCCCATTTAAGGCAGCCATAGAGGCTTAATGGGATGGACCAGTGGGAGGCTTATGACTTGTTACAGATTTTTTAAGAGGCTCTACACCCCATGTGGAGCCCAATGCTGGGCTTGAACACCTGACCCTGAGATCAAGACCTGAGCTGAAATCAAGAGTTGGATGCTTAACTGCCTGAGCCACCCAGGTCCCCTTGATTTGTTATGGATTTTAACAGAAATAGTTAAATGTCCCAATAAGCATTGGCTTCTGATCCATCTACCATCTAAACATTCATTTGTCCATGGGAAATGTGTCCATTTCAAAGAAAAATGACTAGGTAGAGTGTAGAGGACTCCAGCTAAGGTCTAATTATTGACAGATTTGGTAGCTGGTATTTTGATTGACCCATTCAATCCACGAATCAAGGAGTTGGAATGACATTACATGAAAGGCTATCTCTTCTTTAAGGAGTCTTGTCTAAAATCCTTACAAAGAGGTATAAATCTATTTGGTGCAAAGAAACAGGTGGTAAGGAAAAAAATGTGCAGGAGCAAAGGTTGTGCATTGACAAAGGTGGAGATGTTTAGTTGAGCCAGTAGGTGATGACCGGGGAAAGGCTGAAGCAAGGTACAGTAACACTGGTCGTAACAGCTGAAAAGGTAGTGTCCATGGACTGGCAGGTATAAGTGACAGCAGCACTTGGGACTAAAGAGAAGTTAGGTCCAGGTAAGACCAAAAGTCTCCAATATTGTGAACAGATTAGAGTTTCTGGTGTCAGATCCAGCAGAGAGGTTTCCCCCTTTTGCCATAGACAGAGGAATGCAGCAGATAAGAGTGTGGTTTCTCTAAGTGAAAGAGGAAAAAACAGCAAGGTAAGAAGCAACAGGGACAAAAGCATATAAAGGCCTAGTCCAGTCCTCTTGGGAAAGCTCCAAGTCCTGGAAATCTTTATGTCAAGTTGGGGTGCAGGTCCAGTCAGGGTTTGGTCGTTTCTTTAGTTATAACATGTGAATCTAAGAACCTATTCCTTGGAGTCTGACAGCACAAGGATTGGTTAACACTATTTGATTTGCGTTTTTCTCATGGGTTGAAGAGAGTCTTTCTGGAGATGCCTTTTTCAATAGATGAATCCCCCATGTCATAAGGTATGATGTTCAAGGTCTTCATCCCTTGGGAGTACACTGTGAAAAGACTGCTATACAAAGTGTGGTTATTTTTAAGAAAGGCCATTAGTTCTTTACAATATTGAAGTATAGCTCCTTTTATAAACTGAGTCAAAGAAGTAGGGGTCAGGGATACTGAGTGTCCTGTTACAAAGAGAACAGATTCTTACTGAATTTGTGTAAATACATTGTAATGAAAACTAAGAATATTTAATAAGAGTTTCAGAATTCTGGAGGGATCGGATAGAAAAGGATAAATGCTTTAACCTTTGTTGTAAAGATTATACTTGACCAAATTGCTGTTAAGCGATAGATTGTTTAAAGAGAAAAAAGAGTCCATTAAATCTGGAAAAACATATTAAAGCAATCGGTTTTCCATTTGAGTTTTAGAAATTCTACCAAATTCAGTGTTATGATCTTAAATTTATCAAAACCTGTGATCTACAGTACTTGTCAAGTTTTTGTCATGAATCTCTTTGAAGATGAAGTACTTAAACAATAACTTCCCATAAATGACAAAGACATAAAAATAAGAATGACTAGAGATCTGAGGAGAGTTCATTATGATGTAATTGACAAGGAAATTGGGTTATTTAATAGTAGATAACACTTCAAGATCATAATATACCAGGACATATCAGATTTCTAGGAGTTTCATACCATTTCTAGAACACCTATTTTAACAGTATCCATATAAATATCTATACAAATCAAAGAAATTTTAGCATCAATTATTTGACAATGCTTCCTATATACCAAATAAGCTTAATTTAGCATAACGGCTCCCTTTTTAAAAGAAGAGGGAACAAACATGAGATTTTCCAGAGGGTCTCTGGAAATTCTGTTACTTTTAGGTCAAAAAAACTTGACTTATAATTTGGTTTGAAAAAGTTTGTCAAAAATGTCAAATTTTTTTTTGTGGTACCTGGGTGGCTCAGTCAGTTGGGCTGACTCTTGATTTTGGCTTGATCGTGATCTCAGGGTCATGAGATCAAGCCCCATGCCAAGTTCTGTGCTCAGTACAGTCTGCTTGAGATTCTGTCTCCCTCTGCTCCTCCTCCTTCTCATATTCACTTTCTCTCAAAAAAATAAGATCTCAAATATATAAAAATGTTTTGAACACTTGATTGAATGTAATCATAGACCATTATAAAGTGATATTTAATTATCTATTTGATCAAAATGACAATAAAAGATTTCAAAGGCAAATATAATGGTCACATACTTACAAGCAAAACTTACCTCTTTTAATACACAGAAGACCTCCGTTTACTTGAGTAATCAAGAAGCTGATGAAGACTGGCCATAGAAATTTTGTTTTCTAGGCAGATTACATTAAAGGCAAAGAAAAATCTTTGTTTACAACTTCTTACGGAGAGTGGACCAATCTAAATAAAGTTTAGTTTTAACAGAAAACCAAATTCTAATTATATACCAGTGCGCTTTTTATCTTAAAATTACCTTTTTAAAAAACTTAAACCTAATCTTGACTACTTATAAAATTCCTTTCTTAATAGTCCTTTTCCATAAACCTACAACTTTCAAGATCTGTGTAGGGTTTGTCTTATTTTAAAAATTCAGGAACAATGATTTTTCTTTAGAAGAAAATTAATTTTCCTTATAAAGTCCATCATACCTTTTCTTATTAAAAAATATTCTATTTTTTAACCTATTGTTCATATATAGCCATTTTCTCCCTCACTGTTTCTAATAGTTTTATTTTAAAAATGCTAACAATTTCATCAGTTCAAATGTCTTTTTTTTTTTAATTTCAAAAATGTATAAAGCTTATCTAGAAAAGAAATGATACAGGATACATTACAGAATAATGATAGATTTACCCTTAGAAGATAACATAATTGCTTATGCATTACATTGGGGAAAATTCTTTTAAATATAGTTTCAGTGAGTTAATAAGCACAGCGTTATTCCCATTTTTTACATTTATGTTTACAAATACCTACTTTTTTTTTTAAGATTTTATTTATTTGACACAGAGATCACCAATAGGCAGAGAGGCAGGCAGAGAGAGAGGGGGAAGCAGGCTCTCTGCTGAGCAGAGAGCCCAATGCGGAGCTCGATCCCAGGACCCTGGGATCACTACCTAAGCTGAAGGCAGAGGCTTAACCCACTGAGTCACCCAGGCACCCCACAAATACCTACATCTTAATGAAAGAAGTTGTTACTTGAAAGACTGACTATACAGTTTATACCATCTTTTAAATAACCTCTTTTAATAAAAGGTAAACTTACTCCTGAAGCTGTTTCAAAAAATTGAAGCAGAAGGAAAATTTCCAGACTCTTTCTATGAAGCCAGCATTACCTTGATCCCCAAACCAGGCAAAGACCCTACCAAAAAGGAGAATTTCAGACCAATATCACTGATGAATATGGATGCTAAGATTCTCAACAAGATCCTAGCAAACAGGATCCAACAGCACATTAAAAAGATTATCCACCATGACCAGGTGGGAGTCATTCCTGGGCTACAAGGATGGTTCAGCATTCGCAAATCAATGTGATAGAACAAATTAATGAGAGAAGAGAGAAGAACCACATGGTCCTCTCAATTGATGCAGAAAAAGCATCTGACAAAATCCAGCATCCATTCCTGATTAAAACACTACAAAGTATAGGGATAGAGGGAACATTCCTAAATTTCATAAAATCTATCTATGAAAGACCCACAGCAAATATCATCCTCAGTAGGAAAAAGCTTGCAGCCTTCCCGTTGAGATCAGGAACACGACAAGGGTGCCCACTCTCATCACTCTTGTTCAACATAGTATTAGAAGTCCTAGCAACAGCAATCAGACAACAAAGAGAAATAAAAGGTATCGAAATTGGCAATGAAGAAGTCAAACTCTCTCTCTTCGCAGATGACATGATTCTTTATATGGAAAACCCAAAAGACTCCACCCCCAAACTACTAGAACTCATACAACAATTCAGCAACATGGCAGGATACAAAGTCAATGTACAGAAATCAGTGGCTTTCTTATACACTAACAATGAAAATACAGAAAGGGAAATTAGAGAATCGATTCCATTGACTATAGCACCAAGAACCATAAGATACCTGGGAATAAACCTAACCAAAGAGGTAAAGGATCTGTACTCGAGGAACTACAGAACACTCATGAAAGAAATTGAAGAAGACACAAAAAGGTGGAAGACCATTCCATGCTCTTGGATTGGAAGAATAAACATTGTTAAAATGTCTATACTGCCTAGAGCAATCTATACTTTTAATGCCATTCCGATCAAAATTCCACCAGTATTTTTCAAAGAGCTGGACAAATAATCCAAAAATTTGTATGGAACCAGAAGAGACCCCGATTCGCTAAGGAAATGTTGAAAAACAAAAACAAAACTGAGGGCATCATGTTACCTGATTTCAAGCTTTACTACAAAGCTGTGATAACCAAGACAGCATGGTACTGGCATAAAAACAGACATATAGACCAGTGGAACAGAGTAGAGAGCCCAGATATGGACCCTCAACTCTGTGGTCAAATAATCTTCGACAAAACAGGAAAAAATATACAGTGGAAAAAAGTCTCTTCAATAAATGGTGCTGGGAAAACTGGACAGCTATAATGTAGAAGAATGAAACTTGACCATTTTCTTACACCGTACACAAAGATAAACTCAAAATGGATAAAAGACCTCAACGTGAGACAGGAATTCATCAGAATCCTAGAGGAGAATATAGGCAGTAACTTCTTTGATATCAGCCACAGCAACTTCTTTCAAGATATGTCTCCAAAGGCAAAGGAAACAAACGCGAAAATGAACTTTTGGGACTTCATCAAAATCAAAAGCTTCTGCACAGCAAAGGAAGCAGTCAACAAAACAAAGAGGCAACCCACGGAATGGGAGAAGATATTTGCAAATGACAGTACAGACAAAAGGTTGATATCCAGGATCTATAAAGAACTTCTCAAACTCAACACACACAAAACAGATAATCATATCAAAAAAATGGGCAGAAGATATGAACAGACACTTCTCCAATGAAGACATACAAATGGCTATCAGACACATGAAAAAATGTCCATCATCACTAGCCATCAGGGAGATTCAAATTAAAACCACACCGAGATATCACCTTACACCAGTTAGAATGGCCAAAATTAGCAAGACAGGAAACAACATGTGTTGGAGGGGATGTGGAGAAAGGGGAACCCTCTTACACTGTTGGTGGGAATGCAAGTTGGTGCAGCCACTTTGTAGAACAGTGTGGAGATTCCTCAAGAAATTAAAAATAGAGCTTCCCTATGACCCTGCAATTGCACTACTGGGTATTTACCCCAAAGATACAGATGTAGTAAAAAGAAGGGCCATCTGTACCCTAATGTTTATAGCAGCAATGGCCACGGTCGCCAAACTGTGGAAAGAACCAAGATGCCCTTCAACGGACGAATGGATAAGAAAGATGTGGTCCATATACACAATGGAGTATTATGCTTCCATCAGAAAGGATGAATACCCAACTTTTGTAGCAACATAGACGGGACTGGAAGAGATTATGCTGAGTGAAATAAGTCAGGCAGAGAGAGTCAATTATCATATGGTTTCACTTATTTGTGGAACATAACAAATAGCATGGAGGACAAGGGGAGTTAGGAGAAGGGAGTTGAGGGAAATTGGAAGGGGAGGTGAACCATAAGAGACTATGGACTCTGAAAAACAATCTGAGGGTTTTGAAGGGGCAGGGGGAAGGAGGTTGGGGGAACCAGGTGGTGGGTATTGGAGAGGGCACGGATTGCATAGAGCATTGGGTGTGGTGCAAAAACAATGAATACTGTTACGCTGAAAATAAATTTTAAAAAATTTAAAGAAAACAGAAGTGAAAAAAAAAAAAAGGTAAACTTACATGAAAAAGCAAATGGGAATATCCCCGTGGTTAACTCATTGACACTACATTATGTATAAACTGTCCTTCAAGTAACATCTTTTGTTCTTCATTAAAATATGTGTTTGTTAAATAGGTGATGGGGATTAAGGAAGGCACTTGTGCTGAGCACTAATATTAGTTTTAACTAACTGGAATTTAAATAAAAACTTAAAAATAAGTAAAAACAAGCAAGCAAATGTTATATCTATTTGTTGTTGTCTGGCTGCAAGTCTGAAAAGACAAGCAACAGAGTGCTAGTCTGCTAAAAAAACAAAAAAACTCCAGTTTGGCATTGAGGAGTTATCACTGTGTATATACAGGACAGAAATGGTCATTCTTGTACTGGTCTTTTCAGCTGGCTGCACAGCCCCTTTTGTTGCTCAGTTATTGTGATCTAAGAAGAATGTCTTTCAAACACATGGGTCATTCCCCAGCAAGAAATATGTGTATACCAGGGCTGAGCATAAATTTATACATATAATGGGGTGGCTAGGTGACTCAGTCAGTTAAGTGTCTGCCTTCAGCTTGGGTCATGATCCTGGGGTCCTGGGATCAAGCCTTGTGTCAGGCTCTCTGTTCAGTGGGGAGTGTGTTTCTCCCTCCCCCTCTGCCTGCCACTCTGCCTACTTAATGGTCTCTCTCTTTCTGTGTCATATAAATAAAACCTTAAAAAAAGAACCCTACATATATAAAAACATATAAGTAACTAAAATTTTAATCAACTGACATGTATTTCCTATTTTGCATTTTATGAAATTATCCTATTTTATTTATAGATAATAAATGAATCTAATAAAGTTTATGAATAATAGATAAAATTAAAGATCTATATTATCCATTGATCTGTGTAGATGTAATGTGTGTGTTCTCTATTTAAACAAATGTTAGTCATAATTCATCAATGGTGATTGACCATAGTTTGAAAACTAAGAGGGTATGGTAAATCCTTCCATAGGAAGAGTCAGCTCTCATGGGAGTTCCAATTGTTTCTCCTTTTACAAAAAGGTGGTAACCCAAGATTGTGTTTCCTTCCTTAAGTGCCAATGTTCTAATTTCATAGATGCCCAAGGAATTACAGCCATTAGGATATGTTGTACCTACTTTTGCTTGGGCTGTCTGTTGTCTCAGGCAACCAGCATTGACCTAAGATTATAGCTATCTTAAGAGTACTCCACATATCAACCAACTGTACACTGATAAGCTACAGCTAGAGAAATATTTTTGGGTTTTTTTTTTGATATTTTGTTATTTTTCAGCATTTTCTTCAGCTGCTTTGTTTGAATTTTTACCATCATGTGGAATTTTTGTAATATAGTGCTAATTGTTTCCATCCGTGTACACAATGATAAAAGTGTCATTTTATATGTATTAAATTGAGCTTTTTTATTTCAAAATTTTTAAATTTAATGTGACTTGATTTGGAATTGAGAAAAAGTGACTGCCATTGTTCCTCCAGTTAAACCTCCTACTAGTCCAACAAGGAACTTTAAGATTTTCCTTCCCTTGAGCAAATCTGTTTTTGGCATATGTTGTAAATTGGGTATAAATGAGATGGATAACCCAAGCATAATTTGGGGATCTGTACTTACTTAGAAAATTCTATGTATTAAATTTTAATGTATAGGTTACAGTTATAACTTGCAATATGACTGGCATGGATTTATTAATATGGATTCCTATATTCTTCGGGTAGAAATCTGTGATTTGAGCTAGAAGCCTGATGTATACTACTAGGGATAATGATATGTATTATATGCTAGGTTTCCTAGGTGTTCTCTATACATCATACTTGATATCCCTGTTGTTTTAAAGTGTGGACATAATTTCCATAGACCTAGTGCTTATTTTCTAGTAGGTGAATATGGATTAAAAAGTGTAAGTTGGGAATACAGTAAATGATCAATTTTTGGCCTGGTATATTTAAAATATAATTACCAATTCTGCATATTTAGCAGCTGTTCTTTTACAATAAAATGCTAGCACACAAATCAGGAATTAAATCGGGATTATTTGCATAGAGTTTGTCATGTGTCCAAAGCTGTACTCAATTCAGTAAGATAATGGAAAAGAACAAAATTCAGTACCTGGATGCATTAGTATATATGCTGGGTTATAATACCAAGAACCAGATTGGTTCAGACCAATCTTCATCCTTGAAGTCAGTGTCTAATAGGAGTTGTTGTTCAGAATCCTTGCTGCTTCTTATGGAAATTAAAGTGGAAGTTTCCACTGCTTCATTGGGTTCCCTATTGATTGAAACTTTCCTAGTTGAGTAGATGGTGCTGACAGCAAACGGTGGGGTGAAGACATTGGGTTTGATGATGCTGGTTATATTGATGGGACCTCCATTGCTATAAGGTGACCAGGATAATGATCCCTGAAGAAAGTAGTAGATGTCACAGCCAGTGGAGTTGTATTGGACCAGAAGGCGACATTCCAATTCAGAACACTGGCACAACTGCTATTGCTGGAGGGGTCAGAAGAGTATCCATCGCTGCAATGAGAATGGCGTCCAATAGTGAGCAACAGGCAACAGTATGGCCAGCAGGCAGCATGTTGCACTGACCCGCTTAGTAATCTTGACAGGGTTAAAGATGCATGATGGATTCCTGCCTACAGAATAAGGATAGTAACCTAGACATTCTCAATTGTTTCTTGTAGTTCTTGTCATTCAAGGATATCTATCATTACTATGTCCATTTTTGCCAGCATCTCTGTAAGCTTGGTCACCCTGTATCATACTAGGCTAAATATTAGACATCTAGTGTTAATACAATAAAAGACGGTGTTTTTCAGCCTGCCATTTTTATAGAGGCATCATATTATTTTCTTTAATGTGATGTAACATGCTTTCTTCTTCAGTCACCCAATAGGTTTTGTTAGTGGTAGGTGTGATAACTTCCCCAGTACTGTATATAGATCGTTTTTTATTTTAATTAATACTTTTCCTACTATTTTAGACTCTGGGGTATTGTTAGTACTCTTACCTCTGTGGGTGCTTGCAATATTAATTCAATCGGAGTTGTCCAATTCCTTCTATATACAGTTTAGAGATCTTATAATTGCTCAGGCTGTTTTAGTCTAAGTTTTCAAATCAGGATTATTAGTGAGCTTCTGCTTAAGCCATTACACCTTTCATTTGACCCAGATTTGGTTGGCTTGTAGGTTTAAGTGGAGGTTCCACATTTTGCTTTGTTCCTCAGCCCATTCTAATATTTGGGTTTTTTTGAAGTGTGTGCCCTTATCTGATGGTTGGGATACCACAGCAAGCAATCCAGATTTCTAATACTCTGGTGGTGGATTTTTGATAATTTTTCCTGCAAAAGATAAGAATAATCCTATTCAAGACCATGAGTCTATAATGCTGCATGCATACAGTTGATTCTCTGACATGGGCAAGGGTTCTATTTGATCATTTTGTTTTGTTTTGTTTTGGTTTTGGTTTTTATTAACATATAATGTATTATTAGCCCCAGGGGTACAGGTCTGTGAATAGTCAGGCTTATACACTTCACAGCACTCACCATAGCACATACCCTCCCAATGTCCATAACCCAACCACCCTCCCCCACCTCCCTCCCCAGCAACCCTCAGTTTGTTTTGTGAAATTAAGAGTCTCTTATGGTTTATCTCCCTCCCTATCCCATCTTATTTCATTTTTTCTTTCCATATCCCTCAAGCCCCCCATGCTGCCTCTCAAATTCCTCATATCAGGGAGATCATATGATAATTGTCTTTCTCTGATAGACTTATTTCGTTCAGCATAATACCCTCTAGTTCCATCCATGTCATTGCAAATGGCAAGATTTCATTTCTTTTGATGAAAGAAAGTACTACTGCATAGTACTCCATTGTATATATATACCACATCTTCTTTAGCCATTCGTCTGTTGATGGACTTCTAGGTTCTTTCCATAGTTTGGCTATTGTGGACATTGTTGCTATAAACATTCGGGTGCACGTGCCCCTTCGGATCACTACATTTGTATCTTTAGGGTAAACACCCAGTAGCGCGATTACTGGGTCATAGGGTAGCTCTATTTTCAACTTTTTGAGGAACCTCCCTACTGTTTTCTAGAGTGGCTGCACCAGCTCGCATTCCCACCAACAATGTAGAAGGGTTCCCCTTTCTCCGCATCCTCGCCAACATCTGTAATTTCCTGACTTGTTAATTTTAGCCATTCTGACTGGTGTCAGGTGGTATCTCGTTGTGGTTTTAATTTGTATTTCCCTGATGCCGAGGGATATGGAGCACTTTTTCATGTGTCTGTTGACCATCTGGATGTCTTCTTTGCAGAAATGTCTGTTCATGTCCTTTGCCCATTTCTTGATTGGATTATTTGTTCTTTGGGTGTTGAGTTTGATAAGTTCTTTATAGCTTTTGGATACTAGCCCTTTATCTGATATGTCATTTGCAAATATCTTCTCCCATTTTGTCAGTCGTCTTTTGGTTTTTGTTGACTGTTTCCTTTGCTGTGCAAAAGCTCTTGATCTTTTTTTTTTCTTTTAAAGATTTTATTTATTTATTTATTTGACACAGAGAGAGAGAGAGAGATCGAGAGATCACAAGTAGGCAGAGAGGCAAGCAGAGAGGGGGGAAGCAGGCTCCCTGCTGAGCAGAGAGTCCAATGCGGGGCTCAGTCCCAGGACCCTGAGACCATGACCTGAGCCAAAGGCAGAGGCTTAACCCACTGAGCCACCCAGGCACCCCACAAAAGCTCTTGATCTTGGTGAAGTCCTGATAGTTCATTTTTGCCCTTGCTTCCTTTGCCTTTGGCAATATTTCTAGGAAGAAGTTGCTGTGGCTGAGGTCAAAGAGGTTGCTGCCTGTGTTCTCCTCAAGGATTTTGATGGATTCCTTTCTCACATTGAGGTCTTTCATCCATTTGGAGTCTATTTTTCTGTGTGGTGTAAGGAAATGGTCCAGTTTCATTTTTCTGCATGTGGCTGTCCAATTTTCCCAACACCATTTGTTGAAGAGACTGCCATTTTTCCATTGGATGTTCTTTCCGGCTTTGCCAAAGATTAGTTGACGATAGAGTTGAGGGTCTATTTCTGGGCTCTCTATTCTGTTCCACTGATCTATGTGTCTGTTTTTGTACCAGTACCATACTATCTTGATGACAGCTTTGTAACAGAGCTTGAAGTCTGGAATTGTGATGCCACCAACTTTGGTTTTCTTTTTCAACATTCCTCTGGCTATTTGGGGTCTTTTCTGGTTCCATATAAATTTTAGGATTTTTCTTCCATTTCTTTGAAGAAAATTGATGGTATTTTGATAGGGATTGTGTTAAGCATGTAGAGTGCATTAGGTAGTATAGACATTTTCACAGTTTTTGTTCTTCCAATCCATGAGCATGGAACATTTTTCCATTTCTTTGGGTCTTCCTCAGTTTCTTTCATGAGTACTTTATACTTTTCTGAGTACAGATACTTTGTCTCCTTGGTTAGGTTTATTCCTAGGTATCTTATGGTTTGGGGAAAATTATAAATGGGATTGTCTCCTTAATTTCTCTTTCTTCTGTCTTATTGTTGGTGTATAGAAATGCAACTGATTTCTGTGCATTGATTTTATATCCTGACACTTTACTGAATTCCTGTACAAGTTCTAGCAGATTTGGAGTGGAGTCTTTTGGATTTTCCACATAAAGTATCATATCCTCTGCAAAGACTGATAGTTTGACTTCTTCTTTGCCGATTTGGATGCCTTTAATTTCTTTTTATCATCTGATTGCTGAGGCTAGGACTTCTAATACTATGTTGAATAGCAGTGGTGATAATGGACATCCCTGCCGTGTTCCTGACCTTAGCGGAAAAGCTTTCAGTTTTTCTCCATTGAGAATGATATTCACTGTGGGTTTTTCATAGATGGCTTTGATGATATTGAGGTATGTACCCTCCATCCCTACACTTTGGAGAGTTTTGATCAAGAAAGGATGCTGTACTTTGTCAAATGCTTTTTCAGCATCTATTGAGAGTATTGTATGGTTCTTGTTCTTTCTTTTATTAATGTATCACATTGATTGATTTGTGGATGTTGAACCAAACTTGCAGCCCTAGAATAAGTCCCACTTGGTCGTGGTGAATAATCCTTTTAATGTACTGTTGGATCCTATTGGCTAGTATTTTGGTGAGAATTTTCGCATCTGTGTTCATCAAGGATATTGGTCTGTAATTCTTTTTTTGGTGGGGTCTTTGGTTTTGGGATCAAGGTGATGCTGGCCTCATAAAATGAGTCTGGAAGTTTCTTTCCATTTCTATTTTTTGGAACAGTTTCAGGAGAATAGGAATTAATTCTTCTTTAAATGCTTGGTAGAATTCCCCTGGGAAGCCGTCTGCCCCTGGGCTCTTGTTTGTTGGGAGATTTTGATGACTACTTCAATCTCCTTACTGGTTATGGGTCTGTTTAGGTTTTCTATTTCTTCCTGGTTCAGTTTTGGTAGTTTATATGTCTCTAGGAATGCATCCATTTCTTCCAGATTGTCAAATTTGCTGGCATATAGTTGCTTATAATATGTTCTTATAATTGTTTGCATCGCTTTGGTGTTGGTTGTGATCTCTCCTCTTTCATTCATGATTTTATTAATTTGGGTCCTTTCTCTTTTCTTTTTGATAAGTCTGGCCATGGGTTTGTCAATCTTATTAATTCTTTCAAAGAACCAGCTCCTAGTTTCATTGATTTGTTCTACTATTTTTTTGTTTGTTTCTATTTCATTGATTTCTGCTCTGATCTTTATTATTTCTCTTCTCCTGCTGGGTTTAGGTTTTCTTTGCTGTTTCTTTCTTCAGCTTCTTTAGGTGTAGGGTGAGGTTGTGTACTTCTAGTATTATGTGTATACTTGTGTACACAAATACTTGTGTATTTGAGGCCTTTCTTGTTTCTTGAGAAAGGCTTGTACTATATAATCATTTGTATCATCTGGAAGTATCTGTCAGCTTTCACCTTCCATGGAGTATTCACTAGTGGCCTCTAACCTTTAAACTTTCAGCAATTCTCACATTCCTTAATTTGAATTGGAGGTATTTGGTAGGTATATATGTGTTTCTTTTTTATTTCAAGTTTTTATTTAAGTTCTAGTTAGTTAACATATATGGTAAAATTGGTTTCATGTGTAGAATTAAGTGATTCATCACTTGTGATGAACACAGAGTGTTATGTATAAGTGCCCTCCTTAGTACCCATCACCCATTTAGCCTGTCCCCTACCCACCTCCTTCCATCAACTCTCAGTCTGTTTTCTATCATTAAGAGTCTCTTACAGCTTGTTTCTCTCCTCTCTCTCTCTTTTTGCCCCTTTCCCATATGTTCATCTGTTTTGTTTCTTAAATTCCACATATCAGTAAAATCATAATGGTACTTGTCTTTCTCTGACTTATTTTGCTTAGCATAATACACTGTAGCTCCATCTGCATCATTGCAAATTGCAAGATTTCATTCTTTTTGATGGCAAGTAATATTCCATTGTATATATACACCACATCTTCTTTATCCATTCATCAGTCAATGGACATACAGGCTCTTTCCATAATTTGGCTATTGTTGATAATGCTGCTATAAACATTGGGGTGCCTGTGCTCCCTTGAATCAGTATCTTTGTATCCTTTGGGTAAAGATCTAGGAGTGCAATTGCTGGGTCATAGGGTAAGTCTATTTTTAACAACTTGAGGAGCCTCCAAACTATTTTCCAGAGTGGCTGCACCAGTTCGCATTCCCACAAACAGTGTAAGAGGGCTTCACTTTCTCCACATCCTCACCAACATCTGTTGTTTTCTGTGTTGTTAATTCTAGCCATTCTGACAAGTATGAAGTGGCATCTCATTGTGCTTTTGATATGTATTTCCCTGATGATGAGTGGTGTCCAGGATCTTTTCATGTGTCTGTCAACCATTTGTATGTCTTCTTTGGAAAAATGTCTGTTCATGTTTTCTGCCCTTTTCTTAACTGGTTACTTTGGGGGTATTGAGTTTAATTAGTTCTTTATAGACTTTGGATACTAACCCTCTATCAGATGTCATTGGCAAATATCTTCTCCCATTCTGTAGGTCATCTTTTAGTTCTGTTGATTGTTATGTGTTTCTTTTCTAACCATGTTCTAGTGCTTTGTGTCTCAGCATGATTGTTTGTAATAGGTGCCCATGCAATGATCCAATCAATTGGCATTGTCCTTCTTGTTTACATATGGTTGTGTTTTGAATTGGTTTCCTCATTAGTCATGAATCATTATGGTTTTTGTTAAATTTCAGGAATTTTGGCTTGTTTTCCTAATGAGGCTGTCTATCTGGTAAGTTTCATTACTCAGAGTTGTCTTTCTGATGTGCAGAGACATGTGTGATGAACATGGAGATATCAGCCAGTGCCATTTTCTCTCATATATCCTTACACCATATGTTCATATTTCCCTTTCCAGTCATTTTTCCCACCATGTTGCTGACCAAAAGCTATTCCAGTAGCTATTGCCCATGAGTCTGAGATAAGATATATGTCATTCTGATTTTCCTTAACAGATTGTTCAATTGCCAATTTTATGGCTATTAACTCAGCATATTGTGCTGATTTTCTGGAGCCTGATTCTGACAGGGCTGGACCACCATTAGTCCTCAAGGATGCTGCCTGCCAGCATTTTCCAGATGGTGTCATGGAGGCTGATCCATCTATAAACCAGGCATTGTTGAATGCCACGGTCCATGGCAGTCCCCATTGCCCAACTGCTGGAGCTTGGATAGGCTCACCCGTCAGGAATTCTGGCAAGTCCACTATTGGCGTATTGAAGATTTTCTCAGTTCACACAGAAAGTCGAACCTCAATCCATTTTTCCTGCTTGAAAATATACCATTTCCATGTTAGGACTTTATGGTCAGGACTAGTTTCTTTCAGTTTATCGGGGCCCTACTTATCCCACTCCAGTATAGGCTCTTGGAGTTTAAGTATAATTAGTTTATTTTCTGTTAGTTTCTCTGCATTTTGTAGGGCTTATAGAGTGCCCAGGTGAACCTTTAATTGGGTTGTTTCTGTTCTTGGGCCATGGGAACCTCTTAATCCAAAATACAGTTGGGTAATATTTGGGGTCCTGTGGTGTTTTAGACGGCAGAGCCCACACTGCAAACCCTTTTGAGTGTAAGCATTCTGGCTTATCTCTAGAGTCCTCATTAGCTGATGCCACTGAATTACAAGTTCTGACAGCAGTAGTGAAATAAGTAAAGGCTGACTCTTGAGTCTCTGTCCATCTAAACCCCTTACTCTTCCTACTCATTTCATAAATATGTTTTAATATGATCCTCATGTGTGGTATGTGCTGTTTCCAATATCCAAATAGTCTGATCAGTTTCAGAGATGAATTTTGTGGTACAAATGGAATGCAACCTAGCTTTTCTGTGACTTGGTCTGGTATTTTTTTGCCTTCAGAAAACCTAGAAATTTTACTGTAGTATAAGGTCCTTGGATGTTACTTTGGTCAATGGTTCATTCTCTGGGTGTAAGAAATTCAATTAACTCTCTGTTCTTCCCAGTTATCACCATAAATAGTATGTCATCAATACAGGAAATGCTTGTTTTTGTATGTGTTGTTTTCTTGAAAGGCTTGGGTGTTTTGTGTTAGAAAGTTGTGGGTTCTCACTGATGTATACGATCAGTGAACTGATATTTTCTGCCTTCCCATATGAGGGCAGGTATGGGTTGGCTCTCCTCATCAATGGGAACAGCAATGAACATGTCAGATATGTCTATCAGTATGTAATAAGTTGCTGATCTAGTAGTAATATTGATTATAATGCCTATATCTGAGAGTGCTCCCTCAATTTTGAGAGAGTATTTGTTTAACTTCCTATTATCTACTGTGAGTCTATGTGACCCATCTGGCTTTTTAACAGGCCTGACTGGGTTGTTACATGGTAAAATAGTAAGGACAATAATTTGTTCCTTTAGGAGTTCCTGAATGTTTCCCTTAAATTTTGTATGTCCTATTACATCTAGTCCAAGAATGTTTTCTAAATTGGAACCAATAAGGCTTTTATCCTTAATGAGTGATCTATCACCAACTGTTAGGAATCTATGTACCATTGTCCCGGGGTTAATTTTCATCTTAATACTTCAACTAATTCCTTTTTTATTGTTAAAGTTTTCTAAATTAGTAGGATAACCTAGTGTAATTGTTACCTAGGAGCTGGTTTCCATTTCTCTGACATTGAACATATGTAATTTCTGGGGTTTCTATTTGGGTTTCTATTTTTATAATTTGTTGTAAAGGGTACTAGTTTAAATGGTTTAGGTGGCCAAATGGATCTTGCATACTTAGTTCTAAATGGCCTATTTTGATTAGGTATTTACATTTGGTGTAGGCCTGTTTTGTCTATATACTTAAGAGTTAAATCTATAGGGACGCCTGGGTGGCTCAGTGGGTTAAGCCGCTGCCTTCAGCTCGGGTCATGATCCCAGCGTCCTGGGATCAAGTCCCACATCGGGCTCCTTGCTCAGCGGGGAGCCTGCTTCTCCCTCTGCCTCTGCCTGCCACTCTATCTGCTTGTGCTCACTCTCGCTCTCTCTCTCTCTCTCTCTCTCTCTGACAAATAAATAAATAAAATCTTTTAAAAAAAAAAGAGTTAAATCTATAGCCTTTCTCTAGACTTAGTTCTCCAGCTGTTTTTATCAAATCAATCAGTTGTCCTGTGTTTCTGGCACCTGAAAATACTATAAATAATGCTTTTCTGTTCTATGGGGGCTCAGCTTTTAGACTGACCTTTTCAATTTGTTCTGTTGCTTCCACATATAGCCGTGAGGGTGTCCCTTATCATGAATCACAATTAATAGTTCTAAGTTCATATTAGTATGAATCCTGCTTCCCCTGCTTCCCCTGCTGTTCTCAATGGATATATTTCAAGGAATAATAGGTTAGGTAGACACCATCTTAATCTCCAGGTTGTTGCTATTCAAAGATCTTTATAAATTATTATTATTTTCTCCAAATAATCAAAGGTGTCAATTTGTGTTAGCATCAGTGGTAATGGTCCCAAACTGCACAATCTCTCTTCCTGTGAGGGTAAAGTTTTGTTTCCTTTTGGACCATGAATCTAATAGTCACTGGGTTTCTGTGTCCAAATGAGTTCGTTGGAATTCTATTCTAATTTTGTCATATTTAGTCTAGTAAAGCTCTCTTCAGTGACTCTGATTCAGCCCATATTGTCAAAGATTAATTGACCATATAATTGTGGGTTTATTTCCAGGTTTTCTAGTCTGTTCCATTGATCTATGTGTCTATTTTTGTGCCAGTACCACCCTGTTTTGATCACTACAGCTTTGTAATATAACTTGAAGTCTGAAATTATGATACCTCCAGCTTTGCATTTCTTTTTCAAAATTGATTTGGCAATTTGGAGACTTTTATGGTTCCATATACATTTTAGGATTGTTTGTCCTAGTTCTGTTGGTATTTTGATAGACATTGCATTAAATCTAGATTGCTTCGGGTAGTATAGACATTTTTTAAAAAATTTTTTAAGATTTTATTTATTTATTTGAGAGAGAGACAGAGAGAGCATGAGAGAAGAGAAGGTCAGAGGAAGAAGCAGACTCCCCGTGGTGCTGAAGCCTGATGTGGGACTCGATCCCAGGACTCTGGGATCATGACCTGAGCCAAAGGCAGTGGCTTAACCAACTGAGCCACTCAGGTGCCGCTAGTATGGACATTTTAACAATATTTGTTATTCTCTGCCATGAGCATGGAATGTCTTTCCATTTCTTTGTGTCATCTTCAATTTCTTTCATCACTGTTTTATAGTTTAGAGTACAGGTCTTTCACATCTTTGGTTGGGTTTATTCTTATATATTTTACTATTTTTGTTGCAATTGTAAATGGGATTTTTTTTCTCTTAATTTCTTTCTGCTGTTTCATTATTAGTGTATAGAAATACAAAAGAGGGGCGCCTTGGGTGGCTCAGTGGGTTAAAGCCTCTGCCTTCACCTCAGGTCATGATCCCAGGATCCTGGGATCGAGCCTTGCTTTGGGCTCTCTGCTCAGCAGGGAGCCTGCTTCCCTTCCTCTCTGCCTGCCTCTCTGCCTCCTTGTGACCTCTGTCTGTCAAATAAATAAATAAAAATCTTTCAAAAAAATTAAAAAATACAAAAGATTTCTGCACATTGATTTTGTATCCTGTGACTTTATGGAATCATTCATTCTAGTGGTTTTCTGGTGTAGTCTTTTGGGTTTTTTAAATATAGTATCATCTGCAAAAAGTGGAAGTTTTACTTCTTCCTTATCAATTTTTATACATTTTATTTCCTTTTGTTGTGTAATTGCTATGGCTAGGACTTCCATTACTATACTGAATAAAAGTAGGGAGAATGAACATCCCTGTCTTCTTGTTTCTGACCCTTAGGGGAAAAGGTCTTAATTTTTCCCCATTGAGTATGATGTTCACTGTGGGTTTTTCCACAGATGATGTTTATAATGTTGAGGTATATTCCCTCTAAACCTACTTTGTTGAGGTCTTTTATCATGAATGGATGTTGTATTTTGTCAACTGCTCTTTCTGCATCTACTGAAATTATTTTATGGTTTTTATCCTTTCTTTAATTGATGCGATATAATATGCTGACTGACTTGCAAATATTGGGCCACTCTTGTATCCCACTTGTATCCAACTTGATGGAGGTGAATGATTTTTTTAATGTATTGTTGGTTCTCTTCACTAGTATTTGTTGTCAGAGATACTGGACTATAGTTTTCTTTTTTTGTAGTGTCTTAATCTGGTTTTGTTTTCAGGGTAAGGATAACCTCATAGAATGAATTTGGAAGCCTTCCTTCCTCTTCTATTTTTTAGAATAGTTTGGGAATAGGTATTAATTCTCCTCCTTTAAATATTTGGTAGAGGGGTGCCTGGGTGGCTCAGTGGGTTAAGCCTCTGCCTTCAGCTCAGGTCATGATCTCAGGGTCCTGGGATTGAGCCCCGCATCAGGCTCTCTGCTCATCAGGGAGCCTGCTTCCCCCTCTCAGCCTGCCTCTCTGCTTACTTGTGATCTCTGACTGTCAAATAAATAAATAAAAATTTAAATAAATAAATAAATAAATAAATAAATAAATAAATAAATATTTGGAAGCATTCACCTGTAAAGCTGTGTGGTCCCGGATTTTTGTTTTTTGGGAGTTTTTTGATTATTGACTTAATCTCCTGCTGGTAATTGATCTAGTCAAATTTTCTATTTCTTCCTGGTTCAGTTTTGGTAAGCTATATGTTTCTAGGAATTTATCCTTTTCTTTAAGTTGTCCAATTTGTTGCCATACAGTTTTTCATAATATTCTCTTAGAATTATTTGTATTTTTATGATGTTGGTTGCTATTTCTCCTCTTCCATTTGTAATTTTGTCTGAATTCTTTCTCTCTCAATAAGTCTGGCTAGAGGTTTATGAATTTTATCTTTTCAAAGAACCAGCTACTGGTTTCATTTATCTTTTCTGATTTTTTAGTATCTGTATCATATATTGCTGCTTTAATCATTATTTCCTTCCTCCCGCCAGTTTTAGGTTTTGTCTGTTCTTTTTCTAGCTCCTTTAGGTGTAAGGTTAGGTTGTTTGAGATTTTTCTTACCTCTTGAGGTACGCATGTATTGCTGTGAACTTTCCCTTTTAGAAGGGAAAAGTTTTAGAACATTCTGTTTTCATTTTCATTTGATTCCATGTACTTTGGGATTTCTTCTTTGATTTCATGGTTGACCCATTCATTGTTTAGTAGCATATTACTTAACCTTCAAGTATTTGTGTCTTTCCAGATTTTTTCTTGTGATTGACTTCCAGTTTCATAATGTTGGTCAGAAAAGATGCATGATATGACGTCAATCTTTTTGAATTAGTTGAGACTTGTTAATATGTTATCTATTTTGGAGAACATTTCATGTGCACCTGAAAAGACTGTGTAATCTACTGTTTTAGGATGGAATATTCTAAATATATCTTCTAAATCCATCTAGTACAGTGTGTCATTCCAAGCCATTGTTTCCTTACTGATTTTCTGATTGGATGATCTGTCTATTGATATAAGTGGGGTGTTCAAGTCCTCTACTATTACTGTATTACTATTGATCAGTTCATTTATGCTTGTTACTGTTTTATGTATTTAGATGCTCCTGTGTTGGGTGCATAAGTATTTACAATTATATCTTCTCGTTGAATTGTCCTGTTTATGATTATATAGTGTCCTTCATTGTCTCTTGTTAGTCTTTGTTTTACAGGGTTTTTTAAAAGATTTTTTTCAATTATTTGACACACACACACACACACACACACACACAGAGAGCATGCACACAAGCAGAAATAGGCAGAGAGAGAGAGAGAGAGAGACAGTCTCTCTGCTGAGCAGAGAGCCCGATACAGGGCTCGATCCCAGGACTCTGGGATCATGACCTGAGCTGAAGGCAGCCGCTTAACCGACTGAGTCACCCAGGCGCCCCTACAGTCTTTGTTTTAAAATCTATTTTGTCTGATATAAGTATTGCCACTCTAGCTTTCTTTTGAAATCCATTTGCATGATAGAAGTTTTCCATCCTTTCACTTCCAATTTGCAGGTGTCTTTAGGTCTAAAATTAGTCTCCTAATTTTAGGAGACTGTAGGCAGCACAGAAATGGGTCTCATTTTTATATCCATTCTGTAACCCTATGTGTTTTAATTGGAGCATTTAGTCCATTTAAATTCAAAGTAATTATTGATATGTACTTATTGCCATTTTACTACTACTTGTTTTGTGGTTGTTTCTAAAGTTTTTCTTGATCCTTGTCTTTCTCTCTTTCATAGTTTGCTCATTTGTTTTAGTGATATATTTGGATTTTTTTTAAGTATATTTTTGCACATGCACAGATGCGTGTGCGCACGAGAGAGAGATGCACACATGAACAGAGGGGAGGGGCAGAAAGAGAAGCAGGCTCCCTGATGAGCAGGGAGCCCGATGCAGGACTTGATCCCAGGAACCTGGGATCATGACCTGAGCTGAAGATAGATGGTTAACCAACTGAGCTACCCAGGCCCCTGGACTTCTTTATTCTTAGCTCTGTATTGGGTTTTTTGATGTGATTACCATTAGATTTGCATGTAACATCTTCTGCATAATAGTTTATATTAAGTTGATGGTTGTTTTTAAATTTGAACTCATTCTTTACTCCTCTCCTCCCCACATTTTAGGTGTCATATTTTATATCCTTTTGTTTTGTGAGTTCCTTGGCTGATTCTTTTAAAAGAAATATTCATCTTTCTATTTTTGTGTTTCCCACTTTCATATTGTCACTTTTGGTCTTGTCTTTCCACTCAAACAGTCCTCTTTAATAATTCTTGCAGGGCTGGTTAGTGGTCATGAATGGCTTTAGTTTTTGTCTGAGAAACTCTTTATCTCTCTATTCTGAATGATAGCCTTCCTGGATATGGTATTCTTGGGTGCAAGTTTTTTTTCTATATGGCACTTCAAATACCATACCATTCCCTTCTGGTTTGCAAAGTTTCTGCTGAAAAATCCACTAATAGCTTTACAGGGTTTCCCTTGTATGTAATTGTCTTTTTTTTTGTCTTGCTGCTTTTAAATTTTTTTATCACTACATTTTGCCATTTTAATTACAATATGTCTTGGTGTGGATATGCTTTTGTTGATTTTGCTTGGGAGGGGGGACTCTATGTCCCCTGGATCTGACTATTCATCTCCTTCCCCAGATCAGGGAAGTTTTGGGCTATTATTTCTTCAAATATGTTCTCTGTTCCCTTTTCTCACTATGAGTCTTATTATGTTTGATGGAATCACTGAGTTCTCTAGGTCTAATCTCATTTTGCATAATTCTTTTTCTCTCTTTTGTTCAACTTGATTACTTTCCATTACTCTATCTTCTAGGTCATTAATTTGTTCTGCTTCTTCCAGGCTGCTGTTCATCACATCAGCATGTTTCTCATTTGATTTATTGAAACTTTCTCTCTGCTAGTAATATAGCAGATATCTCTGTATTAAAGGTCTGACTGATGTCTTCCACTCTTCTCTCAAGTTTAGTGAGTATCTTTATGATCATTACTTTAAATTCTCCATCAGGCATGTTACCCCTATGTTTCACTTAAAAACTGACTGTGGCATTGTTCTGTTCCTTCATTTAAGGCAAATTCCTTGGTGTTATTTTCTCTAAGGCTCTCTGTGTTAGGAAAGTCAGCTATATGTCCTGTTCTTAAGTATAATGGCCTTATGAAGAAGAGGTCCTATAGTGTCCTGCAGTGTAGTATCTCCTCTTTCCCAGAGCCTAGCACTTCTGGGAATGTCTGCAATGTGTGCTGCCTGTACTCTGCTGTTGTGTCCTGGCCACTTTATCCTTCAGGCCAGTCATCTGGAGATCCTCTCTTTGCCTGTTGTGGGCCATGTTTGGTCCCCGACCTGAGTGTGGCAGGTTTTAACTAGATGTGCTCTGGTCTGCTTGTAAAATGAGACCTGTCACCACTGCCACCAGAAATGAGGCCCTGCAAAACTCCTAGGTTGGGAGATGAAGTGTTGGCAGGGTGTTAGGCTAATCTTCTTGGGGGGTGAGGGGCAGCACTGGGACTGAGGCAAACATGACTAGGAAGGGCGGTTCCACCAGACATGGGGAATGGTGTTTGGTCTAAGGTAGGTAGTGAATGTTGGTGCTGTGCTGGTTCCCACAGGTGGCCCTGTGCTTAGGTGAAGGGCAGAGGGAAGGGACATGGGGCCTGCCAGTTCCTTTGTTCTGGTCTCTCCACAAATGCTGCCTCTCTGGGACATGCTCTGAGCTGAGCAAATAACCTCCCCACTGTGTGCCCCAGGAACTCTTCATATCATGGTTTCCACATTGTATGTTCATGGGTTGTTTGCCCTGCCTTCTCTCCAAAAGCATCCCCAGTACCATCTGGGTTTTTCCCAAGGCAAGCCTGATGGTCTTAAAAATTCCTGAAGCCCTGATAGTTGCAAGAATTCATGAAATTCAATCCACCTTGCTTTCTAAGTCAATTGTTATGGGAATTTGTCTTCTCCGTGTGGGGTCCCTTGTATGCTACATTATTTCTCACCCTTCTCTGAAATTAGCTTCCTCCCCGCTGTAGCAACCATGATCCATTACTCTCCCAAACTGTGTCTCCACATTTCCTACCTTCTTCAATGTGGCCTCTTCTCTACCTTTAGTTGTGGAGTTTGTTCTGTCAGGCTTCAGGTTGATTTCTGGGGTATCTGGGATGATTTGATAGTTGTCTAGTTGTATTCATGGACGAGGCAAGCCTAGGTCCTCCTACTCTGCTGCCATCTTTCCTTAACCCTTAGTTGCTCTTCCTCTTTTTTCTTAAATACTTTAAAAATCTCAATACCCTATGTGGGGCTCAAACGCATAACCCTAAGACCAAGAGCCTCATGCTCTACTGACTGAGCTAGCCGGCATCCCCTCTCTGTTATTCTTTTTAATACAAGATATAACAAACTGAGTTGATCAAGCCAAAATCTGGAGTTTCCTTAAGTATTATCCAAATTAAGTCCTCAGTAGGTCTCCAGGAATCCTCAGAAGTTAATATAAAACCTATTTGGCCCATAAACCACCTGCTGAGTAATTTTAGCAGAGTTTGCTACCAAGGCATATTTGCTCTTTTCCTCCTGTCTTACACAGCTGTGTTCAAAATGCAACTAATGAATCACTGAAAACACTTCCTCAAACACTAATGATGTACTGCATGGTGGCTAACATAATAAAAAAAAAAGCCTTATCATATAAAACTATTTGGAATGCTCTATTAAGTGTCTATAGTATGGTAAAGCATCACAAATAATTATTGTGCCAATGTAGTACCAAATTATATCAGCTGTCAGTTTTGTCCATTCAAAGGCTGTTTATAATTTCAGTAGGCTGTTACAGATGTAAATAGTATATTAAGTTTAAAATTTCTCAATCTGAAAATGGACCTAACCAGATTTTCATCAATTATAAATTTAATATAATGTATCAACCTATATTTCAAATTTGGCATGGAGTAAGATATATCCCAGAGTACTGACCAACATTAATTATTATTACTTTGCTTTGGATTGTAGGCTACCCAATTATTTTGGTGGGGGAGACACATAAATACTCAGTTTGGCAACAGTTTGCTTCACACAGTTTCACTGTGGGATTTTACAACTCAATAGTATACAGGAGCATATCTTTAATAAGCCAATAAAGAAATAACATACTCTAAATCAACTGTTGACCAACAAAAGACAAAACTGCAAGATGCAAAATAAAATACATGCATTTAGTTGGAGTGTTAGGGATTGCAATCTGGGAGACACAGATTCAACCAAAATCAAAATTGTGCTCTGGAGGAGAGATAAAGGAAATTAGAGGTTTTTCCCTTATGCTCAATTAACCAACATAGCCTCATTAGCTTTTGATGTAGTGTTCAATGATTCATTAGTTACATATAACACCAAATTAGAGTTTATAAAGAGGAAAGAGGGAATTTAAGTAAGTTATTTCAAATTAAATGTAATTGGTGCTGGTATAGCTACTATAACACTAATCTATATGTGATAAGTTGCTAGGGCTAGTGTTAATTGGAAAATCCATTTATGTCCACTTTAACATGCAGCCAATGATTTTTAGGTGAGTTCCAGAACTCCGAGAATTTGAGGCAGAATATGTACATGAGCCCCACTTCCTCAGTATCTGAGCTCCATTTTAAATAACCCTCTTAGCAATGCTTTGATTCTCTCCATTATCATTACCCCCTTTTGATTGAGATATGTGCATACAGAAAGCATCAATGATCAACCTTTGGTTTTGTAATCTCATTGCAATGCTGAAATGGCCAACAACCTACTCCAGGTCCACCAAGTACCTAAGTGGACAGTCTCATGGTTAGTCAATATTCATCATGTTTAACAGGCTTGCTATGCAATAGTCTTAAGGCCCCATTTGGGAAACAAGGAGGTTTAAGGAAGTGGACCTTAGACTATGTCAGCTGAAGTTTCACTTTTTGGTTGTCAGTGGGTAAGTTTTATGAATATTTTTAAGTCTTTAAGAAACTACTACCAAAACAATAACTACAACTTAAAACTATAATATAATTTGTATACTCAAAATGCAAGAGTCCTGAGTCCTGAGAGAAGCCAGTTAAAAAGATGAGAATTTAAAATCAAACCATTCTAGTACAAAGCTTGAATTTCTCTTTAAAGATTTAGCTAATTTAAGTAGTTTAGTGAACTCCAATTTCACTTGTTGGGAAGTGTTTAAGTACAACATGAGGTTTTAGCTATGGCACAAACCCCTACTTGGACTGCAAGTAAATAATCTGATGCTATTCTAGGGAATCTAAAGATTTTTCTTGAACCTTAATAGCTCAGGCCATCAAGCAAGTAATTTGACTAACTGTTCTGGTTAAATTTTGTAACATGTTACATTGGAGGGTACCAACCCCCAGCCAGGAAAATAAAACTTGGAAGAGATCATTACTGATCTCACCAGAAAAGCCCACAGACAGATCACATCCTTTGGAATATACATAGCTGTTAGCTTCACAAAGATTCTCAGGATAATTCTCTTATGAACAAGGCCCTTTTCTTGATGGGAGGTTAACTGGGCTCTAAGAATGCTGAGGGGGGAAGAAGGCAGCCCCAGAGGCACTGGCCAGTAAGTCAGCGATCTAAACAATCAAATGCCTCAGGTGTGGTAACATGTGTGCAAAGATGTATCTTTTAGGGGTGCATAGAATGCCACATAATTTTTGTTTGTTTAAACTTTCATTTTGAGAAAAGAGAAGGAGGATAATATCTAGCCAAGGGATCAGAGGGCCTTGGGAGTCCAGTGGTTTGGTTAAACGTATTTCTCATAAAACGGCAATCTTGAGTTGTCAAAGGATAGTACCAGAAGGCATGGTGCATAATGGGTCAGTACTTTCAAAAAGAGATATGTAAAGAGTTTGGCCTAATGGAAATGGACAGTTGGAAAAAATTCTATTGGAACAGGTAAAAGATATACAATTTGTATAAAGGTAATTCTAGGAGAAGGAGGGAGTAGGTTTCCATATTTTGCTAATAAAAGTTCTGTTAACATAGGAGGTGGTCTCTAATTTTTTCTAAGTTTTTATTTTAGTTCATTAGTTAACATGCTGTTATATTAGTTTCAGGTGTACAATATAGTAAGTCAGCAACTCCATACATCACCCAGTGCTTCTCATGACAATTGCTTTACCCTGCAGTGTGATTGCAGGATCATAGGGTAGTTCTACCTTTTTAACTTTTTGAGGAACCTTCAATGACTGTACCAGATTGCATTTGAGGTGGTCTCTAATTTAGGGGGAAATAAGCATAAAACACGGAAGCTTCTCTTGAGGCAATATCTGACAGAATAAGTGTTAGAGGGGGCTGTTTTGCAGTAACTAATGGAAGTATTTGGCACCATGGCGAAATTGCATATAAATAACATTATGGGGTCCTTATCAGTAAACTACCCTGTAGGTGTACAGTCAGAAAATTTTTTAGAAGTAGCAAGGGATTGAGACATCTAAATTATGGCACTGTTCTTCCAATTGAAAGCAGTAATGAGGGGGAAGAGAAATATTAATAAACTCATAAGCCGAATATTGGTGTGATGCCTCTTGCAAACATAATTCTGGCCTGGTCCTGAGTCCTGGGAGAACAGTCTATACAGATGTCATCTGCTTTTTCTCCCTTTAAAGTCTCTTGTTGGTCTGGTAGTTCAGTTAGATGTTGGAGATTTTTTAAAATAAGAAGCATAAACCTCTGAGTCTATGCCTTCTGATTTAGCAGCGCAAGGATTTCAATAGTACCTGGTATGATCCTCCATACCCTCCTGGAGGGAATCTTGATGGAGGTGCCTTTTCCAATAAACCATGTCTCTGGGTTAAAGGCCATGATATTTGAGGTGTTCATTTCCCCGCTAAAAAGGGCCTGAATTAGTTCCTTTATAGTGAGTCATCAACTTACCTTTAAGTAAGCTGAGTTCATATGTACCTTGATCTATTCTCATTGGTTTTCCAGTTATTTCAAAGAGTAAGAGCTTAGTCTC
This sequence comes from Enhydra lutris kenyoni, assembly GCF_002288905.1. Classification (NCBI taxonomy): domain Eukaryota; kingdom Metazoa; phylum Chordata; class Mammalia; order Carnivora; family Mustelidae; genus Enhydra; species Enhydra lutris. The sequence continues at coordinate 776,869 of NW_019154109.1, read as the reverse complement.
CCAGAAGGAATGGGTCAAAGATTCCATAGTACCAGGGAAGAGCTCTTGGTCATGGCAAGTAGAAAAATTCCATAAATTTGCTAACTGGGTTTTTAAAATGTCATTGATACATTCTACAAGGCTAGATGATTGAGGATGATAGGCACAGTGGAAGTGTTGTATCATTAGCCAAATGTGGCAAGTGACCGTATAATATCTAGTGAAATGGGTCCCTCAGTCACTATAAAGTTCTGAGGGCATTCCCCAATTTGGAATAATCTTTTCTTTTCTTTTTTTAATTTTTATTTATTTTTCGTTAAATTTCTTTTCAGTGTTCCAGAATTCACTGTTTATGCACCACACCCAGTGTCCCATGAAATACGTGCCCTCCTTAATACCCACCACCAGGCTCACCCAAACCCCCACCACCTCCCCTTGAAAACCCTCAGTTTGTTTCTCAGAGTCCACAGTCTCTCATGGTTTGTCTTCCCTTCCAATTTCCCCCAACTCCCTTCTCTCCATCTCCCCATGTCCTCCCTGTTATTCCTTATGCTCCACAAATAAGTGAAACCATATGATAATTGACTCTCTCTGCTTGACTTATTTCACTCAGCATAATCTCCTCCAGTCCCATCCATGTTGATACAAACGTTGGGTATTCATCCTTTCTGAGGGAGGCATAATACTGCATAGTATATATGGACCATATCTTCTTTATCTATTTGTCCATTGAAGGGCATCTTGGTTCTTTCCACAGTTTGGTGACTATGGAATAATTTTTTCTAATGAAAATTTTCTACTGCTAAGGCCATAGATCTGTGGCAAGGAGAGGCTTCTACCTAGGGAGAAAATAATATAGAGATGGTGACAGCTGGATAAGATCCAAATGCTATATCTCAAAGGGCCCAGAAGGGAAATTTTTCTTTTGAACTATGAAGAGGTTTTCCAGGGTTATGTTTAAGGCAAATCTGACATTTTTCATAAATTTGAGGATATTTTTGGAGATGGTTTCCAAAAGTATTGTTTTCCCTGTAGGACCATCTTGTCAGCATTCCAGTGGATAAGTTCATGAATACAATTAAAAATTTGTTTCTATAAAGAAGATGTGATATATATAGATAGATACATACATACATACACAATGGAATACTATGCAGCCATCAAAAGAAATGAAATCTTGCCATTTGCAATGACATGGATAGAACTAGAGGGTACTATGCTGAGTGAAATTAGTCAATCAGAGAAAGATAATTATCATATGATCTCCTGATATGAGGAATTTGAGAGGCAGGGCGGGGGGGTTGTGAAGGGTAAAGGGGGAAAAATGAAACAAGATGGGATCGGGAGGGAGACAAACCATAAGAGACTCTTAATCCCAGGAAACATACTGAGGGTTGCTGGCCAGGGGGGTGGTTAGGGAGAGGGTGGTTGGGTTATGGACATTGGGGAGGGTATGTGCTATGAGTGCTGTGAAATGTGTAAGCCTGATGATTCACAGACCTGTACCCTGGGGCAAATAATACATTATATGTTAATAAAAATAACTTTTAAAAAAAGGAAAAAGAAAAAAATTGTTTCTGGACATAATCAGAGAGGACTGGTCGTCATTTGACATATACCAAAGATTTCATTGAGAGTCAAATTGGCAGCCTTGATCAGACCAAGTTTCTTTTAATCTTTAAGATTTTTGGTAAAGTCAGAAGGTACAAGTGAGGATTCAAAAAGTGGTTTATAATTTTTAAAAGCAGCCTGTTTGGCAGCTGCATCAGCCGAATGATTCCCTTTGTTTCCTTGGTGTTGGCCACTGAATGGCCAGGATTTTGATAATGGCTAAAGACTTATATCTTGGAACTATCAGATGCTATACAAGGACCTAAGGACTATTTTCAATCTGTTGTCCAATAGAGGTTCAAACCCTCTTTGTTACCAGAACATACCAAAATCATGTGCTATACCAACAACACAGCGACTTCTGGTGTAAATATTAATGGTTCGTCCTTCTGCCAAAATCAGGCTCTGGTTAAGGCAAATAATTCAGCTTCTTGAGTTAAGAGGGCAGCAGTGATTGGTCCTGCTTCCATGTTTTCTGTTGAGACAACCACATAGCCAGCTTGATAGTTTCTTGTTTTATCTTTAAGATACGAACCACTGGGGGCGCCTGGGTGGCTCAGTGGGTTAAAGCCTTCGGCTCAGGTCATGATCCTGGGGTCCTGGTACGAGCCCCACGTTGGGCTCTCTGCTCAACCGGGAGCCTGCTTCCCCTCTCTCTCTGCCTGTTTCTCTGCCTACCTGTGATCTCTGTCAAATAAATAAATAAAATCTTAAAAAAAAAAAAAAAAAAAGATACGAACCACTGGTAGACCAGACTAAGTTTGCGTTGTGAAGTGCTATGAGAAGTCTGTTAGATACAGTCATGAGTTTCATCAGAGGGTAAAGGCAGTAGAGTAGCAGGATTAAAGAAATTACGGCATGTGACAATAACATTTGGGGGTGAGAGAGAAGACCGTAAGAATTTGATCTGCTAGAGGATAAAGGTTGAGTATGATGAAACATGAGAACTGGGGCTTTCAGTATAGCTCTGTGGCATGACAGTCCATGCATACTGTTGTCCTTCCCAGATGAAGGCAGATAAGAACCAACTTTCAGGATCAACAGGTAGGTTAAAGAAGGCATTGCAAAGGTCTATAATAGTAGAGGTATTGCTATTAGGGAATGGATATGAACAAGGTGTGAAGGCTGGATCCTATAGGGTGCTAAGGAATATTAGCAAACTTCCCTGTGCAAACTTCCATCCTCTCCCATGTGGTTTACAGACAGGGAGGATAGGGGTATTACAGAAACTAGCACAGGGAACAATGAAATCTTTTTGTAAATAATCCTTAATGGTAGGTTAAATTGATTGGTGCTGGTATAGCTACAGTTACACTAATCTATTTGTGATGGTTTACTAGAGCTCGTATTAAGTGGCAAGTCCGTTTACTTCCATTTAAACATGCAGCAGATATCTTGATTTTAGCTGAGAAATTGAGACAAAAGATGAATAGTCCCATTTCCTCCATGTCCCCCCCGCTCCATTTCAAATAACCCTCTTAGTTCCATTTTCTCTCCATTATCACAATGATAGATTAATCACACTTGTTCCAGGCAAGGAAGGTGAAAGGGATAAAGTCCAAATTTACTTAAAGTATACCTCTTGTTAAAACAAAACAAAATTCTAGTGCATAAATGTGAAGATCTGCTTGGCTTATTAATGATTCATGAATCGAGCAACACCTTATCTAGCAAGTAGAGAGATGCTCTGAGGAGTTTTACAAAACGGAAGGTTTTTATAGGAAGAACGGTGGGGCAAGGAAGTTAATAGAAAAAGAACTGTTTCAGTCCAGGATATCCTTTTTGTTTGTTGGTTTTTAGGGGTAAAGGGATGAACAGATTTTTTTTTTAATCATGAAGATTACCTCACTATTGCTGATCAGTAAATTTCAGATTGACTTTTGAAAGGTCACTTCTGTGGAGTAGGTTGAAACAGTAATTAAGTCTTGTTTTGTTGGGGTGAAGAACAAAGGACTCCATTTTGGACTTATTTAACATTTATAGGAGTTGGTACCCAGGAGGGACCATTTAGCCAACCTGGAGCTAAAGTCCAGCTGTTAGTGCAAAAGTCTCATGTTGCTAGAGTGTGTTGTTAGGGAACAAGGGCAGATGATCTTTGCTTTCACCATTGCCAGTAAAGAGTCATCTCAACCTTGGTAGAAGCTGACTGCCGCTAGGTCTTTAAGTGTCATTTTAGATTAGCAAAGTGTAGTGTTGCCCAAACCAAACACTCTCAAGATTAGTCCTCATAAACTCTCAGTATTTATAACCTAATGTCCCCTTATCATACTTGTTTTCCTTCTTCATATGTTTTTATTGACAAGCCTATGGCCAGGACCCCCAGCCACTGAGCTATTAAGTTCTCATGAGTGAGAACAGATGAAATGATGGCATCCTGACACAATGTACTTCATTCTTTTTTTTTAAGATTTTATTTATTTATTTATTTGATAGAGATCACAAGTAGGCAGAGATCCCGATGTAGGGCTCGATCCCAGGATCCTGGGATCATGACCTGAGCCGAAGGCAGAGGTTTTAACCCACTAAGCCACCCAGGTGCCCCAATGTACTTCATTCTTATACCAGAACAACTTCCAGAAAATTTTTATCTTTGTTATAAATGGATTTAAATCACATCAAATTAATACACACCAATGATAAAAGCTGAAGGAATCTGGGGTCTCCTGCCAGGAGGGGCCAGGCGGACTGGCCAGGGTATCTTTGATTCCTGGTAAACCCAGGACCCCAACAGGAAACCAACCTAATAAGTGGACTGACTGTTGCCAGTTTAAAAGCTACTGCCTCCTCTGAAAGATTTACAAGGGTTGGGCTTTCTTCACCCTGAAGGCTGTGTTTGTGGCTAGGAACCAGGCCTGTAGGACCTCAGCCTCCCAAGGCCAGCTTTTTTCCCCCCTCCTATTAATCTGTTCAGTGTTAATTCTCAGTTCAGCTAGAAGAACCTGGAAGGATAAATTAAAATTTTCCCTGCCCAACCCATGACAAGGTATATAGTGAGCACGCACATACAGTTCAGTTCAGGGTACACAGGGAACTTGAACAGGACAGGGTCCTGACAGGCTAGGTCATTGGAAAGGGTTGTTGGGGGTTCAATTCCAAGACCTAACCTACATAACTATGTATATTCTCCCTGAAGGCAGACCTGTAGGAAACTGGACTACACTGTCAGGATGGGGCCTGGAAGACTGATAGACTATCCTCCAAAAAAGAGAGAACTGGGAGGCTTGATTATGGATCCTATTCTGGCAAGATAGTCTAGTTTCCTCCAGCATGACTTCAGGGGAAATACGTACTTTTGTTTACACTGGGGCTTGGAAGGAGGCAGATGCCACGGCCCCCAAGAGCTCACTCTTGAGACCTGGATTCTCTCAACACAGTCCAGTTCCAGGTCATTTGCTTCTCTGACCTGTGTGGTGAGAGCACAGGCAATGTTCACCCCAACAGCCAGGTGTGGGTGGCCAGGGCCCTCCAGAGCTGTGGAGCTAGGGCTGATCCCCAGCCACCTACACAGCCTCCAGGATGAAGGAATCCCACCCCTGAAAATCCTTCTGAGGCAACAGCTTCTAAATGGTGACAGAGCCCATTTGGCCTGGCTGCCTGATGGGGTCCTAGGTTTATCGGTATAGGGGATCAGGGCTACCCAGAATGTTCTGCAATGGCATATTAATTATTTTGAATTAAAGTTACTTAAGAAATGTTCTGTACAGGAAGAACACAGTGACCCTCCTTTGTTTCCAGAAAACCGTCAATAAATCTCCCATGTGAAAGTCAACCTCTTCTACCAAGAAACAGACATCCCTAGAGTCAGAGAGACAAGGAATTCCAAGCGGAAGAAACCAATAGTAACAAAACCTTGTTACTTTTACGAACTTACTATCCCAGCCCAAATTCTGTACTAATTGAAGCTTTATATAGAAAAGTTGCATGCTTCAGTCTTTTCTTTGGGTCTTGATTTTAATATTAGGTTTTGTGCAAACATAAACTTTTTTTTTTCTCCTGTTAATCTGTCCGTGTTAATTTAATTCTCAGGGCAGCTAGAAGGGCCTTGAAGGCTACAAGAAAATTTTTCCTGCCCCACAGATGGCATCATCTGCAGGATAAACTCTAGCTGGACACCACTGCACCTGAGAAATCCTGAGACATCTGACAAGCCCATCAACCCCCAGCTCTCTGCCTGTAGGGTCTAATGTATGTGAGAATGGTGAGAAATCTTTCTCTCTTTGTGAGAAACTTTCTCACAAAAAGGTGAGAAACTTTTTGTGAGAAAATTTCTCACCTTTTTGTGAGAAAGTTTCTCACAAAAAGTTTCTCACCTTTTTGTGAGAAAGTTTCTCACAAAGAGAGAAACTTTGTGGAACTAGTTTCTTGAGCTTAGGAACTCTGGAAAATTTGGCAGAATACTCTTGGTTTGACAGTTTCATTTCCTCCCAGAGATGGTCACTGTTTACCTTTCTCTCTCTCTCTTTTTTTTGGGGGGGGGGGGGGGGGGGGGTTTGTCATAAAAAGGAATTACCATAGGACATAATGCAGGACTCTTAAGCCTGCTGTTCAAGTGAGCCTCACAGAATGATGATTTCATAGTTCTCCTCAGACTGTCATCTATTTGGACAAACTTTGCTATAGGTTCCCTGTATAAAATCCAAATAAGGTTTGTTTTTTTTTTTTTTCTTTCTTTTTGTCTTAGTCTATGTTCTAAGAGCTTGGCTTTACAATCAGTGAGAATATTCTCTCTGGTCTCGGCCACCCAGGTAAGTATACCCTCTTTGGCAAAACAGAGTGGGGTTCCAAGATCCACAAGTACAAGTAGCATTCTCCTTGTTCAGTCATGGCAGAGCTCAGGGGCGCTTGTCATAACAAAAGTCCCTTATGGGCGGTGACCTTTTAACCTAAACATCTTTGCTCATTAGTAATGGAAAAGTCCCATTCTGCCTGATGACACAGATAAGCAGGTCTAGGATGGGAGACCAGACTTATTTTCACTATACCGTCCTTACTACTGGTGGAACAAAGGCTTTTGCTTTCTTAGACTATATTTGAGAGTACACTTTTGGATCATGGGGAGCTACATCATCCATGCCCTCTCCAGGGATGCTTCTTGTGTCCATGGTCTAAACATGGAAAGTTGTCTCCAGTCTTTCTATAAAATGGCTTATTGGTTTGAGTCACTATTAAGAAGATCCTTATCATCAGTGGCCAGATAATGGATTCTTGAGGTTGGCTATGTTTGAAAGAAAAAATTTCTTGCACGAGGTTCTTAATTGTTTTATTAGTATAACAGCTAGCCTTAGGGACTCTCTTTGACAAGATGAGAGAACAGACACTAGACTTTAGACAAAAATTAATGTCCACGTCCAAGCTAAATTCTCCTTATCAAAATCTGGCCCCATCTGCCTAACTTCCCTTTCCCTACAAGATTTACAGAAAGCACTCTTTTTTGGTTCAAAGTATACAGGTCACTAATATAAATTCATTTCCTAGCTTTCAGCATTTAACACAAGCTCTCAAAACTAGCATTAAGGTTCACTTTACTTAATTGGACTTTATAATCAGGCTCCACCAGCTTTAGGCATTTTTTTTTTAAGATTTTATTTATTTCTTTGAAAGAGAGAATGAAAGGGAAGAAGGTCAGAAGGAGAAGCGGATTCCAGGGTCATGAACTGAGCAAAAGGCAGCCGCTTAACCAAATGAGCCACCCAGGTGTTCCCCAAGTCACATTTTAAAATGAAGTCTTTTAATCCTAAACTAAATTTGTAATTTCCAGAGGGTCCCTGGAAAATTTCCAAGACTTTGTCTTCATAAAAGAGAGATGTTAAATTAGACATATTTGGTACGTTCAATTACAGGAGAAGCACTGTCAACTAAGAGATGCTACGCCTTCTTAGATTATGTTTGTGTAAATATATGTTAAGGTAAGTGCTCTAGAAATTATATGAAACTCTTAGAAATCTGCTATGTACTGGTAGGTTATCAGTTGTGATTTTAGTTATTGTCTTGAAATATAGTATGTCCCAGAAATAATCAAATTTCCTTGTCAGTTGCACTGTAATACACTAATCAGATTTTTGCCATTATCACTTTTAAGACTTTCTGTCATTTATAGTTATAGTTTTATTGATATTTGCAAAATGTTTCATCTTCAAGGAGATTCAGAGAAAAGACCAACAAGTACTCTAGAATAAAGCTCTCTAATAACTTTAACATTATACTATTGAACTAAGAATTTACAGAAGTCTGCTGGAGAAACTGATAGCCTCATAAAGTATTTTTAAAAGATTAATATCAAGTATTAGTTACATGGGGCTGAATAAACTAATGAAGATGATTGTAATTATCATGACATTTTGTCTGATATATTGTTGGTTCCTTATTTTATTTTCCAGTTATAAAAGGACCTTTCCTCTTAAGCTAACTGTGACTTCCAGCAATTTGTAAGTTATACCTTTGTAAACAGAGTTGAAATATTTATCTTTTTCTCCCTACCTGATCCCTCCAGAATTCTCAGTGAGTATGCTTATGTTTTCTTGGCAATATATTTATTTGCATAAGTTCAGTAAGAATCTGTTCTCCTTGTAACGGGACACTATTGCAAACATTGCTATATTACCAAGGCTATGACTAGAATATCATATTTGAGAGAAAAATGATATGAACAGGCACCTTTAAGGAACTAAGATTAACTTTATGGAGCCAATAAAAAGCCTCTTGAAAAATCAGCCTGAAACCTTGCTTACAGGATTCCTCGCAGCCTTACCAGGCAAGCAAAGATTAATCCCTCGCAGGTCCCAGTACCCCAGGATGTTTTTAGGACCTCAAGAAGAGATCAAGTAACCCAAATCTATAGGTATTGCAGGTGAAGTCTGATAGCAAGTACTTGGCTTCTTAGCCTCAAGAGGCTATTAAAGTTCAATCTGGGGACTTCTGGGGTTCAAAACAGTGATGTAGGAAGATTGTGAACTCACATCCTCTGTAGAACATACGAAATTACACATATTAATAAGACAGTGTATCCTGAAGAACTGAGGGCTGACTGTACAGCTAATGAACAACCAAAGACAGAACAACTAGAGAGACAGAGACGTAGAAACAAAGGGAACCCGCACCTCCAGTGCGGCAAAACCGTGGTGAGAAGGGATAGTACTGAGGGACTGGGAACAGATTTCTCAGTGCTTGGGCACAGAAAAAAACACGCAGCTTAAAAGAGCAACTAGCATATAAAAGAGACAACACCAGACCTCTGAGGAGTGGCAGAGGACCTGCAGGAATGCTCTCCAAGTCAGAGGAAATGGAGAACCTTAGGGTTTATGCTCCCACTCCCCCTTCAGAGCCTAGACGAGAGGAGGGTCCGGACACCACAATGGCAGGTCCCATCATCTCAGGGAGCTTACAACTTGAGCCAGCCCAGTGTCCATGAGCCCTTATCAGCCCTAGATACAGGGACATAGGAAAAAAGACCTGTGGTTTAAAAGGGTTGGCTAAAGAATTGTAGGAATTCTCTCCACCTTGACCTCAAAAGCCCAGACCAGAGCAGGGTCTGGCCAACATAAGGGGCTGGTTCAGATGCCATAACTGGAGGGTCAGATTATCACTGGGAGCCTGCAACTTCAGCAAGCCCAGGGTCCTAAAGCCCACACCAGCTCTGGGTGTTGCAGCACAGAAGAAAAAAAGCCATATTTAAGAGGGCTGAGGAACTGCAGGAACATATTCTCTCCGTCCACCTCTCTCTTCCGGCTACCCTACTCAGGCCTGGCTCAAGATGTGCTTCCAACATCAGTGACCCCAGGGTCCACAAGCCTCCACCGGTCACCCTGTGTTGTTGGGGCAAGAAAAGAAGCTATGGTTTTGTGTTTCTTTTCATTTTTACTATTTTATTTTCTACTCTTTAAAATTTGTCTCATTCTGTTTTTATTTTTCTTTTTGGTTCTGTTCTTTTTTTAAAAAGATTTTTTACTTATTCATTTGAGAGAGAGAGAGCAAGTGAGAATGAGCAGCAGGTAGGGCCGAGGGAGAGGGAGAAGCTGACTCCCTGTTGAGCAAGGAGCCCAATGTGGCACCCTGGGATCATGACCCAAGCTGAAGGCAGGTGGCCCAACAGACAGCCACCCCAGACACCCAGGTTTTGTTCTTTCTTGTTCTTCTTTTTTTCTTCATTTCTTGTTTTTCTTTTCTTGTTTATGTAATTATTTTTTCTTCATTATCTCTATAAAAAGCCACGGTTGATAAAAGTAACTAGCATTGAAGCCACAGCTCCAGCCAGCCAGCAAAGTCACCAAGACACACCATCTGTACGGACATCACCATACACAAGACCACTCCTTCAACTTTAGGAGAAGTAGCTGTTTTACATAATACATAGGAAGAAAAAACACACAGTCAAACAAAATGGGGAGACAGAGTAATATGCTCCAAAAGAAAGGAGAAGAAAACACTCAGAAAAAGAATAAAACAGAGATAAGGAGAAAAAAGAAGATGGCAGAGGGGTAGGGGACCTTAGGTTTGTCTCGTCCCTTGATACAACTAGATAGTTATCAAATCATTCAGAACATCCAAGAAACCAGTCAGAGGTCTGACAAAACAAATGCTGCGCATCTGCAAGTAGAGAAGTGACCACCATTTGGAAGACCAGGAGATCTGAACCCGTGGGCGGGGGGAGGGAGCCTGCTTAAAGAGGCTACCGCAAAGTGGTATCAGCAGCAGAGTGCAAAATCGGAATGTTTAGCAGTCCACTACAGTGGGGGTGTGCCTGGCTTGAATGTGCTCAGATGGTGAAGCTGGGTGGAATCCAAGCTGTGACAGCGTGATCTGAGGATCCCCTGGATCACAAGAAGAAAGGGCGGTGTCTAGGGGCAGCGGAGTTCCGGGGCATAGGAGTGGGGAAGCCTGCTGAGAACAGGGAGTCTCCATACAGGTTTTTTGCTCTGTGCTGCCATCAACTGCAAGCTGCTGGGCAGTCCTGCGACCACTTTCCAGGGAGGGGTCCAGCAAGACACAGAACCCTGCTGAGACATCCCTCTTTCCCCAGGAATAGCTCAGGCCCCTAAAATTTGCAGTTCTGAATCTCAGTCACATGCGTGAGGTAAAAACACTGGGTCACAAACTGGGTGAACACAAAGTTTTGATGGACAGTGGAGATACAGGAGTGATTGACTGCTTTTCTGTGAGGGCTCAATGAACAGTGGGGGGAGCAAATTTTTAACTCCAGGGCTAGAAACTACCATATTCATTCCTACTCTAGGTGCTGAAAGCCTTCAAGGGCAAAACAGCACCACCTAGTGGAGTCTGGAGCTGCTTACACCAAGCCCTGCCTTCCTGCACCCTGGAGGCGCTTGTCCACTAGGACAAGTCCACCTGAGAATCTGCCCAATAGGCCCCTCCCCCAGAAGACCAGCACAAATAATTCCCTCCCACAAGATTACTAATTATCGAGGGGTGCAAATGTTCAGCAATAGGGGAAAACAGTAGTATTCTTTGTATTTTTATTCTTTAGTCTTTTATTATTTTTTTCAGTTTTTTTTAATTTTCTTACATATACTTTATATATTTTTTAAAGATTTTATTTATTTATTTGACAGAGAGATCACAAGTAGGCAGAGAGGCAGGCAGAGAGAGAGGGGGAAGCAGGCTCCCTGCTGAGCAGAGCCCGATGCGGGGCTCGATCCCAGGATCCTGAGATCATGACCTGAGCCGAAGGCAGCGGCTTAACCCACTGAGCCACCCAGGCGCCCTATACTTTATATTTAAAAAAAAAATTTTTTTGGTACCTTTCATTGTATTTTATTTTGCATCGTTTATATATTTTTCTTATTTGGGGATCTAGTTTTTTCTTTAAAAATTTTATTTATTTATTTGACAGAGAGAGAGCACATGTGCACAAGCAGGGGGAGCAGCAGGGGGAACAGCAGGCAGAGCGAGAAACAGGCTCCCTGCAGATCAAGGAGCCCAATGCGGGTTCCATCCCAGGACCCTGGGATCACGACCCGAGCCAAAGGCAGACACCTGATGACTGAGCCAACCAGGTGTCTCTGGTTTTATCTTATTTTGTTTTTTTAAGATTTTATTTATTTGACACAGAGAGACAGAGCACAAGAAACTAGGACCTGGTTCTTTCTTTGAAAGAATTAATAAGATTGATTAACCCTTAGCCAGACTTATCAAAAAGAAAAGAGAAAGGATCCAAATAAAACCATGAACAAAAGAGGAAAACTGACATCAAAGAAATACAATTATAAGAGAATATTATGAGCAATTATATGCCAACAAATTAGGCAATCTGGAAGAAATGGATAAATTCCTAGAAACATATAAACAAACAAAACCAAAGCAGGAAGAAATAGGAAACCTGAACAGACCCATAACCACCAAAGAAATTTAATCACTAATCAAAAATCTCCCAACAGGGGCGCCTGGGTGGCTCAGTGGGTTAAGCCTCTGCCTTCGGCTCGGGTCATGATCTCGGGGTCCTGGGATCGAGCCCCGCGTCGGGCTCTCTGTTCAGCGGGGAGTCTGCTTCCTCCTCTCTCTCTGCCTGCCTCTCTGCCTGCTTGTGATCTCTCTCTCTCTGTCAAATAAATAAATAAAATCTTAAAAAATATATATTTAAAAAAAAAAAATCTCCCAACCAACAAGTGTCCAGGGCTGGATGGCTTCCCAGGGGAAATCTATCAATCTTTTAAAGAAGAATTAATACCTATTCTTCTGAAACGGTTCCAAAAAATAGCAATGGAAAGAAAACTTCCAAATTCATTCTATGACGTCAGCATTACCTTGATACCAAAACCAGACAAAGACCCCACTAAGGAGAATTACAGACCAATATCCCTGATGAACATGGATGCAAAAATTCTCACCAAGATACTAGCTATAGGATCAAACAGTACATTAGAATTATTCACCATGACCAAATGGTATTTACTCCTGGGCTGCATGAATGGTTCAACATCTGCAAATAAAATCAACATGACACACCACATTAATAAAAGAAATAGGGGTGCCTGGGTGGCTCAGTGGTTTAAAGCCTCTGCCTTCAGCTCAGATCATGATCCCAAGGTCCTGGGATTGAGCCCCGCATCAGGCTCTCTGCTCAGTAGGGAGCCTGCTTCCCCCTCTCTCTCCCTCTGCCTGCCTTTCTGCCTACTTGTGATCTCTGCCAAATAAACAAACTAAATCTTTAAAAAAAAAAAAAAAAAAAAGAAATAATCCTCTCAACAGATGCAGAAAAAGCATTTGACAAAATATAGCATCCTTTCTTGATAAAAACTTTCCACTACATGGGGATAGAGAGAACATAAAAAAGACCCACAGTGAATATTATCCTCAACAGGAATAAACAGAGCTTTTCCCCTAAGGTCAGGAACACAACAAGGATGTCTACTCTCACCACTATTGAAATGAAATCTTGTTTGAACACTATATGAAAAACTATTGATGTACTGCATGGTGGCTAACTTAACATAATAAAAAAAATGAGAAGAAAAAAAATGAAATCTTGCCATTTGCAATGATGTGGATGGAACTAGAGAGTATTATGTTACATGAAATAAGTCAGAGAAAGACAAATACCATATGATTTCATTCGCATGTGGAATTTTTTTAAATGATGAACACAGGGGAAGGGAAGGAAAAATAAGATAAAAAGAGAGAGGGAACAAACCATAGGAAATTTTTAGCTATAGGAAATAAACTGAGGGTTGCTGGAGGGCACATGGGTGAGGGAATGAGGTAACTGAGTGATGAGCCTTAAGGAGGGCACTTGTAATGAGCACTGAGTTTTAATATGCAACTGATGAATCGCTAAATTCTGCCCTGAAACTAATAATACAGTTTATGTTAACTAAATTGAATTTAAGTGAATAATTAAAATTAAAAAAGAGAAATAAGCAATATACCCGATAAAGACTTTAAAGTAATTATAAAGATATTCACTGGCCAAGAAGAAAGAATGGAATAACTCAGTGAGACCTTCAATGGATAGAAAATATTTAAAAGAAACAATGAGAGCTAAAGAATAGAATAATTGCAATAAACACACTACAGGGAATTGACAGGTTAGAGGATTTAGAAGAATGTAGTGATCTTGAAGACGGTGACAAAAAGCACAGAAGCTGAACAACAAAAAAAATAATTTTAAATGATGAGGACAGAGCAAGAGACCTCTTGGACAACATCAAATGGACAAACAGTCACATTATAAGGATCCCAGAAGAAGAGAGACAAAAGTATAGAAAATTTATTTAAAGAAATAGTAACTGAAAACTTGACATCCAATTTCAAGAATCACAGAGCCTCAAACAATATGAACCAAAGAAGATCCACACCACACATAGAAGGTAATAATTAAAATATCAAAGATTAAAGATAAAGAGAGAATCTTAAACATATCCAGAGAAGGGGGGAAAAAGTTACATACTGGGGAAAACCTATAAGACTATCAGCTTATTTTTCAGCACAAACTTTGTAAATCAGAAGGAAACAGCATAATCAAAGTGCTGAAAGGAAAAAATCTACAGCCAAGAATACTCTACTTAGCAAGGTTATCCTCAAGATTTGAAAGAGAGATAAAGAGTTTCCCCAAACAAAAGATAAAGGAGTTTATCACCACTAAAGCACCCTTACAAGGAATGTTAAAGGGACTTCATTAAGTGGAAAAGAAATGGCCATAAGACATAAGAAAATATGAATAAAAAGAGGTAAAATATGGCCACGTGCACTTAAAATATAGAGAAGGGAGTAAAAGTGGTAGAGAAGGGGGAAATTTTTTGTTTTCTTTCTGGTTTTTTTTTAATGTATTTGAACTTAAATGACTATCAAATTAATACAGACTGCTATTTACTTAGGATGTTATTATGTGAACCTAATGGCAACCACAAACCCAAAACTTAGGTACACAAAAAACTGAAAGCAAGCCACAAATAACACTATAAAAACTTGACTGCAAAAATGACAGCAAAAGAAGAAAAAGGAATTACAGAACAAAAAAAAAATTACAAAAACAACGAGAAAACAAATTTTAGAAGGGTAATAAGTATGTATCTACCAATAATTACCTTAACTATAAATGGCCTAAATGCTCCAAACAAAAGATAGAGTAGCACAAAGGATAAAAAAGCAAGACCTACAAGATTCACCTCAGACCTAAAGACACATACAGACTGAAAGCAAAGAGATGGAAGAACATTCACCATGTAAAAGGAAGCAGAAAAAAAAAAAAATCCTGGAATAGCAATACTTACATCAGAAAGAAATAGACTTTTTTTTAATTTTTTTAAAAGATTTTATTTATTTATTTGACAGGCAGAGATCAAAAGTAGGCAGAGAGGCAGGCAGAGAGAGAGGGGGAAGCAGGCTCCCCGCTGAGCAGAGCCTGATGGAGGGCTCCATCCCAGGACTCGGAGATCATGACCTGAGCCAAAGGCAGAGGGTTAACCCACCGAGCCACCCAGGTGCCCAAAGAAATAGATTTTATTTTATTTTTTTTAAAGATTTTATTTATTTATTTGTCAGAGAGAGAGAGAGGGAGAGAGAGCAAGCATAGGCAGACAGAATGGCAGGCAGAGGCAGAGGGAGAAGCAGGCTCCCTGCTGAGCAAGGAGCCCGATGTGGGACTCGATCCCAGGACACTGGGATCATGACCTGAGCCGAAGGCAGCTGCTTAACCAACTGAGCCACCCAGGCGTCCCTAAAGAAATAGATTTTAAAACAGAGACTATAGAGAGAGACACAGAAGAGTGTTACATAATGATAAAAGGATCAATCAAACAAGAGAATATAAGAATTATAAATATCCAGGCATACAACACTGGAGCACTTAAATATACAAAGCAAATATTAATGGATATAAAGAGAAATTGATGGGGTGCCTGGGTGGCTCAAAGGTTAAGCATATGACTCTTGATTTTGGCTCAAGTAATCATCTCAGGATCATGGGATCAAGCCCCATGTCAGGCTCCCCGCTCAGTGCGGGTCTGCTTGAGATTCTCTTTTCCCCTCTGCCTTTCCCCCCACTCATGCTCTATAAATAAACAAACAAAATCTTTTTTTTTTTAAAGAGAAATTGAGGGGCACCTGGGTGGCTCAGTGGGTTAAAGCCTCTGCCTTCGGCTCAGGTCATGGTCCTAGTGTCCTGGGATCGAGCCCCGCACCGGGCTCTGTGCTCTGCAGGGAGCCTGCTTCCACCTCTCTCTATCTGTCTGCTTCTCTGCCTACTTGTGATCTCTGTCTGTCAAATAAATAAATAAAATCTTTAAAAAAAAAAAAGAGAAATTGATGGTAATGCAATAATAGTAGGGGACCTTCACAGCCTACTTAGATAAATGGATAGATCATTCAGGTAATCAGTGAGGAAATAAGGTCTTGGAATGACACAATGGACCAGATGGGCACAACAGATATATACAGGACATTTCATCAAAAAATAACAGAATATACCTTCTTGTGAAATCCAGGTGGATCAGTCTCCAGAATAGATTATATTTTAGGCCATAAAACTAGCCTCAATAAATTGAAGGAGACTGGAATCATATTATGCACCTTTTCTAACCACAACATTATGAAACTAGAAATAAGTCACAAGAAAAACACTGAAGAAACACAAACATGTGAACACTAAACAACATGTTACTAAACAACCAGAGGGTCAATGTAGCAATCAAAGAAGAAACTGAAAAAAAAAAAAAAAATACATGGTGAAAAATGAAAACGAAAACAATGGTCCCACATCAAAGGGACACAGCAAAAGCAGTTCTTTGAGGGAGGCATATCTCAAAACAGTCCTACCTCAAGAAACAAGAAAAGACTCAAATAAACAATTTAATCTAACACCTAAAGGAAATGAAAAAAGAACAAACCCCAAGGTGAATAGAAGAAAGAAAATGACAAAGATCAGAGAAGAAATAAATAACATAAAGACTAAAAAAAGAGAGAGAGAGAGAGAGAGAGTGACAGAGAGAAATCAATGAAACTAAGAGATGTTTCTTTGAAAAGATAAACACAATTGAAAAACCCTTAGCCAGGTTCATCAAGAAAAAAGAGAAAGGACCAACATAAAATCAGAAATGAAAGAGGATATATAATAAGTGGCACCACAGAAATACAAAAGATTATAAGAAAATACTACTAAAAAATATATGCCAACAAACTAGACAAGCTAAAAGAAATAAATTCCTAGAAATACAATCTCCCAAAACTGAACCAGGAAGAGACAGAAAATCTGAACAGACCAATTACAAGCAATGAAATTGAACTAGTAATCAACAAATAAAAGTCCAGGACTGGATGGATTCACAGAGGAGTTCTACCAAACATTTAAAGAACAGTTAATATCTATTCTCCTCAAACTATTCCAAAAAATAGGTGAGGAAGGAAAGCTTCCAAGTACATTCTATGAGGCCAGCATTACCCTGAAACCAAAACCAGACAAAGACGCCACATACAAAAAAAAAAGAACTATAGGCCAATATCCCTCATGAACATAAACGCAAAAATTCTCAAGAAAATATTAGCAAACTGCATATAACAATAAACTAAAAAGATCACTCACCATCATCAGGTGGGATTTGTTCTGGGGATGCAAGGATGATTCAATGTTTGTATACCAATAAATGTGATAGAAGGATATACCTCAACAAAATGAAGGATAAAAATGCTATGATCACATCAATAGATGTGAAAAAAACATCTGGCAAGATTCAACAGCCATTCATGATTAAAAACTGTCAACAAAATAAAACAAGATGAAACCAGAGAGGGAGACAAACCATAAGAGACTCTTAGTCAGAGGAAACATACTGAGGGTTGTTGGAGGGGAGGGGAGTAGAGGGATGGGATAACTGGGTAATGGACATTAAGGAAAGCATGTGATGTAATGAGCACTGGGTATTACAGAAGACTGATGAATCACACACCTGTACCTCTGAAACCAATAATATATGTTAATTAATTGAATTTAAATTAAAGTCTTCAAAAAAATAAAATCTGTCAACAAAATGGGGTTAGAGGAAACATACCTCAATATAATAAAGGCCATATGTAAAAAACCCAGAGCTAACAACATTCTCAATGATGATAGACTCAGAGCTTTCCATCTAAGGTCAGGAACAAGAATATCTACTCTCACCACTTTTATTCAACATAGTACCAGAAGCCCTAGCCACAGCAATCAGACAAAAAAAAAAGAAATAAGAGGCATCCATATTGGTAAAGAAGTTAAACTGTCATTATTCACAGACAACATGATCTATAAAAAGAAAATTTTAAAGATTATCAAACTATCAGAAATAATAAATTCAGTAAAGTAACAAGATACAAAATTAAATACCCAGAAATTTGGTAGTTTTTCTACACAGTAACAACAAAGTGACAGAAAGAGAAATTAAAAATATTTATAATTGCACCAGAAATAATACCTAGGAATGAACTTAAATAAAGAGGTAAAAGATCTGTATTCCAAAAACTATTAAATACTGATGAAAGAAATCAAAGATGACACGAAGAAATGGAAAGATATTTCATGCTCATGGGTTGGAAGAATTAATATTGTTAAAATGTCCATATTATCCCAAGTAATCTACAGATTCAATGTGGTCCCCATTAAAATACCAACAGCATTTTTTGGGTGCCTGGATGGCTCAGTTGGTTAAGTATCCAACTCTTGGTTTCAGCTTAGGTCATTATCTCATGAGTCATGAGATCAAGCCCCACATGGGGCTTCATACTTAGCAGGGAATTTGCTTGAGGATTCTGTCCTTCCCCTCTGCTCTCTTTTGCTCTCTCAAGATAAAAAAATAAATCTTTAAAAACAAAAAAATACCGGGGCACCTGGATGGCTCAGTGGGTTAAGCCTCTGCCTTCAGCTCAGGTCATGATCTCAGGGTCCTGGGATCGAGCCCCACATCAGGCTCTCTGCTCAGTAGGGACCATGCTTTCCCCTCTCTCTCTGCCTGCCTCTCTGCCTACTTGTGATCTCTCTGTCAAACAAATAAAATCTTAAAAAAAAAAAAAAGAAAGAAGAAGAAAGGATTTGGGTTGCAAGTATCCTTAAAAAAGAAAAACCAAAACCAAAACAAACAAACAAACAAACAAACCCAACAGCATTTTTCACAAAACTAGAACAACATAATTCTAAAATTTGTATGAAACCACAGAATACCCTGAATGGCCAAAGCAATCCTGAGAAAGAACAAAGCTGGAGATGTCCAATTCCAGATTTCAAGATATACTACAAAGCTACAGTAATCAAAACAGTATGGTACTAGCATAAAAATAGAAACCTAAATCAATGGGACAGAATAGAGAGCCCAGAAATAAACCCACATTTAAATGGTCAATTGATCAATAACAAAGAAGGCAAGCATATATAATGGGGGAAAGACAGCCTCTTCAATAAGCAGTGCTGGGAAAACTGGACAGCTTCCTGAAAAAGAATGAACTGGACTACTTTACTACACCATACACTAAAATACACTCAAAATGGATTAAACACCTAAATGTGAGAACTGAAACCATGAAATCCTAGAAAAGAACACAGGCAGTAATTTCTCTGACATCAGCCATAGCAATATTTTTCTAGACATGTCTCCTGAGGCGAGGGAAACAGAAGTAAAAATAAACTACTGTGGACTACATCAAAATAAAAAGGGTTTGCACAGTCAAGAAATCATCAAGAAAACAAAAAAGACAACCTACTGAATGGGAGAATATATTTCCAAATGGTATATTTGAAAAGGGATTTATATACAAAATATATCAAGAACTCTTACACAACTCAATGCCAGAGATCAAATAAACAATTAAAAACAGGCAGAAGTTATGAACAGATATTTCTCCAAAGAAGATATATACAAGTAGCCAACAGACACATGAAAAAATGCTCAACATCACTAATCATCAGGGAAATACAAATGAAAACCACAATCAGATACTACCTTATACCTGTCAGAATGGCAAAACAAACAAAAAAACAAAAAACAAGAAGCAACAAGTATTCGAGAGGATGTGAGGAAAGAGAAACCCTCATGTACTGTTGGTGGGAATGTAAATTGGTGCAATTACTGGAGAAACCAGTATGGACACACATTATGAGAAAGGAGCCTGAGCTGCTGAAACCCATTCCCTGTGCATTCATGGCATGATAAGTGTTAAAAACAAAAACAGAAACAAAAAACCTCAAGACTGTGAAAACAAAACAAAACCTACTAACTTGAAAAGATATATGCACCCAGCATGGGATGAATAAGTCAGGGGAATAAAAGGCACAGTGTAGGAATACAGTCAATGATACTGTAATAGTGACATAACAGGACAGACTGAAAGCGAAGAAATGCCCCTACTATTTCACCATTCAATAATCCAGTCTAGCCTCATTAAAATCAGATGGGTAATATAGATTTACAGTAGTTATGGGAAGTTAAATACTCTCCCCAAATTGAGGGAGCACTCCTAGATATAGGTGTTATCATAAACAATATCACCAGTGGATCAGGAACTTACTACTTGGTGACAGACTTATCTGAAATATTGTTGCTATTCCAGCTGATAAGAGAGCAAACCCATAACTCCCCTCCTATGGGAAGGCAGACAATATCAGTTCACTATGTTACCACAAGAATATCACAACAGTCCTGTAATAGCCCACAACTTTCTAACACAAAACATCGAGGCCTTTCAAGAAAACAACACATAAACAAACCAGCATTTCCTGTATTGATGACATACTTATGGTGATAACTGAGAAGAACAGACTAGAGTCACAGCAGAATTAATTGAATTCCTTACACTCAGAGAATGAACCACTGACCCAAGTAACAACCAATAAAATTTCTAGGTCTTCTGAAGGCAAAAAATACCAGACCCAGACCCAGACAAGCTAGACTGCATTCCATTTGTACTGCAAAAGCAGCAGCTCTGAAACTGATTGGACTGTTTGGATATTGGAAACAGCAGCATACCACACATGAGGATCATATTACAAACATTTATGAAATAACTAGGAAGAGTAAGGAGTTTAGATGGACAGAGACTCAAGAAGCAGTCTTTACTTATTTCACAAATGCTGTCAGAACTTGTAATTCACTGGCATCAGCTAATGAGGACTCTAGAGATAAACCAAAATGCCTGTAATCACAAGGGTTTGCAATGTGGTCTCTGTGGTCTAAAATACCACAGGACCCCACATATTACCCAACTGTATTTTGGACTAAGAAATTCCTGTGTTTTGGGGCACCTGGGTGGCTCAGTCAGTTGAACATCTGCCTTTGGCTCACGTCATAATCTCAGAGTCCTGGGATCGAGCCCCTCATCGGGTTCCCTACTCAGTGGGAAGTCTGCTTCTCCCTCTTCCTCTGCCCCTCCCCCTCTGCTCATGCTGTCTCTGTCTCTCTCGCACTTTCAAAAAAAAAAAAAAATCTTAAAAAAAATGAAATTCCTTTTGAACCAGTTAAAGGCTCACCTAGGTACTCTATTAGCCCTACAAAACACAGAGCCACTGATAGAAAATAAGCTAATTATACTTAAACTCCTACAGCCTATACTGGAGTGGGGTAAGCGAGCCCCTGACAAACAGAAACTACTCCTGACCATAACGTCTTAACATGGAAATGGTATATTTCCAAGCAAGGCAAATGGACTGAAGGTCAATTTCTGTATGAACTGAGAAAATCTCCAATACGCCAATAGTAAACTTGCCAGAATTCCTGAGGGGTGAGCCTATCCAAGCTCCGGCAGTTGGGCAGTGGGGACTGCCATGGTCTGTGGCATTCAACAATGCCTGGTTTATAGATGGATCAGCCTCCATGACACCATCTGGAAAATGCTGACAGGCAGCATCCTTGAGGACTAATGATGGTCCAACCCTGTCGGAATTGGGCTTGAGAAAATCAGCACAATATGCTGAGTTAATAGCCTTAAAATTGGTGATTGGACAATCTGTTAAGGAAAATCAGAATGACATTCATCTTTTCTCAGACTCATGGGCAATAGCTAATGAAATAGCTCTTTGGTCAGGAACATGGTGGGAAAATGACTGGAAAATGGGAAATATAAACATATGGAGTTCATAAGAACATAAGGACATGGGACAGCAAATGGCACTGGCTGATACCTCCATGTTCATCACACAGGTCTCTGCACATCAGAAAGACAACTCTTGAGTAAGGAAACTTAATGATCAGATAGATAGACTCGCTACAAAAAATATATAAAATTCCTGAAATTTAACAAAAGCCACAACTATTCATGATTAATGAGGAAACCAACTCAAAATACAACCACACGTCAACGAGAAGGACAGTGGAACATAAAAGCTGAACACAAAGATATGCCAAATGACTGGATCACTGCGTGGATGTATTTCACTAAACAGGTCATGTTGGCACAAAAAGCACTAGAACATGGTCAAGAAACACATATATACACACACCAAATACCTCCAATTTCAAATTAAGAAGTGTGGGAATTGCTGAAAGTTTAAGGGTTGGAGGTCACTAATAAATACTCCTGGAAGGTCAAAGCTGATAGACACTTCTAGATGATACAAATGATCATATAGAACCCTTGTCTATATCAGAGAATCAACTGTTTGCATGCACCATTGTGGACTCATGATCCAGAATAGGATTGCGCTTATCTTTCCAGGAAGAATTATCAAAAATCCACCATCAGAGCATTAGAAATTTGGATTGCTTGTATGGTATCCCAGCCATCATAGAATCAGATCAGGGCACCCACTTCAAAGAAAAGCAAATGTAAGAATGGGCTAAGGAGGCGCCTGGGTGGCTCAGTGGGTTAAAGCCTCTGCCTTCGGCTCCGGTCATGATCCCAGTGTCCTGGGATCGAGTCCTGCATCAGGCTCTCTGCTCAGTGGGGAGCCTGCCCCCCCCCACCCTCTGCCTGCCTCTCTGCCTACTTGTGATCTCTGTCAAATAAATAAATAAAATCTTTAAAAAAAAAAAAAACAAAGAATGGGCTAAGGATCAAAGCATAATGTGGAACCTCCACTTAAACCTACAAGCCAACCACATTTCGGTCAAATGAAAGGGTGTAATGGCTTACTCAAGCAGAAACCTACTAATCCTGATATAAAAGCTTGGACTAAAGCAATCTGGGAGGTGGCAAGATCTCTAAACCATAAATATAGAAAGAATGGAACACCTATGAATTAACTTTGCAAACACCCACACAGATAAGAGTACTAACAATACCCCAGATTCTAAATTAGAAGGAAAAATATTCATTAAAAGAAATAATAATGACATATATATAGTACTGGTGAAATTATAGCACCTGCCACCAATAAATCCTACTGGATGACTGAAGAAAAAAAGCATATTACTTCAAATTAAAGATGATAATGTGATGGTTCTGTAAAAATGTCAGCCATGAAGAATACCATCTTCATTGTATTAACCCCAGATGCCTAATATTTAGCCTAGTATGATGCAAGGTGACTATGCTTGGGGAAATGTTGGCAAGAATGGACATAATGCTAAATATCCTTATTATTATCTACTACCTATTATCATCTATTATGGTCTATCTATCCTATCTATTATGTTCTATCCTTAGAACAACAAGAAAGAATTAAAAGTGTCTAGGATACTATCCTTATTTTGCAGGCAGGAATCCATAATGCATTTTTAACCCTATCAAGATTACTAAGTGGGTCAGTGCAACATGCTGCCTGCTGGCCATACTCTGTTGCCTGTTGCTCACTATTGGACACCATACTCACTGCAGCTATGGATACTCCTCTGACAGCTCCAGCAATAGCAGAGTTCTGAATTGGAATGCCACCTTCTGGCCCAGAACAATGCCACTGGCTGTGACATCTACTACTTTCTCCAAGGCTCACTATCCTGGTCATCTCTTCGCAACAGAGGACTCATCGACATCACCAGCATCACCAAAGCCAACCTCTCCACCCCATCCTTCTCTGTCAACACCATCTACTCACTGGGAAACTCCAATCAATAGAGCCACTAAATATTTAGAGAAGCTGATGAAGCAGTGGATACCTCCATTTTAAACTTCATAAGAATCACTAAGGATTGAATAACAACTCTATCAGATACTGTGTCAGACACTGACACAGATGAAGATTGGCCCAAACTACTAACTGGCTCTTGGTATTATAACCAGCATATACTAAGGCAACCAGGTGCTAAATTTTGTACTTTTATCTTACTGAATTGACAGAGACTCTTAAAATAATCCAGATTTAGTTCCTGATTTGTGTGCTAGCATTTTATTGTAAAAGAACAGGTGCTGAATACACCGAATGTGGAATTATATCTTTAAATAGAAATAATCCAAAAAACTGATCATTTACTACACTCCCAATTTACACTGTTTAGTCCATATTCACCTATTAAAAAATAGGTATGAATGAACAATGTGAACAATAGATCCATGGATATTATGTCCAGACTTTAAAAAAACAGGGACACTTTGTAAAGTATAGAGAGGAGACGTAGGAAACGTAGCATATATCATTATCCTTTGTGGTATATATCAGGCTTCTTTATCACACTACAGATTTCTACCCTAAGAATGTGGCAATCTATGTTAATAAAACCACTCCCAGTCATACCCTACAAGAGTGGCCTATACCCTGAAATTTAACCCATAGGACTTTCTAGCCAGATACAGATACCCTAATTGTGTTGTTTTATCCATCCTCATTTATGCTCAATTTACAATGTATGCCAAAGACAGACTCACTAAAAGGAAGGAAACCCTTAGAGTTCCTTGTTGGACTGGCAGGTGTAACTGGAGTAACAATGGCAAGCCAATGTTTTTCTCAATTCCCAATCCATCAAATCATATTAAATGTTCAACTTTTGAAACCAATCTCAATTTAACACCCATGCAATTGTACCTTTGTCATCATTAGGTACACAGATGGAAATCTTCACAATATATTACAAAACATAAATGTCACACAAAAGTATACAGAACAATGGAAGCTTGGCATAAAGCAGCTGGAGAAAACACTAAAAATAATACTAAACAACAGCATGAGACATGTTTCTCTGTTGATTGTCAATGTTATAGTTAGGAATGGTTGGTATGTGTGGTAGTCTTAGAACAGCTATAATCTCAAGGCAATAATGGTCGCCTGAGATAATTGCCCAGCCAGAAGTAGATATCACACATCCTAACAGCTCTAATTCCTTGGGCAAATGTAAAATTAGAATATCAGTGTTTAAAGGAGGAAATAAGACATTGGGTTACCCACATATGCAGTTTCCCAATATCAAACAGGAGAGTGGAGCCCACTGGCCATAGAAAGCCCCCTTATGATCGAAGGAAAATGTGTTCCTGAGGATATATTGCTGGAATGGAACCAAAATACCTTTATGACTGCCAGACTTCTGGATATACATTATGGTACAAGTACCATACAAGTACCTATGACTATGGCTTTGATGCCTCCCCAACCCATTATCTATAACATGGGAACTTGAACTACAATAGCATGCTCTAAGCCAAACCCCATCCTAACCAAATGGAGTCAAAGGGAAAATAAGGAGCATAACATGATGTGATGTGTAAAAATACAACAAGTAATGAAAGTATTAATAGAAGGGAAAAGATGTTATTCAAGGTCAATAAAAGATCAAGAACCATTAAAATAACCAGAAAAACATTTCACATTGAACCTCCTCAAAATGATCTGATAAATATAAATCATACATTAGAAAACCTAAGACAGGAGGGAAGGGCAAGATGGTGGAGAAGTAGGAAACCCTGTTTCAACCAGTCCCCTGAGATGAGCTAAATATCTACCAGAACACTCTGAACACCCATGACATAAGCCTGAAATTTAAGATTATACACTTCTGGATCTCTACACGGGCAGGAGTTCATCCGTGCAGAGGGGCACCTTGACTGGATCATGGTTAATATATTCAGCTATACATCCCCTCAACCACCTCTCACCAAAATGACTAGGAAAAGGAACACTGAACAGAGGAAAAATTCAGAGACTGAGACCTCTGCCACAGAACGATTGGATATGGACATACACAATACTGGAAATGGAATTCAGGGTAACAATTGTCCAGGCAATGGCTAGGTTGGAGAAAACCATTAGTGGCAACATAGAATCTCTAAGGGCGAAAGTGAGAGCTGATCTGGCAGAAGTAAAAAATACTATTAATTAGATCCAATCTAATCTAAATACTCTAACAGCTAGGGTAACTGAGGCAGAAAAATCAAATCAGTGATCTAGAAGATAGATAGAAATCTAGAAGATTGATAGAAAAGCAGAACCAGGAGGAGGCCTGGAACAAACAAATTAGAAGCCATGAAAACAGAATTAGGGAAATAAATGACCCCATGAAATGTTCCAATGTCAGAATTATTGAAATTCCTGAGAGGGTGGAGAAAGAGAGAAGACTAGAAGATATAGCTGAACAAATACTGGATGAAAACTTTCCTAATATGGGGAATGGAACAAGTATTCGTGTCCTAGAGGCAGAAAGGACACCCCCCAAGATCAATGAGTCTAGAAAGACATCCAGACACTTCATTGTGAAATCCATGAATCATAATTTCAGACAAGAGGTCATAAGGGCAGGTAGGGGGAAGAGATTCCTTACGTACAGAGGAAGGACCATCAGAAAAACATCAGACCTGTCCACAGAATCCTGGCAAGCCAGAAAGGGCTGGCAAGACATATTCAGGGCACTAAATGAGAAGAACATGCAGTCAAGAATACTTTATCCAGCAAGGCTGACATTCAAAATGGATGGAGAGATAATGAGCTTCCAAGATGGGCAAGGTCTAAAAGATTGTGTGACCACCAAGCCAGCACTACAAGAAATACTAAGGGGGGGGTTCTATAAAAGAAGAAAGAACCCAAGAGTGACATGGAACAGAAAGTTACAGAGACAATGTATAGAAACAAGGACTTCTCAGGCAATATGATGTCAATAAAAACTTACCTTTCAACAATTACTCTCAATGTGAACAGCCTAAATGCTTCCATAAAAGGGCACAGGGTTGCAAACTGGATAAAATGACAGGACCCATCCATATGCTGTCTACAAGAGACACATTTTGAACCTAAAGATACATCCAGACTGAAAGTGAAGGGGTGGAGAACCATCTTTCATGCAAATGGGCCTCAAAAGAAAGCTGGGGTCATGATCCTCATATCAGATAAATTAGATTTTAAGCTAAAGACTGTAGTCAGAGATACAGAAGGACACTACATCATCCTTAAAGGGTCTATCTACCAAGAAGATCTAACAATTGTAAATATTCATACCCCCAACATGGGAGCAGCCAATTATATAAGCCAACTGTTAAACAAAACAAAATGTCATAATGATATAAATACATTAATTGCAGGGGATCTGAACACACCACTCTCAACAACAGACAGATCATCTAAGCAGAAAATCAACAAAGAAACAAGAGCTTTGAGTGGTACATTGGACCAGATGGACCACATAAATATATACAGAACATCCCACCCTAAAACAATAGAATACTCATTCTTGGGGCCCCTGGGTGGCTCAGTGGGTTAAGCCTCTGCCTTCAGCTCAGGTCATGATCCCAGGGTCCTGGGATCGAGCCCCACGTCGGGCTCTCTGCTCAGCGGGGAGCCTGCCTCCACCTCTCTCTCTGCCTGCCTCTCTGCCTACTTGTGATCTCTGTCTGTCAAATAAATAAATAAATTCTTAAAAAAAAAAAAAAAAGAATACTCATTCTTCTTGAGCACACATGGAACTTTTTCCAGAAGAGACCACATACTGGGTCACAAATCAGGGCTCAACCAACACCAAAAGATTGAGATTATTCCCTGCATATTCTCAGACCACAATGCTTTAAAACTGGAACTCAACCACAAGAAAAAGTTTAGAAGGAATTCAAACACTTGGAAGCTAAAGACCATCCTGCTCAAGAATGTTTGCATCAACCAGGAAATCATAGAAGAACTTAAACAATTCATGGAAACCAATGAGAATGAAGACACATTGGTCCAAAACCTATGGGATACAGCAAAGGCAGTCCTAAGGGGGAAATACATAGCCATCCAAGCCTCACTCAAAAAAAAAAAAGAAAAAGAAAAGAAAAGAAAAATTGAAAAATTCCAGAAACACCAACTCTCTTTACACCTTAAAGAACTGGAAAATCAACAACAAATTAAGCCAACCCTATGCACAAGAAGGGAAATAATTAAGATTAGAGCAGAGATCAATGAGTTAGAAACTAGAGATATAGTAGAACACATCAACAAAACTAGAAGCTGGTTTTTTGAAAGAATCAATCAGATGGATAAACCACTGGCCAAACAAATCCAAAAGAAAAGAGAGAGGACCCAGATTAATAAAATTATGAATGAAAGGGGGGAGAACACAACTAACACCAAGGAAATAGAAACAATCATCAGAAATTATTATCAACAGTTATATGCCAATAAGCTAAGCAACCTAGAAGAAATGGATACATTCCTGGAAACATATAAACTTCCAAGACTGAAACAGGAAGAAACTGACAACCTGAATAGACCAATATCAAGTAACAAGATTGAAGCAATGATCAAAAACATCCCAAAAAACAAGAGTCCAGGACCTGATGGATTCCCTGGGGAATTCTACCAAACATTCAAAAAAGAAATAACACCTATTCTCCTGAAGATCTTTCAAAAAATAGAAACAGAGGGAAAACTTCCAGCCTCTTTCTATACAGCCAGGATTACCTTGATCCCCAAACCAGGCAAAGACCCCATCAAAGAGGAGAATTTCAGATCAATATCCCTGATGAATATGGATGCCAAGGTTCTCAACAAGATCCCAGCTAATAGGAACCAATAGTACATTAAAAAGATTATCCACCATGACCAGGTGGGATTTATTCCTGGGATGCAAGGGTGGTTCAACATTTGCAAATCAATCAACGTGATAGACGTGATCAATAAACAAATCAATAAACAAATCAATACGAAAAGAGAGAAGAACCCCATGGTCCTCTCAATTGATGGAGAAAAAGCATTTGACAAAATACAGCATCTGTTCCTGACCAAAACTCTTCAAAATATAGGGATAGAGGGAACATTCCTCAACTCATAAAATCTACCTATGAAAAACACACAGTGAATAACATTCTCAATGGGGAAAAATTAACAGCCTTCCCAATGAGATCAGGAATACGACAAGGATGACCACTCTCGCCACTGTTGTTCAACATAGTACTAGAAGTCCTAGGAACAGCAATCAGACAACAAAAATAAATAAAAGGTATTCAAACTGGCAAAGAAGAAGTCAAACTCTCTTTCTTCCCAGATGACATGATACTTTATATGGAAAACCCAAAAGACTCCATTCCCCAGTTACGAGAACTCATACAGCAATTCAGTAATGTGACAGGATACAAAATCAATGCACAGAAATCAGTTGCTTTCTTATACACTAGCAATGAAAATATAGAAAGGGAAATTAGAAAATTGATCCCATTTACTATATCACCAAGAACCATAAGATACTTTGGAATAAACCTAACCAAAGAGGTAAAGGATCTATACTCGAAGAACTACAAAACACACATGAAGGAAATTGAAGAAGACACAAAAAGATGGAAAAACATTCCATGCTCATGGATTGGAAGAATAAACATTATTAAAATGTCTGTACTGCCCAGAGCGGTCTATACTTTCAATGCCATCCCAATTAAAATTCCAAAGTGCTGGAACAAACAATCCTAAAATTTGTATGGATCCATAAAAGACCCCGAATCTCTAAGAAAATGTTCAAAAAGAAAAACAAAGCTGGGGGCATCATATTGTTGCCTGATTTCAAGCTTTACTACAAAGCTGTGATCACCAAGACAGCATGATACTGGCACAAAAACAGACACATAGACCAATGGAACAGAGTAGAAAGTCCGGATATGGACCCTCAACTCTATGGTCAAATAATCTTTGACAAAGCAGGAAAAAATATCCAGTGGAAAAAAGACAGCCTCTTCAATAAATTGTGCTGGGAAAATTGGACAGCTATATATGGAAGAATGAAACTTGACCATTCTCTCACACCATACACAAAGATAAACTCAAAATGGATAAAAGACCTCAACGTGAGGCAGGAATCTATCAAAATGCTAGAGGAGAACATAGGCAGTATGTTCAGCCACAGCAGCTTCTTCCAAGACAGGTGTCCAAAGGCAAAGGAAACAAAAGCAAAAGTGAACTTTTGGGACTTCATCAAGATAAAAAGCTTCTGTACAGCAAAGGAAACAGTCAACAAAACAAAGAGGCAACCCAAGGAATGGGAGAAGATATTCACAAATGACACTACAGATACAGGGCTGATATCCAAGATTTATAAAGAACTCCTCAAACAACACCCCAAACTCCTCAACAACACTCCAAAAACAGATAATCACGTCAAAAAATGGGCAGAAGACATGAACAGACACTTCTCCAAAGAATACATACAAATGGTTAACAGACACATGAAAAAATGTTCATCATCACTAGCCATCAGGGAAATTCATATCAAAACCACACTGAGATACCACCTTACACCAGTTCGAATGGCCAAAATCAACAGGACAGGAAACAAGTGTTGGAGAGGTTGTGGAGAAAGGGGAACCCTCTTAAACTGCTGGTGGGAATGCAAGTTGGTGCAGCCACTTTGGAGAACAGTGTGGAGATTCCTCAAGAAATTAAAAATAGAGCTACCCTATGACCCTGCAATTGCACTACTGGGTATTTACCCCAAAGATACAGATGTAGTGAAAAGAAGGGCCATATGCACCCCAATGTTCATAGCAGCAATGGCCAGAGTTTCCAAACTGTGGAAAGAGCCAAGATGCCCTTCAACAGACGAATGGATAAAGAAGATATGGTCCATATACACAATGGAGTATTATGCCTCCATCAAAAAGGATGAATACCCAACTTTTGCATCAACATGGATAGGACTGGAGGAGATTATTCTGAGTGAAATAAGTCAAGCAGACAAAGTCAATTATCATATGGTTTCACTTACTTGTGGAGCATAAGGAATAACATGGAGGACATTAGGAGAAGGAAAGGAAAAGTGAATTGGGGGAAATCGGAGGGGGAGACAAACCATGAGAGACTGTGGATTCTGAGAAACAAACTGATGGTTTTGGAAGGGAGGGGGGTGGGGGAATGGGTGAGCCCAGTGGTGGGTATTAAGGAGGGCACGTATTGCATGCAGCACTGGGTGTGGTGCATAAACAATGAATCTTGGAACACTGAAAAAAATAAAATTAAATTAAGATGTTAAAAAAAAAGAAAACCTAAGTCAAGGCACATTTGAAGATTAATAAAAATCAAAATAACTTTGCAGGAATTTAAAAGAGAGTGAACACATGTATTCCCTAACACAATGGCAGTGTTGAATGCTGGAGTTACGGCAACTGAACACGTGCTTGATAGTACCGTGCAAGTTTGCACCCTCTGGAGCCTTATAAAGATGATCTTCACTTGGAAACGTATTTGTCAAGGACTTAAACTGTTAAGTTAAACTGAGTGGTTCAGATAACTTAACTTTTGGTTGTTTGGAGATTAAATGTGGTACCGTGTTAAAGAGTTCTTTGTTATGCTCATATTGATCACACTAGTAATATCGTTGTTTAAACTGGCCATTCAACTATGTGTAAAAGAATGTTTGTCGAAGGAAAAATGCTCTCCGAATAGGACTGCTTATGATTAACACTGTAAGTGACGAAGAATCACAGGGTAAATGGATATTTTTATGCATTTGGATTTGTATAGGACATTAGACCCTTAGTATTAATTAGTGTGTGAGTAATTTGAAAGCACAGGGAAGACTGTGGTTTATTGGTTTGACAGGATTTCAAATCCACTTGTTGATGACAAAGACAAAAATAAAGTTGGTCTTAGATGTGAAGTTGCTTTGAATGTTGCTTTTGTGTGAAGTTGTCAGATGTCATCGTCTTGTCTGTTCTCACCCATAAGAACGGAGTAGCTCAGCTGCTGAGGGGCCCCCTGGAGGCTTACCTTAAAAACATATGAAGCAGTGTGGTGTATAAACAATGAATTCTGGAACACTCGAAAGAAATTTTTAAAAAATAAGTAAAACATTAAAAAAAACCACATTGAAGCAGACACATGAAAAAGTGCTCCACATCACTTGGCATCAGGGAAATACAAATCAAAACCACAATGAGATACCAGCTCACACCAGTCAGAATGGCTAAAATTAACAAGTCAGGAAACGACAGATATTGAAGAGGATGTGGAGAAAGGGGAACCCTCCTACACTGTTGGTGGGAATGCAAGCTGGTGCAGCCACTCTGGAAAACAGCATGGAGCTTCCTCAAAAAGTTGAAAATAGAGCTACCG
Organism: Enhydra lutris kenyoni; assembly: GCF_002288905.1. Taxonomy (NCBI): domain Eukaryota; kingdom Metazoa; phylum Chordata; class Mammalia; order Carnivora; family Mustelidae; genus Enhydra; species Enhydra lutris. The sequence continues at coordinate 744,948 of NW_019154109.1, read as the reverse complement.
TATGACCCAGAAATCACATTACTGGGTATTTACCCAAAAAATACAAATGTAGGGATCTGAAGGGGCACGTGCACCTGAATGTTTACAGCAGCAATGTCCACAACAGCCAAACTATGGAAAGAGCCCAGATGTCCATCAACAGACGAATGGATAAAGAAGAAGTGGTATATATACACAATGGAATACTATGCAGCCATGAAAAACCCTGAAATCTTGCCATTTGCTACAACAAGGATAGAACGAGAGGGTATTATGCTAAGTGAAATAAGTCAGTCAGAGAAAGACAATTATTATATGGTCTCTCTGATATGAGGAATTTGAGAGGCAGGGCCAGGGGCACGGGGAGTAGGGAGGGAAAAAATGAAACAAGATGGGACTGGGGAGGGAGACAAACCATAAGAGACTCTTAATCTCAGGAAACAAACAGGGTTGATGGGGGATGGGAGGGGAGGGATAGGGTGGCTGGGTTATGGACATTGGGGAGGGTATGTGCTATGGTGAGTGCTGTGAATTGTGTAAGACTGATGATTCAGACCTGTAACCCTGGGGCAAATAATACATTATATGTTAATTTAAAAAAATAATAATACATGAAAAATAAATAAACAAATAGAAAACATATGAAGCAGCAGTTACGGCAAGGGGACATTAGACTATCAACACTGAGAGTCCATGAGGATTATGAGAGTGTTTGGTCTGGGCAAGGCTATACGTGGCTGGTCTAAAAGGACACATTGGGGGCAATGAGTTCCTGCCTCTGTAAACAGTACTCTTTCATAGACAGGGGCAAAAGCCATCTAGCATCCCTGCAAAAATCACATTATCCATTGATTCCCAGAACTTCGTTCCCTAGCAATGTGCTCTAGCAACACAAGACTTTCCCTTTTGCACTAGCTGCTGGGCTTCAGCCCTGGTTGGCTAAGCAGTATCTCCTGAGTACCAACTCTGATAAGGACACACCTCAGCTATGTTTGGACTTCATTCTTTTCATCTCTCCTTGCCTGGAACAATCGTGTGATTAATCTAACGCTGGTTTGGAGTCTGTGGTTTTCATATTATCTAATGAAAAGACATTCTCTTATATGCTACTGGCTTGGGCAATTCGCACAGAGAACCTTTGTTAAATACATTGTTGGCAAACAAAATTAGTCTTCAAGCATTATTTGCCTCCCAAAACAAAACAGCCTTCATGCGGAATATGTGCATTTGTGCAGGTTAAAGTTTGGAATTAGGCACATGCCAGGTACCTCCAATAGCCTGTTCCCGTGACGCAGCCTTGCTGACACTGCTCTGCACCAGGTCCCTGCTCCTCTGACCTGCGCCTCCTGGCATGAGCAGCCTGCACCCAGCCAGCCACCCTTGCCTAGCCAGGTCACTCTAGGCCTACAGAGCTAGGGCTCATCCCCAACTTCCTGCATTGCCTCAAAGATGGAAGGAGCCTACCTCCCAAAACCTGTTCTGAGGGAGCCACAGAAATGGGTGACGGTCCCCATGTGTACTTATTATTTGCTGGGGTCCTAGCTTTCTACAGCCATCAAGGCTCCCAGGCGTCTCTTACTAGAAGCTGTCTGCCCAGTCCAACCCTGGTAAGGCATTCCAGATTCCTCCAGCTCTGCCTTCAAGGGGAATATGGATCATGTGTAAGTTAGGGCTTGGGATGAGGAATATGCCAGGTATGCCCCATGTCTCCTCCTGTGACCCAGGCTCACCCGACTTTGCCTTGTTCTGGGTCCGTGGCTAGCCCGACCTGTATATCCTGCACGTGAGCAGTACTCCCTCTGTCATCTGGCCTTGGGCTGCAGAGAACACTCCAGGACTGGGGAACTCTGGCTTGAATTCAACCACCTCAAGGTATCAGGGTAGAAGGAGTCTACCCCCAGAAAATCTTTCTGGGGCAGCTTTAAACTGGTGAAAGACTGCCCCCACTTGGACTGGTTGCCTAACTCGGTCCTCGGCTTCTCCAGCAACCACAGCTTTGAGCTGTCACTTACTGGACAGTATCACAGCCATCTCACCCAGCTCTGCCCTGGCAAGGCGGTCCAGATTTTTTCAGTTCTACCTTCATGGGGTGTATGTTCATTTGTATAGCTTAAGGTTTGGAATTACAGTCCACCAAGCTTGTGAAATTCTGGCTAGGCACCAACCACCTGCATAACCACAGGCATGGAGGGAGGCCACCTTCCAAAAACTTCTGAGTTGAAAGCTGCAAATGGGCAATAACCAGTCCCCATGTGAACTTACTAGATGAGGGGGTCCCAGCTTCTCTAGGAACCAGGACCCCCACATCTCTGATGGAGGATACCCCAACCTGTTGGCCCAGCCCCTGTTGGCCAAGCAGTTGGAAAACCTCCTGCTCTGCCTTCAGAGAGAAAACTACAATGAGTAGGTAGGCCTTGTGTCTTAGGCCATCGCTTTCTATCCTTAACAGCCCCCTCCTGTGGCTCTGCGTTGCCTGGCATTGCCCCTTCCCAGGTCTGGCATTCCTGATCTGCAGAGCCTCTCCTGAGCTACAGGGGGCACTCCAGGCCTGTGGAACTCCAGCTGGGATCCAACCACCTGAATGGCCTCTCGGGGGAGGGAACCATTCCTCCTCATCTCCCATACATGTTGGCTAAATGAATTTAAATTAAAAAAACAAAAAACAAAGTGACAGTAGTCATTCCCCGTGTGTGCTGCTCTTCTGGATTTGAGCAGCATCAAGTGTCCCAGATGTCTCCTATTGGAGGGTACCGCGGTTAGCCAGCCCATCCCCTCCATCTTCCTCCAGGTCCACTATCAGTGGGAATGCTCATTTGTATAAAGTAGGGCTTGGAATAAGGAGGATGCCTTGTAGCCCTAGGAGCCTGCTCCAGTGACCCAGCTTCTCCAGACACTTGCTGTGTTCTGGATCCTCAGCCACCCTGATCTGGGAGCCCCACACATGTATAGTCCACACCTTGTAAGCTGGCCTCAGGCAGACCCCGCCCACAAGCCCTTGGGACTCAGACAGGTCCTGAAAGACTGCTAGCTTCCACTGTGGAAAGAGCCCACCGCCTGAAAATCTGAGGTTCCTGCTGAACCTGGTGATGGTAAATCCCCATTCAGACCAGCTGGAGGACTTTTCTAATGAGGTCCTGGGCTTCAGCAATCAAAGCCCCCAGGTGTTTCTCATCGGAGGGTACTCTGGCCATCCCACCTGGCCCCATGCTGACAGGGCAGTCCAAATTTCCCCAAATTGGCCTCTGCAGAAATATTCACCTTTATGAATGTTAAGCCTTGGAATTAGGCATATGCCAGATACCATTACTATCCCCAGCCTGATTTGGCCTCCCATACACTTGCCCTGTCTCCCTGAGTACAAGGTCCTGCCTACCCTGACCTGCACGGCCCACACGTGCACCATACATATCCCAAAAGCCACCCTTGGGTGAGCAGGGCTATCTGCCCCTATGGAGCTAGGGCCCATTCCCTATCACTTGCACAGCCTCAAGTGTAAAGGAGCCCATTCCTCCAAAAGTGATCGGAGAGGGGCGCCTGGGTGGCTCAGTGGGTTAAAGCCTCTGCCTTCGGCTCAGGTCATGATCTCAGGGTCCTGGGATCGAGCCCCAAATGGGGCTCTCTGCTCAGCAG
>NW_019154109.1:654284-741329 GCF_002288905.1 Enhydra lutris kenyoni | reverse complement strand
GGAGCCTGCTTCCTCCTCTCTCTCTCTGCCTGCCTCTCTGCCTACTTTTTATCTCTCTCTCTCAAATAAATAAATAAAACCTTTAAAAAAGAAAATAAATTCTGTATTCAGGGGTGCCAGGGTGGCTCAGTGGGTTAAAGCCTCTGCCTTCGGCTCAGGTCATGATCCCACTGTCCTGGGATTCCTTTTTTTTTTTTTTTCTCTGCTCAGCAGGGAGCCTGCTTCCTCCTCTCTCTCTCTGCCTGCCTCTCTGCCTACTTGTGATCTCTGTCAAATAAATAAATAAATAAATAAATAAATCTTTAAAAAAAAAAAAAACTGATCGGAGACTGCTGTTAAAATGGGCAACGGTCCCTGCATAGACCTACCATACATATGTTGGTATTTCAGACTTCAGCAACAATCAAGGCTCCCAGGTGTCTCTGATCAGACGGTACCCCCACCAGCCAGCCAGACCCTCCATCTTACTCCAACTTTGCTTTCAGCAGGAATATGCACATTTGTGTAGGGTAAGCCTTGAAATTATGCAGATGCCACGTACCCCAATAGCCTGCTGTTTGACTCAGACGCTCCTGAAGCTTGCCCTGACTCAGTTCCCTGGCTATGCTGACCTGTGCGCCTGAGCGTGGGCCGGCAGAGCACACTGTCAGTGGCCCTCGGCGGATGGTGCCCTCCAGGCCTGGGGAGCACAGGCTGTTCCCCAAACCCCTGTAAGCCTCCAGGGTAGAGAGGGCCCACCCCCCAGATCATCATTCTGAGGCAGCGGCATTAATCTGATGACAGACCATCTGGACTGGCTGCCTGGTGGCGTCCCGGGCTTCTCCAGTAATCGGGGCCCCTAGGTGTCCCTTATTGTCTCCAGCAGTGAAGCATGCCCCACTCCGGCAAGGCAGTCCAGATTCCTCCAGCTCTGCCTTCAGCATGAATTGGCACCTTTGTGCAGGTTAAGGCTTGGAATTTGGTAGATGCCGGGTACTTCCAAAAACCAGTCTTGGGACGCAGCCTCTCCCAGTACTTGCCCTGTTTCAGGTCCTTGGCAACCCTGACGTGGCCATCCTATGCGTGTGCAATCTGTACCCCATCAGTCACACTTGGGCACTGGGGTCCCTGACCTGTGAAGCTAGTGCCCGTCTTGAACCACCTGCAGAGCCTCAAAATGGAGGAGGCCAACCCCCCAGACATGGGTCTAAGGGGATGCCAAATGGGTGACAGTCACCGAGTGCACTTACTGTCGGCTGGGTCCAGGGCTTCTGCACCAGTCGAGCTCCCACGTGTTTCTACTGCAGGTGACCCTTGCCAGCCTGCACAATTCAACTCTGTCAAGTCAGTCCGGATGCCTCCAGCTCCGCCTTCAGGGAGAACATACACATTTGTGTAGCTTAAGTCTTGGAATTAGGTAAACACTAGGTACTCCCAAGGACAGCCTCCAGTTACCAGGCCTATCCAGATTCTGCCCTCCTCCAGGTGCCTGGCTGCCCTGACCAGCGCGATTCGCGCATGTGCAGTCCGCCCTGGATCAGCTGGCTTTGGCCTGCAGGGGGCGCTCCAGGCCCGTGGAACTCCCGCTGGATTCCCAAGCACCTGATTGGCCTCCGGGCCTTCCCCATGAAAATCTTTCTAAGGTGGCAGCTTTTAACTGGCCACGGTCACTGCCCATGCGTACTCGCCTTTTCCTGGGGTTCCAGGCTTCTGCCACAATCTCCGCTCACAGGTGTCTCCTGTTGGAGGCTACCCTAGCCAGCCCGCACAACCCAGCCCTGGCAAGACGGGGCAGAAGGCTCCAGTTAGGCCTTCTCAAGGAATGTGTGCATTGCATAGGTTAGGTTTGGAATTATGCCGATGCCCTGTAATCCCCAGAGCCCTCCCCATTGACCTGGCCTCTCCCAACACTTGCCCTGCTGACATCCTCGGCTACCCTGACCTGCCTGCCTATGCATGCACAGATCACCCCTGAAGACCCAGAAGGCCCTCCAAACCTGTGGCCAGGCCCTGAGCATGTGCAGGGCTGCCGGTGCGGAGGGAACCCATCTTCTGAAAATCACTTGGGGGGGGGCGGGGGGCAGCTGCAAAAGGATGACAGTCAGCCCCCATCTGGACTGGCCGCCTGTGAGGTCCTGCACTTCTCCAGCAATCAGGGCACCCAGGGGTCTCTTATTTAGTGGCTACCTCCAGAAACCCACCCAGACTCACCCTGGCAAAGCACCGCAGAGTCTTTCAACCCCGCCGTTAGGAGGAATATGCACCTTCTTGGAGCTTCAGCCTTGGTATTAAGCAGACACCACGTGCACCCAATAGTCCTCTCCTGTGGCCTGGCCTCTCCTGACACTTGCCCTCTCCCAGGTCCTGGGCTACCCAAACCTGTGCAACCCGCACCTGAGCAGTAACCATCCCATATATCAACCTTGGGCAGACCCAGGCTTTCAAGTTCATGATAGTCCAGTCAGGCCCCAACCACTTGCATAGCCACCATTGTAGAGGGAGCCCACCTTTCATAGTGCGCTCTGAGCTGAAAGCCACAAATGGGCACAGTTGTTCTGCATGTGAACTTGCTGCCTAATGGTGTCGCACCTTCTCTAGGAACCAGGACCCCCATGTATCTCCAAACAGAGGGAAAAGCCTGTATGGCCAGCCAGGCCCCTTCTGGCAAGGCAGTTAAAAAATCTCTAGCTCTTTTAAAATCCTGGGATTTAGGAAATACAGGTTGAAGATGAAAGTGGGACAGTGAATCCATCCATGTAAGGAGACTCAGTCAGTTCAGCATCTGCCGTTGGCTCTGGTCGTGACCCCAGGGTCCTAGGATCAGCCCCAAGTCCAGGTTCCCACAGCAGGGGAGTCTGCTTCTCCCTCTCCCTCTGCCCCTCCCCACCTCTCTTGCTCACCCAAATAAATAAAATCTAATATATATATATATACATATATATACACACACATACACACACACACACACACACACACACACACACACACACACACACAAAACCTCTAGCTCTGCCTTTGGGAGAAAGGTTCACAATGGGTATATGGGCTTTGCACTTTAGGATGGCACCTTATACCCGCAATATCTCCCTCTTGTGGCCTAACATCGCCGTGGTGCATGTATCTAGCGACCTTGACCTCTGCAACCCACACACGCCCAGTCTTCACCCTGGCAGCTGCCTGTGGGCTGCTGGGGACAGTCCAGGCCCTCTGGAACTCCAACATGAAGCCAATAAGCTGAATGGCAGTAATGGTATCAAGCTCCCCCAGTAATTAAGGCTCCCAGGTATCTGACCCCAGTCAGCCACCTGCCCCCTCCATCTACTCCAGCTTTGCCTTCAGCAGAAATACGTGCATTTGCATATGTCAAGGCTTGCAATTAAGCGGATGTCAGTCAGATACCCCAAATAGCCCCCTCCTGTGGCCTGGCCTCACCCCACATTACCCGGTCCTCAACCTAGCAGCAGGCCTTTGGCTGCTAAGGCCCTCCAGGCCTCTAGAAATTGGGTAATTAGGTGGGAGGCCAACTACATGAATTTCCTTCAGATTTGAGGGAACCCACCCCCTGAAAAATCTTCTGAGGTGGTACCATTAAACTGACCACAGTCAGTGCCTAGTAAAGTCCTGGGCTTCTCCAGCCATCAGGCTCCCAGGCATCTGCTATTGGAGGAAACGCCAGCTAGCCCTCCTGGGTGGATCTGGAAAGGCAGTCCAGATTCCTCCAGCACTGCCTTCAGCGGGAATGTGTGCCTTTGTGCCCATTAAGGCTTGGAATCGGGCAGATGTCAGGTACTTCCAAAAACTGTTTTTGTGACCCAGCCGCTCCCATACTCATCCTGTTGGGGTGCCTGATACCACCCTCTGTGCCACCGGCTCATATACGGTCTGAATGCCATCAGCCACCTTCGGGCAGCCAGGCCTGACAGCCTCTAAAGTTAGAGCCCCTCATCAACCCCCTGCCTAGCCTCAAGGTTAGAGGGAACCCACCCTCCTGAAAACTGGTCTGAGTCAGTCCCTAAAAAGAGGAACCATCAGTCCCCAAGCGGACTTCCTATCTGCTGGGGTCCCGGGCTTCCACGGCCATCAAGACTCCCAGGTGCCTCTTCTTGGACGATGCCCTGACCGGCCTCCATGATCTAGCCCTGGCTAGGCCGTTCAGATACTCCAGCTCTGCCTTCGGTGGCAATATGTGCAATAGGGTAGGTTAGGGCTCGGAATTAGGCAGCTACCTTGTAACCCCAAGAGCCTGCTCCAGTAACCAGTCGTCTCCAGACGCTGACCCCGGTCAGGCGCTCCCTCCACCCTGAGCTGTGCTGCCTGCACATGCGCAGTACATACCCCTGAGCCAGGGTGGAGCGGGCGTGGCCCTCAAGCGTAAGGAACTCTGGTCAGGCCCCACCCAGCTACCAGCCTAGCCACCAGTAGTGTAGCCTTCTACACTGTGGGGGGAGCCTTCTGATAATGGCTCTGAGGTGGCAGCTGCAAGTGGGCAGCCCTCAGTCCATATGGACCTGCTGCCTGCTGGGTGCTGGGCTTCACCAGAAACAAAGACTCCTAGACATCTCCTAATAGAGGACACCCTGTCCTGCCTGCCACCAGGCCACACCCTGTCAAGGGAGCTGAAAAACCTCCAGCTCTGCCTTAGAGTGAATCATCCATAATGGAAGGTAGATCTTTAATTGGGCTGATGTGCTCTACCTCCTAGAGCTCGCTCCTATCATCCGGACCTTCCCAACACTTGCCCTGGGCCTAGTCTCCGGCACCCCTGGCCTTCACGTCCTGTGCACGCGCCATACGAGTTCCAGCAGCCACCTTTGGGTTGGCGAAGCTCTCCAGGCCTGTGTAGCTAGCACCCATCGGCAACCACCTTTGTAGGTGCAAAGGTGGAGGTAGCCCAACACCGAATATTGTTCTGAGGTGGCCACTGGAACGGCAATAGTCTTCCCCTGGACTTACTTTCTGCTGGTGTTCAGGCTCCTGCAGCCATCAAGGCTCCCAAGTATCGGTTATTGGAGGATAATCCAGCCACATCCCTGTACCCATCCTAAACAAGATGGTCCAATTCCTCCTGCTCTGCTTCCAGGGGGAATAAGCACATTTGTTTAGGTTAGGGCTTGGAATTTGGCAGATGCCTTATAAACACAAGAGTCCACTCTCCTGGACTCTTACGACACTTGCCCTGTTCCAGATTCCCTTTACGCCTGCACAGGCCTAGTCTACACCCTGTCCTCGGGCACTGCCGCAGGCAGCGAGTCCAAACGGGCTACCTGGGATCCATGATGGCTGTAGATGCCCAGAACTCCGGCAGAGAGTGAGTCTACAAGGGGACAGACTGTTAACAGCTAGTTTAAAGCTAGCAACAATTTTCAAGTGGTGGCCTCCCTCCATCCTAGAAGCTATTCAGGTGCCTTTGTGCACATTTAGGTCCTTTGCATCTGGCCTGAGCTCCGTAGGCTGCTGAAGCCCTGCTGATGTGTGTGGACCACAGAAGCCCTGGTGGCACAGGTCAGGGAATGTGGGACAGGGAAAAGCACAATGTTGGGCAAGACTGGGTCATAAGAGTGGGCTGCTGGGAATATCTAGCATTACCTAATTCCAAGCCTTAATCTACACAATGTGCATATTCCTGCTCAAAGCAGAGCTGGGGGAATATGGACTGCCTCGCTAAGGCAAGGCTTGGCAGCTTGGCCAGGGTATCTTCCAATAACACACACTTGGAAGGCTTGATTGTAGCAGGAACTGGGGACCCCAACAGGGAGCAGGTCCCAGGGGGCTTGGGGGTATATTCTCTCTTACTCTTGAGGCAATGCCAATGATTGGGGATGGGTCATTTCTGTATAGGCCTGTAGGGTCCCCGCTGCCTAAGAGCAGCTTAAGTGGTGTACTGTGCATGTATGGGCCTTGAAGGTCAGGGTAGCCAGAGACCTGTTCAAGGGCAGGTGTCGGGGGGGCTGTGTAATGGGAGTGGGTAGTTAAGGGTACGAGGCATCTGCCTAATTCCAAGCCCTAACCTCCACAAATGTCCCCTGAATGCAGAGCTGGAAAAAACTGGACTGCCTTTCCAGGGTCTGGTCAGGCAGACTGGTAGGGTTTCAGAAAAATAAGACATGGTTTTAGTGTTTCAATGAGCTAAATTTCTGTGTTTCTGGAAAAAAAAAATAGCAGGTGCATTTTCTGGAGCTCAGGTAAATTTGAGGTCAATACAGTTGGGGAAAAAGGGAGAGCTTCACAGTTCCTCTCCAAATGATTTTTTAAAAGATTGTATTTATTTATTTGACAGAAAGAGAGCACAAACAGGGGGAGCGGCAGGTGGAGGGAAAGGGAGAAGTGGGCTTCCCTGCTGATCAAGGAGACTGATGCATTACTCCATCCCAGAACTCCGGGATCGTGACCTGAGCAGAAGGCAGACGCTTAACAGTCTGAGCCACCCAGGCATGCCTCCAAATGATTTTTTTTTTAAACGCTTTCATATGTCATATTATGCATTGGCATAGCGTGCTGTGAAGAAAATTTCATAGCAATGAAACGATTTTAATTTAACCTACCGACAGCTATCTCATCACAAAATTGAAGGTGAATATGGCCACAGGGATATTTTCTTACTCTATGCATTTGAAACTGCTGTGATCACATTCTGAATGTCCCATTGATTTCTGAAGTCCCTGGAATAGCGCCATTTTTTTCTTTGTTAGTTTCCTGATTTTGCAGATACATTGGAACCAGCTTCAAAGGTCAGGCAGGCATCTTATATATTTGGCTAATCCACGTTGGCTAAATATGGCTTTAGCTATGTGGAGAAAGATAAGGGCTATTTTGAACTACTTTTGAGCAGGGCTTTAGAGGGGAAGGAAGGACATGAATCATACGGGAGCTGCTCAAGCTGCTCAAGAGGGCACAAGATATCAGCTCAGAGAGGGTGAGGAAGCTCCTGTTAGATCCTTTATTGGACTTTAACCCAGCCCAATGTTTAACCCAGCCAGACTGTTATGAAACAGGGGCTCTTTGCAGAAATACTGGAAAGTGTTTAAAACACTAAGGTCAGAGATCCATGAAGCTTCAGCACGTCCAAGGAACCCTTCCTTCCTTGACCATGGGAACAATAGGCTAAAGATAAAGGAAGCTTCGGTTTCCCGCCTCAGGAGCAGGAGGGGAAGCAGGAATGCTTCAGGCTGGCTCACAGAGGTATGTCTGAAACCAGAGATGTGTTCCTCTCAAAGCAGTGATTCAGAATGAGGCAAGAAAACTTGTGGGGGCAAGTCCCATTTGAATGTTCAGGGCAGTAAAGTGGTCTAGGGTGTCCACATAAGTACTAAGAACAGGGATTATTCAGTAGAATTTTGCAATCACGGAGCTGGAAGGGACCTCCCTAGCAATCTAGTCCAAACTTTTGTTGCCACGGAACTCTCTTCAAACAAAAGCTTCCGCAGGAGCCCGAACACAAACCCTCATGAATACAGGATTGCTGGGGTGCGGCTTGGAGGGTCAAAAAACCCACAGAAGCTTATTTATGAAATTAGAATAACTTTAAGAGCCGGGAGAAGTTTTATTTATGTCATTGAGCAGCTCAAGCAACATTGGTCACAACGCATAAAGTTCCCCAAACGGACACATCCTTAACTTACAAAGTGAAAAGCCTCTGAATCTTTAAGGACATTTTACTTGGAGGCATGAGAACAGGGAATATGACTTTTAGTCACACGGAAATGAGCCTCGGATGGAAATTTTCAGACTTATGGACTATGCTACACTGGTTTGGGACAATGAGTCTCCAGGCCCCACTAGGTGGCGCCCCTATTCGGCATTTTGAGAACGTTTGTTTCTCTCTTTGGGCCTCGGGTTTCACAGGTTCAAGGAAATCCGATTAGATACCATGCACACAAGAGAACCACACTTGGGTTCTTCTATTTTAACCTCCTTCCCTCTCACTTCGTTCCAATGATCGAAATCCATGTAACATTAGGGTTACTGAGGTTTCTTCACTTTTCAGAAAAGGGAGAAACAAATTCCCTAAATATTCCCAGGAAAAAAACCCAGAGCCTTCCGTGGGGCCTACTGCAAGCCAAAGGAAGGCTGGGAGTTTGGACTTCTTAGAAGATCCCGGAGAAGCAGGGATCCCATGGCCTCAGTTTCCTCATCGGTAAAATGGCTCTTTGCACCCTACTATCCGCGCATCCCGTGGCGAGGGAGTCAGATGTCAGCTTAAATTCTGGATCCTACTTAAATCTGTACAAGGGGGATGTCCTACGGTGTGGTCGCTGAGATTAATAAAACGATGTTCGTAAGCGCTGGTACAGTGTCACTGAAGTGTCACTAAACGTAGCTTCCTACGTTTTTATTATTGCTTTCATTGCCCTCCGGCGGGGGCGGGGGGGAGAAGCCCCTCCGTGGGAAAACCTATGGAAATTACACGTTTTTTCATTCATTGTTTAATACATATTCAAGAAAGGTTTTAGAAGTTCAGGCTACAACGTGCTGAAGGACAATAGTGAGGGGCGGGCCGCACTTCTGAGGCAGAAATTGCGGATTTAACTGCTACTTCCACAAATCCTCCGTCCGGGCCTTTCTCCCCACAGCGGCAGCGGCTCCCCGCCACTCACTCGCTGCCAGAGAACACCCGCCGCACCCGCGACTGACGTCCCGCCCCGAACCTCCCGGAGCCCTAGCGAGTGGCCCAGGCCAGCGCCGCGCAGTGGGGAGAGGCCTCGGGCCCCGCCCCCCTGCGTCACCGCGTAGCGGCGCAGAGGCGTTTCCCGGGGCGTGCCGCGGTTGCTAGGCGACCACACCGCTCCCCCTCCCAACCCTGCCTCTCCTCTCCCCACTCCCCGCCCGGCGAGTCGCAAGCAGAGGCGCGCGGATCTGCAGTGTCTGGACGAGATTCCCCCGGGAAGCGTCGCGGTCCCGGCGGCAGCCGCCCCAGCGCAGGTGGTCCCTGCACTTCGAACCCTCCAACCGCCGCCCCTCCCCCGGGGGTCCCGAGCTAGCGGATGGGAGGCACGGCTCGCGGGCCTGGGCAGAAGGATGCGGGGCCGCCCGGAGCTGGACTCCCGCCCCAGCAGCGGAGGTAACGGCGCCGCAGGGTAACGGGCTGGGGGCGCCCGAGTGGGCGGCTGGCGCAGGCTGGCGGGGTCGGGGGCGGGGCGGAGGAGGCCTGGACTGAGGTTGGAGTGAGCCGCTAGCAGGAGGACGAGGGAAGGGTTCTGACCGCCTCCGGGGGACGGATCCACCCTCTTCCCCTCCGTCAGCTCCCCTCCCCCGCAAGCCCACCGTGATCAGGGGAGGGGGCTGGAGCGGAGTTAGGAGAAGCAGCCCTAGATCGGGGATATGGTAAGGAACTCTTTAAGAACCTGGGACTTTTTGTGGGGCTTTTTTAGCAAACTGTGGAGGTAGGGAGCACTACCTTTCACGGAAGCCCTGTTGCTCAGAGCAGATAACCAAGGGCTGAACTCTTGGGGTTTTGCCGTGAGGGGTGCGGTCGGCTTCGGATATGCAGGTGAAGGGTTGTGCTGAATAGGGCTTTCTGGGGATCCTATTTTGAGAGATTCTCCACCTTGCATTGTATTTTACGCCTAAAAGGAGACAAGGGACCCCTCCCCCCGCTTCATTTGCAATCAGACTTCCTTCGGGTGATTTCCTCTGCCTATTTATAGGAATACTTGCAAGTCTTCAGTGTCTTTTTCTCTATAAATGTGGACGCCTCTGCCATTTTATTTATTATATTCATGCTGTTGGCAAAGACTCAGTCACATCCCGAATTTTGGGTTGTCAGAGAAGCAGTTTCCATTAAAGATATAAATAATGCTATCAGAATGTGAGCTAGTTTTTAAAAAGAATATTCCAAAAATATTTGTACTGGACTTTTAAAATTATTCTTTGTATTTCTATAACACACCAATGAAGAAAGCTCTAGAAATAATTTTACAAAGCAGTTTCTAAAGGCAACTTTAAATATTGAAATTAAAAAACTGAAATAAATATTTCAGCATATTTTAAAAGATTTTTAAAAATTCTTTCTGGTCATTATTATTGTATTTGTGGTGTATTATGTAAAAATGATACACTGAAAGACTGATGTCTATAACTGGGAAATTCATATTCTTTGTGGTAGATGAAATACATTATCTAGGACCATCCTGTGGATTAAATAAAATAAACCCTCTTCCTCTTCAGTTGTGGAGACACAGTGCTAAAGAACAGAGGTGCTCCTTAATCGTTTAGCATTTAGCTTCCACCATCCACCAGAAATTGAAGTGGATACAGAAGTGAAATTCAGTACATTTTGTAATTTAGAGAATCCCTTTAGTATTTGTTGTGCTTTTCCCTGTATGTTTCTACAAATTAGGTAGATGTTAAGTAGGTACGTAAATAAACAATAAAAAGAAGACAGCCCTAAGACCTTTCATTTCTTGTAGACTGGAACTATTCTTCCCATTATAACGAATGGAAAACAAAGTCAGGGAAGAAGTTAATACAGCCAGTGGTAGAGCTGAGATTAGCATCCAAGTCTCTGATTTTTAAAATATAGTTACCTCTGCCTTTTTTTTTTTTTCCTCTTTTCTTTTCCTGTTCTGGTTAGCTTTTAGGCTTCAGATTCAAACTAGCCTTTATTTGCAAGCAGTAAGTTAAATGAGATCCTTTTGATAGTCCCTATTTTAATTTTTTTAAATATTCCAATTTTAACTAATCTCTACACCCAATATGTGACTTGAACTCACAACCCCGAGATCAAGAGTCACATGCTCTACCATCTGAGCCAGCCAGGCACCCTGATAGTCCCTATTTTTTTTTAAGAACATTCACAAAGACAGACTTGTTTTAACTATTTCAAAATAAAAACCTAGAAATGCTTCCCTTTTAAAAAAAAAAGAAAAATTGGCCTTCCTCTGTTCTTTTGCCAAATACCCCAGTATTTGTATTCAATACAATTGTTGTTTGTATTCAATACCAACATGCAGTGTAGACATTTATTTGTAGTAGTTATTTGTGGCAGATGTGAGGCAATAAAGACACAGAAATAAAACTTTCAAAACTTGTTTTGAAAATACAAGTTTATATACTTAAGTTACTGACGGATTTTATCTGTAATCCTTTCAACTAGATTGGGGGATGGTGTCTATGATACCTTCATGATGATAGATGAAACCAAATGCCCACCCTGTTCAAATGTACTCTGCAATCCTTCTGAACCGCCTCTGCCCAGAAGACTAAATGTAAGTAAATGAAGTTGTTCTTTGCTCTCTAGTTGTCTTGAAAAGAAGGAAGTGCTACTTAATGCCCAAGGTACAGTTACATCTCGCTGGCAACCCAGACTCTTTTGTTTCCTTTTGGTTTCTCTTGACTTTGAAATAGCAATTGCTGTGTTCCCACTTTAGCTTTATAGAATGATTTTGATTTGGAGCTGCACTTACTCCTTTCAATCACGGGGATAAATATATGGCATTAGCAAAAAAATAATAAGCTACTTGTATCTAGGGAATGTTTGTTTTGTTATAGAAGAGCATAGACAGTGTGTTGTAAAAACTCATTTTAACAAAAACCAGAAACAGAAAATACCCCTGAATTATAGATCTGTACCTTTTTTTCCCCTACAAGAGAGAAATACAGTCCTAGCTTCTTAGTATGCTACAGAGAATCACTTTATGGATCATAAATAAAACTTGAACAGTACAGTTTGGTTTTTGATGAATTTAATCATTCTGGAGCTTGCAGACATTTAGCTTTTGACACTGTTTTACTTAAGGTAATAAAAAAATTAATTCATATTCCCTCAGCGTACACAGAGTAGTAGGGAGAACAGGGTTTGGACAAGTTCCAGGATAGGGAAAAGCTATCCTGTGACTTTAACATTTGCTGTATATATCACCTAATGAACGAATTGAATAACTGAATATACTAATTTGTAATTTCTCCTTCACATTTCTTCATCTAAGACCTCAAATTGTTTCTATATTCCAAAAAATATTGCATGCATTTTTCATAGCCCTCCCCAACTTTTTGTCAGCTTTTGCTATTAAAGTCAATCTTTTCACTAGTTCTGAGGCTAATAATATTACAGAGTATTGGCTAAATATATTTGGAAGGCTGGTCACCCTATTTTTAACCTGTTCTCTGGAGTACAGTAAGTTTCCTTTCCATTCTCAGGAAGCTTATTTCTTTAATACGTGAAAAACTTCTCAGAGCTCCAGAATCTCATACTTCTCTGGTTGACCTCAGTTTGGTTTTTTTTGTTTTGTTTTTTAATTAACATATAATGTATTATTTGTTTCAGAGGTAAGGGTCCATGAATCATCAGTCTTAAACAGGTCACAGCACTCACCATAGCACATCTCCTCCCCAATGTCCATCTGACCATCAGTTTTCTAGGTTACTGGCTGCCCAGTAGCATGTCTCTGTGGGAAACTTTGCAGTGGGGCTGGTCCATTAACATGTGACTTAAAAGTTCATTTTAACTTCAATTTAGAGTTAGCCAATGCTAATCATCTCCCAGCAGGTCAATTAAATGGTATGTTTCAGGGTCAAAATGAATTTCTTAATGTATAATATACAGAGTAACCATTTTGGGGACATAGAATTTTCATTCTAAGGTAATGGTGTCTTTGCAAACTTTGCTGAAAAAAATGCTCTTTGACCTCTGTTGACATGGATAGACCCTTATGACATGACTCCATCCCCAGACCCTATTGCTGTTTTCACAAAGCCTTTAGGCTTCATTGTTTATCCAAGATGTTCTTATGTTCTCATTGTATACCATAAACCATCTGCATATAGGCTTTTATTGGGTTAAGTTTTGTGTTGCAGATTTAGGGTCAAGAGCTAGGGAAAGAGAATGGAGTGTTTCCTGTCTGGATGAGAAGTATATGCCTTCTCAGAATTTCTCAACAAGATCTTCAAGACTCTATTAACACAGCTGAGGATTCTATTTGAAATGTCAAGAGCCCTCCAAGTTAACAGCGTATGTGAAGCATTCTTAAACAAAACATGATTAATCTGGCATTATCTGTCCCTGTGGTATAATTACATAATTATGAAAATAATTGGTATATAATCTGTATTGCTCAGTTATTGTGATTATAACTACAGTCTAGAAATATGTAGTATTTTATAACTATTATACTTTAACATAAATTGTAGATTCTCCTAGAACAATGAAAGGAAGATTTTATTTATAGCACAACAGTCTTGATACATGATTGATTCAGGCCAGTATTTGAGTTATGTACAGGAAAGGAAAGAAACCCAAGAAGAGAACCCCTCCCTGTGTGGAAAAACTCCTTCCTGGAATTCTTCAGATTCACTGGAGACTCAGACCTCGAAAATCCAAAGTGGATTGTACCCGGAGCTTGGTTTTCTTCCTGGGAGCCACACTTCAAGAGAGACCTGCAGTGCAGCCCGCGCTGAGAATGTGAATAGGATAGGAAGCAACCATGTGAGGGAGAGGGTGTGGTGGGTTGATGAGCCCAGGGAAAAATGGTGGCGGCGGGACAGCCCCTTTTAAGTATGTGAAGGACTTTTACATGAAATTTGGACACTTCTGTGTAGTTCCAGAGGGCAAACTAAGACGCAGTTTACACGGAGTGAGATTTAGGCTCACTTTAAGGAAAAACCTGAGTCGGGAAATCCAAACAACATCCCTAATTTTATTGTAATAGTTCGGTGCAAATTAAATTTCTGTTCTTATATTAATGTTCTGTGCCTGAGACCCTCTCTTTATCACAAACAGAAATGAAGACCTCCAGAGCCGGCATAGCCTTACCTGTAGGCAGAGTTGGTAAAAATACCCAGGGACGGACCCTCAAATCCCTTTCCTACCAGCTTGTCACTGGTGACCTCGGTTCTGGAGGGTCATTCCTTTGGGTTAAGGCATTGATCTGTTAAAGTTCCAGTAACTTGGAGAGGTGACAGCTTAAATTGTAGAGCAAGTTGAAAGCAGGTTTCTTGTCAGGAGAGAAAGTGGGTGAGGGATTTCCGTGCATCCTAAAGGAAGGCCTGTTGTGGGGGCCATCATGCTGCAGGAGACCTGAGACCTATTTAGTGCCAGATGTCTGCTGGAGAGGGACTGGAGATATGGAAGGAGGTCCCACAGAGAGAAGAGAGAAACGGAAAGGGCAAAGAGAAGGCACATAGTTTAAGCCTAAATATATTGAGAATTTTACCAAATTATTACCAGTGTTTGTAAAATCTTTTATAGCTTGTAAGGGTATATTCACATATATTATTAATTATAATTTGACTCACACAGCATCCTGCAAATAAGTATTATTATGCATATTTTATATATAAAGAAACTAAGGCTAAGAAACTGGGCGAAAGGTCAAGCAACCTGCCTGGGGACTTACAGCTTTTAAGCAGGATAGCCAGGACTCCCATAGACCTCTCTTTTCTTCAGCACATGTCCCCAACACACTCGCAGTAAGTATGTAGAAGCACTGAAGTTAGGTATAAAAATTTTAAGGAAAACTGGCTGGGATGCAAACGGAGTTTCGCTTTTATTATGTAAATCTCCCTAAAACCAAAGAATTTTAATTCCCTCATTCTGCTAAACCCATCGCCTCCTGGATTATAGTTCATTGAGAACACTTGTTTCTTGTTTATTTGTGGGTTTGGTTTTTTTTTAAGCACTTGTAATAGTGAACAGTGAGGGTTTCTGTGACCTGTACATGGAGGGCCAGATAGGTGGATGGGACCCTCTTCTGTTTTTTCAGCCCTGAGTACAGAGTGAGTCATTTGACTTCTTACTGATAAGAAACATGTTGCATAATATTTACATCTTAGCAAGGTATTTGGGTTCTGTCTGCAGACCTGTTTTATTTTCTTGACCAGTGATAGTTCTCCATTATGGTATCAGAGATTTTTCTCGGTGCATATATCATTTCTTTACTCAAACACTGCTTGCCAAAGTGTAGCTACAGTTGTATCGCCTGCCTCACTTTTGTGTGCTATCAGGTACTACCCAGTTTTTGTAACTACAGGACTCCCTAAATGTTTAAATTGATATAAATGACCTGAAAGAAACAGGCAGGAGTGAATGTCCTGCTCTAAAAACTACAGCTGTATATAAAATTGGCCAACACTTAAATTGTTTCATCTTTTTTTTTTGCTGCTATTTATGTTTTCTCTTTTATATTGTTATTTAGATAATAGGCTTTGTGCTGTTTTCTTAAGTTATATTAAAATTCTGTTTTTTAAGGATATGGCCGCTTTGGATCATGACCTTTTCATTTGTTTTCTTCTTTCCTTCTAGCACCCTCTTGAATTTTCCTTAGTGTGTGTGTGTAATTTTTTTTCTCTTTTTTGCTTTTCTTTTCCTCCATCTAATTTCATAGAATTATATTTCATCTCAGAGGAATAAGTAGAGCTTTCTTCAGTGAGTTACTGCTCCTTGAAGGAGAATGTTAAGCAAATTCAAGTGTAAAGAGTAAAGTGCCTTTATCACATAGGCTTTTCCTACGGAAGAGTGGGTGTAGGTATAGGTTAGAGACACAGAAGAGAGACACTATCTCTTTAGGAAAGTTTTACCAGAACCTTCCCCACCCCTCCGGGGGCCTTGGATTCTCACTGTTACTCATCAGATGCATAAAGAATTGGCCCAGAGGATCTCAGGAATTCTCTTAGGCTTAGAACTCTTGTGATTCAGTGAGCTGAACTGCAAGCATTCAGTCATTTTTGAGGGGGGCCTGGGAATAGATCATGAGGTCATTTTTGAGGGGGACCTGGGAGTAGATAATGAGGTTTTGCTTGATTCCAGGCCACAGCCATGATTCAGCCCTAGTGGAGAGTAGTAGAAGTGCTAGAACCCGGTGCCAAGTTGTGTCTGTGGGAAGGGTGCTGGACTGACGGAAGACCTGGGTTCAAATCCTGCCTGGTCCTTCATGGATTCTTTATCCTCTTTTTTTTTTCTTTTTCTTTTTTTTTTTTTTTTAAACAGAACACTTTAATATGCATATTTTGATTCTGATGTATGCCCTTAAGAATTGGTAAGATACTCGAAACAGTAAACAAAAAGAGACAGTATGTATCTAATCAAATGCCAGATCATGTGGTACAGATTTGAAAAGCTACAATTAAGATACGAGGTTAATTAGCATGGGCTTGGAGTAGTTCCAGATGGTAGGGAGGGGACTTGAGTTGGAACTTGAAGGAGTGCAGGATGGAGGGGGGGGGGGGGGAAGAAGACTCTGACTGGAAAGACCTATTAGAAGGAACTTAGCACATTTAGGGTTTGGTAGGAAGACCGTTTGCTCTTAAACAAAGCAAGGCCTATACTGGGGGTTGAGGTGGCCAATTGTACTCAGGGGGTCTGAAGGTATGACACAAGTCTCTGTTGACTCCCGCCGCTCTCATCTCACTTTTTGGGTGATTGTAACCTACGTGACTGGACAGTTTTGGTGTCGTTCCGGCCGGGGACAGGTTGTTTCATCCTTCCACTATTTTTAGTGGCTTTACCATCACATTCATGTTTCTTTTCCATAGATCACCGCTGAGCAGTTAACCAGAGATCACACTCAGCACTTTCTGAGTGGAGGTGAGGTGAAGGTAGAACAGCTGTTTCAAGAATTTGGCAACAGAAGATCTGATACTCTTCAGACAGATGGTATCAACGACTCTGAAAAGTGCTCTCCTACCGCCTCTCAGGGTAAAAGTTCAGATACCTCGAATGCGGTGAAAGCCAGCAGTTCAGCCAAAACGTCCAAAGCGGTGCCCCTGACTCCCGAGCAAGCCCTGAAGCAGTACAAACACCACCTGACTGCCTACGAGAAGCTGGAGATCGTCAACTACCCCGAGATTTACTTCGTGGGCCCAAATGCCAAAAAAAGACACGGAGTGATCGGCGGGCCCAATAACGGTGGCTATGACGATGCAGACGGGGCCTATATTCACGTGCCTCGCGACCATCTAGCTTATCGATACGAGGTGCTGAAGATTATCGGCAAGGGAAGTTTTGGGCAGGTGGCCCGGGTCTACGATCACAAACTTCGACAGTACGTGGCCCTGAAGATGGTGCGCAATGAAAAGCGCTTCCATCGGCAAGCCGCTGAGGAGATCCGGATTCTGGAGCATCTTAAAAAGCAGGACAAAACTGGGAGCATGAATGTCATCCACATGCTGGAAAGTTTCACCTTCCGGAACCACGTTTGCATGGCCTTTGAATTGCTGAGCATAGACCTTTATGAGCTCATTAAAAAAAACAAGTTTCAGGGTTTTAGCGTCCAGTTAGTTCGCAAGTTTGCCCAATCCATCTTGCAGTCCTTGGATGCTCTCCACAAAAATAAGATCATTCACTGTGACCTGAAGCCAGAAAACATTCTCCTAAAGCACCACGGGCGCAGTGCGACCAAGGTCATTGACTTCGGGTCCAGCTGTTTCGAATACCAGAAGCTTTACACGTACATCCAGTCCCGGTTCTACAGAGCTCCCGAGATCATCTTAGGAAGCCGCTACAGCACGCCTATAGACATATGGAGTTTTGGCTGCATCCTTGCAGAACTTCTAACAGGACAGCCTCTCTTCCCGGGAGAGGATGAGGGAGACCAGTTGGCCTGTATGATGGAGCTGCTCGGGATGCCACCACCAAAACTTCTGGAGCAATCCAAACGTGCCAAGTACTTCATTAACTCCAAGGGCCTACCTCGCTACTGTTCTGTGACTACTCAGGCAGATGGGAGGGTTGTGCTTGTGGGGGGTCGCTCACGTAGGGGGAAAAAGCGGGGCCCCCCAGGCAGCAAAGACTGGGTGACAGCACTGAAGGGATGTGATGACTACTTGTTTATAGAATTTTTGAAAAGGTGCCTTCAATGGGACCCCTCTGCCCGTTTGACCCCAGCTCAAGCACTGAGACATCCTTGGATTAGTAAGTCTGTGCCCAGACCCATCACCATCGAAAAGGTATCAGGCAAACGGGTGGTAAATCCTGCAAATGCTTTCCAGGGACTGGGTTCCAAGCTGCCTCCAGTTGTCGGAATAGCCAATAAGCTTAAAGCTAACTTAATGTCCGAAACCAGTGGTGGTATACCTCTGTGCAGTGTACTGCCGAAACTCATTAGCTAATGGACAGTGCTGTGCTCAGAGATGTATATGTTTGTATTTTTAATTATCTTGCAGACCTGAACATGGGGAAAAAAATACAGGCCCATTGGTGGATATGTTTTTGTTAGACTAGATTTTTTTTTTAACAAGGCAAAACATTTTTATATGACTGTAACAGAACTCTTCAAGGGCTAATTACCTAACCAGCCTGTGTTGGCCGTCCTGGAATGTACATTAAATGACTTTTTATAGGTCAGTGCATCTTCATTATTGTCGTCAGGTGTACATCACCTTACGTATGCTGCTACTGGTTTAAGTCCCTTTCTCTCAAGATACAAGGTGCCCCGGGAAGTGTATCCTGGCCACTCATCACTTCTCGTCTCCCTCAGCCTCTGTTCCGGAGGGGTAGCTTGGGACACAGCTGTGGTTCTGGATGAGAGCCGAAGCTAGCCCTCTTGCCCCAGCAGGCCGTTCTGTGGGCTCATCCCAGGTGAAAGAGCTTGACAGAATATGGGGCAGGGGAAGGTTCTGGAAGTTCTTAGTCACTTGAAAAAGTGGTGTCACTGCTTCTCAATGACTCATTTCTCTTTCAATCCTGTGATGTGTGCTGTTTTAATTTTATGTTGTTACTATTTTTATGATTTTTCTGCTTCTGATATGTTTCCTGGGAAAGGCATTTTATAGCTATCCTACCCCTTTACCAAGCATTGGTTTTAAAACTTAAGTCCTCTGTATCACTTTACAACCCCACCGCACCCTTGTCTCCAGGGAGCATAAAGCAGCTTCTTCGCCTCAGATGACTGTTAAGGGAGAAGCAGCAGGTAAACTTCAGTTCCCGAGTTTCTCAGAACCTTGGAGACCAGCCTACTTGCTGCATTTCCATGGACTTCTTCCCTATAAAAGTGATCACTCTCTGAGAAACCTAACCATGGCCCACTGCCCTCCCTCCTCTCTCCCCAGCCCTCTGCCACCTCAGCATGCCACAGTCTCCCCACTGGCCATTTAAGCCGAAGTCCCCTAGGTGCTGAGTGAACTTCAGCTATAAGACAATCCAGATGCCGGCGGTCAACCATTTCCTTTTCCTTCACTTGAACATCCTTTCTTTTTCTCTGCTAAGATTCAGCGAGGGCTGACAGTAAAGCTGACTGCTAGCCAGATGTCTTCCTTGGAAGGGCGGAAAAGGTACAATAACTCAAAACTCAGTGCTACTGTTTTCTTCCCCTCTACTTCCCCCCTCCTCCAAGAGTGTGCCCGAGCTTGGTCCTCAGAGCGGCCTCTCTGAGGTAGACCGTTGCTTTCTTCAGCACCATTCCCAGGATGACCCAGTTCCATTTTCACTCTAGAACTTAGTCTGTGAACTCCATAAGGTCAGAGATCATAAGATCGCCGGCCAACACCGTAACCAGAAGAAAAGAAATGCCAGGGGTTCATCACTGAAGGAACTCCTGCCTTAGAAGTACTCTGATCGCCACGGCATGGGCTGTGAAAACGGAGAGTGAGCCAATGTCCACAGCGTGGCCGTGGCCGCGGGCATAAGGGTACAGACTGAGGCCTTGGCCTCTTGAAAAGGGCACATCCTGGTGCTTCTGGTGCCTGAGCAATGGCACACTTTAAAACTTGAATCACTTCCTTCACTCCGGGTTTACAGAAGGCAGTGGAAACACACCCCTCCTCCACGTCCCTCCAGCTCCTGCTGAGCTCGCGGCCCAACAGAGAAGCAGCGCAAGCAGCCCCACGTTATCTCAGCAGAGCACGTGTTGGGGTTGTTTTGCCTGTTATCAGTGCGGAAGACCTGCTCTTAAGCAAATAGCGTTAAAAAAGACTGCTGCCCCAAACACATCTGCCGTGCCCAGAATCGGGATGTGTTTGTCGGGAGCAATCTCCTGGGTCAGCCCACGCCGTCTGCCACGGGAGAGGAGGCAACCCGTGGCTGAGGTGGTCACGTGGTCCGTTTCTGTGCATTGAGTAGATAGACTTAGGTTCCTGGAACCAGGCCGAGGACAGGCTGTAGACAACTCTGACGCCATACGAGTTCTAGAAAGCTCTGGGAAGGCAGATAGATGTGTTTCTGCCTAAGTCTGGCAACCTAGAGAGTGACACAGAGCAGAGTCATCCGGGCTGGCTGGGACACCTGTCTTCCGTAGCCGAGTCAGGTTGGGGAGAGTGGGCTGCTTTAAAACGGGCCAGTTGTGCCAGATGGATCTGGGGAGGTTGATGAGTTGGTTTCAAGTTTAGGGGCAAGTTGTCATTTTTAGAAGCTGTTACCCGGTGCCCCCTTTTATCAGCCACTGTTAAATTGTCACTTGGATCCCTGCCCATAGCAGAGAGTGACTGAACTGGATCAGAGTTAGTGTAGAGGTTCAGGCTGTCTCCCCGACAGTCACTGAATGGCTCTGCAGCCATTTTTGTTCTTCTGGTCATTTCTTTTTTTTTTTTTTTTTTTTAAGATTGTATTTATTTGACAGAGATCACAGTAGGCAGAGGGGTGAGGGAAGCAGGCTCCCTGCTGAGCAGAGACCCCCCCCCCACCCCGATGTAGGGCTCCATCCCAGGACCCTGACCTGAGCTGAAGGCAGAGGCTTTAACCCACTGAGCCACCCAGGCGCCCCTCTTCTGGTCATTTCAATTAAACAGGTCAAGTTGGTGGCTTCTACTGATTTTTAAGTTGACAGAATCAGCTGAGTTTCCGAATTGCTGTTGTCACCATGAAAAGAGTTGGGTAGGAAGTTTTGTTTTACCTTATTCCTAAAGTCATTCTTTTGCCCTCAACATGGGAAATTGGCTAATCCAGCTAATACCTGCTCCTCGTATCAGACTCTGTCCTACCTTCTGTCCTCACAGTGACTGATCTGTTCATTTATCACATGCTATTGTGGTTTCCTTTACTGGAATGTCAGCTTCAAATGGGCAGGCCCATGTCCTCATGATGCTCTGAATGAACCAGCTCTGATGCTATCAATGATGTGCAGGTAATGGAGGTTCATTTCCCTCCATGTACCAGCAAGGTGCTCACGTCTTGTCTTCTTTTAAATTGACCCACATGATCTCTAATCTTTCCTTTTTGAGAAAGGGTAATCAGAGAAGGATTATGTGAGGACATCTGGTCTAGCACTTGACACCTTGATAATAGTGAAAAATGCAGCCATTACCTTAACTGTGACTTAAAGATTCTGTTTCTGTCCCTCGGAGACTCTGAAGGAAGAGAGGGTGTGGTATGGCTTTTCTCCAGAAGACTTTAGTGTATGACTATAGGAGCATGCTTTAGTACTCAGTGGGGGGTTTTCTTGGCTTTGGTTTTTGACTTTTGGTTTTTTTAGAGGGAGAGAGCAGTGGGGAGAGGGGTAGAGGGACAGAGGGAAACTTAAGCACTTTTATGCCCAGCTTAAAGCCTGATGCGGGGCTCTATCTCACAATCCTGAGATCATGACCTGAGCTGAAATCAAGACTCTTGATATTTGACCAACTGAGCTACCCAGGTGTCCCGAGTCTTAGGTGTTTTAAGAGGGTTTGGGACAGACAGGTTAGCTGGCGAATGTCATTATACTCCTAACTTTTTTTGACCTTTAATCTGTTAAGAATGGGGTTTATTGCATGATCAAAAAGCAACAGAACAAAAGATTAAATAAAAAGTTCAACCACGAAACAGTTTGGATCTGCAGCAGCTGGTCGTGTTGAAACACTGTTTTGCCTAATTCCTAAGTAGGCATAATTAAAGTTAAATGCTAAATTTTAGATAGCAGCTGATAAATGCTGAGCTTTCCTAACAGAATGCTCCTATTGGTTTAGTGAACCATGGAAAGCTTTTAATTATTTCTCATGCATCTGTTGTTGGATGTCCTCAGCATGGAAGCTGGAAAAGTGGCAACGATCATTCTGGACTGCCTCTGGATGCTTTTTTCTCCTTTGAGAATGAAGGAGAAGTACTTAACCTTTGAGCCAGGTGGACAGAGCATGTTTTCCTCCAGGTCTCCCGTCGTGTTGGAGATGACTGGTCCGTAGAGTGCTGTAACTTACTACACGCAGAGCAACTGCAGTCATCCATGATATGAACAACCTCGAGTCTCCAAATAAAGAAAGGGACAAGATAAGACGAGAAACTAGCACATCAAGGAAGAGTTGTCCTCTGCCAGGATCAGCCTCCCCATTTTCAATAATATTCTTAATACCCTCAGTTCAACATGTCCCACTTTCATCTTCAACCTGTATTTCCTAAATCCCAGGAATTTAAAGGAATTTACCTCCAAACCTGGCCTTCAACTATAATGCGATTAGGGGTAATCCTTTCCAAGTGTCCGTTCAAGTACGCCCAGTAATTTCAGTGAGGTAAGTTTGCAAGCGTCACAGTGAACCCATCCATGTAAGGACTAAAAGCTCCGGCCCTGAGATCCATAACCCCTGAGATAAGCCAGAGCCACAAATACATCGTCTAGACTTTGAAAGAGAGAATATGATTCTTAATATAGCTCACCAACCGCTAAGTCGTGCCTAGACTGTCATCATTTTTCTATAACAGGAGAAGCCTGCCTGCCTGCCTGTTGACTAGAGAGAATCTCACCTCCTCTGCCACCACACAAATAAGCTAAAAAAGAAAGAAGGGCCCCAAATCAGGCCAGATGGTGACCCGTGACTGTTTCAGCTCAGGATGTCAGCCTCTAAAGCATCACGTTTGCATCATTTTGGTATCATGGGATTCTATCATTGTTGCTTTGAATCTGCTGACATGCTTCCTCTGGGAAGTGTAGCTTGGTATGGATGAGTCAATGGATTTTGTTTTGTTCTGTTTTGGGGTGGGCGGGTGTTTGTTTCTTAAAAAATAAAGATGAAATGCTTTGAGAATTTTCAGCATCCCCTGATTGTTTCAAAACCAAGTCTGAGGACGTCCCCAGCTGGTCCTGGGTGCTGTACCCTGAGAGGTTCCCAGCATGTGAGTGGGCACCAGTCATGGGTTGTCAGTGCTGACAATGATAAAGAAAATGCTCAAAAAAGGAAATAAAAGGGTAGGATGAGAGACAGCTACAGTTCTTGTAGCTCCCCAGAGCCTGGGGACATACACCCTGGCTTTGTGGAAAGGGGAGATGGGAAGCCATGTAGGGATAGCCATGTTCCCAGGGGCCCTAAGCATCAGTTCTCCCATCAGGATTACCCCCTTCAGGGGCCCAGCCTTAAGGATGAATCCTAACAAGCAGATTCAAGGAGTACAGTTTTATTTCAGAAGTTTCAGTGTTTGTCTTGGGCCAAAGCCTTGTACCACTCAAGAACTTAAATAAATCCTGACAGAACTGAGTGCATAGAAGGAAAGGGAAACGAAGTTCTTAGTGGCCCTTGGGCAGTCTCGCTCCTGTCTGCTGCTGATCTCGCTCTGGGCCATGACTGCCCCGGCAACAGGAGCCCAGTGGCCACCGAGCTGGAGGACGGCCTTCCGCCATCCTTGAATCGTCCCCTGGATTCTTGAACAGGCTTTCTGGGAGCCTGGCCTGAAGCTGGAGAAGGGCCTCCCGTGCTCCCACGAAAGCAGCTGCAGGGTCAGAGAAACTACAGCCGGGCACAGTTCTATCAGCCCTCCACACGCTGTCCACATTCCCCCACCATCTGGTATACCCCAAGCCAGGAGAGTCGTGGGGCTCTTCAGAACTGAGAGCTTAGAGAAGGCAATGGAATGGCACTGGGAATGCTTGGTGTGTTGCGCATTGCTCTTCATTACCCAGGAAGGCATTTCAGTCCAGAGGCAGAAACCTGAGTGACTACGGCTTGGCGGTGACAATGCTGAGGTCTGATCTTGATCTTTCCATAGCCGGAGCCTGGCCACAATTTGACCTTGTTTTGCAAAGGCTGCCCAGCCCTGCCCCTGCATCTGGCGGCTGACAGGCTCCTGATGCACGAGCAGAGCCAGAATACCCAATCGGAACCACTGCAGAGAATCCTTAACCATGCCCAGGGTGGAGCTCTAGTCCAAACGTCTTTGCTTTCTGAAACTCGTCCATACAGGCCTTTGTTAGTGCATTTATTCTTTCAACACTGACTGATTTATTGAGCAACTGTGGGAGGCTGGGCAGGGGCGGGGGGCGGCGGGGAAACTCTCCAATGGCCTTTGTCAGGGATGGGAGTGTCCACAGCATCTTGGCCCCGTTGTTCCTAGGTTTTGTTATTCTTTAAAAGCCAGGCAGTGGGCTCAGAGAGAACTCCCAAGTTACCATCGCTCTGTTCTGGTTTTATTTTATTTTTTTAAAAAGAGTTTATTTATTTGACAGACAGAGATCACAAGTAGGCAGAGAGGCAGGCAGAGAGAGAGGGGGAAGCAGGCTCCCTGCTGAGCAGAGAGC
The DNA here is from genome assembly GCF_002288905.1 of Enhydra lutris kenyoni. Taxonomy (NCBI): domain Eukaryota; kingdom Metazoa; phylum Chordata; class Mammalia; order Carnivora; family Mustelidae; genus Enhydra; species Enhydra lutris. The sequence continues at coordinate 717,012 of NW_019154109.1, read as the reverse complement.
CCAATGCAGGGCTGGATCCCAGGACCCTGGGATCATGACCTGAGCTGAAGGCAGAGTCTTTAACCCACTGAGCACCCAGGCGCCCCTCTGTTCTGGTTTTAAATTTTAAATTTATGAAAATCTGTAAGTGAATGGGGCAGGAAGGGGAGATGGATTTGGAAGAGAATGTTCTGAGTCTCTGTGGGTGGTGTGAGGCTTGTGTCCTGAGCTGATTGAGGAGAAAGATGGGGGAGATGGAGGTGTGAAAGAGCCACTATCCCAGAGCTCTGCCTCCCCTCCATTCCTGTCCTGGAAGATGAGATTGGGGTCACCCTCGGGGTTTCTCTAGCATGATTTCTGGTCAGGGGTTTTCCTCCTGGTGCTGATTCTTCAGACCTCCATTCTATCCCGAATTAACTCTCCAGGGCACCCACAGGGGAGGAGGAAGGAGCAGGTCCCAGAGTCCCCTACCACTCTTCCCTTTCTCCTGACTCCTTCCGAACTTGCTGTCTAGCTTTGCTGTTTTCTCCGGTTGTTGTACGGACATTGTTTATTTCGCTAACATTACCAAACCCTGTCAGAGCCTGAGACCCCGGTGAACTTTTGGGATGGATTCAAACTTCCTCCCTGAGATCATGTTCTCCAGTTTCTGATCAGCTGCAGTCCCATCTCAGTAAACCGTCTTCATTCAAGAGCCCCTCTCTTCTCCTTGGATCCCCCAATCGCTCTCTGCCTCCAAATGCTAGAAGAATCGCCCAGGCAAAGCCGCATGAGTGAGACAGGGGTGGCTTCCGACTTCTCCGCGGCGCCAAGCAGAGTGGCGGACCACAGGTGCTTCCCCTTCACCCTGCCCAAATAACAGGGGTCAGGAGCTTCTGCGGCCCGTCTTCCTGCAGGGACAACTGTTTCCCATCCGCATCACCCTCCCCCACAACTCCTACCCTTTCCAAGCCCAACCTGGACCGAGGCAGCTGCATTTCAAAGAGAGAGTAATCCCTCGGTTCGTTCTTTATTCCCAGCCCTGAATTCGGCTACCTCCTGGTAGACAGGCGCAGCCTTAGCCCGGAGAGCCTGGGTGGAGCTGAGGCTGGAGGACCGGGCAAGGTTGGGGTTTCTCCGACAGAGGAGTCGCAGTAGGGAAAGTCAGAAACCGGGGAGGGAGCAACAGCAGGCCCCCGGAGCCCTGGGAGTGTCCTTCCCTCCCCCCAACAGCTAAGCGCTCTGCAGTGGCTCCCCCGGGGGCGCCGGGCCCCTTGCCCTCCTTTCTCTTCCTGCCTTCTCCATTCTTCTCTCCTGCGTTCTGGGTCCCAGGCGCTGTGCTGGGCAATTCAAAAGTGAATAAGACATGAGTTCTTGTTCTAAAAATTTGGTGGAAGTTAAACAAAGCCCAGGCAGAGTTGAGATTCAAGTAGATATATATGTTGTAGACACGCACTATTGCCCTAGGAGGAAAAGAGAAAAGAAGAAAAAAGAAAAGAAAAGGAAAGGAAGGGAAGAGAAGAGGTGGGGATGGGTTTTCGCGCTGGCTGCCCCTCGCTGTCACTAGCCATGACCTTGTCCTGCACTGACCACCCATCGTCCTCAATGCCTCCCGCCTGAGAGATCATGAATGAATGGTGCCCAGGCTCTTCCTAACACACAAAGTGAGAGAGACTGAGCCCCATACTGGAGACACCAAACACCCTAGTCCCCTTGGTTAGTAACTGAGCCATGGTTTAGAGACAGACTCTCCCCTGCTGCTATCAAAAGAAGGTGCCCGATTCAACCCCCACCCCACCCCATGCAGTGTTTATGGTGCATTCTCAGCGACTCTCTTCCTCTGCCCCCAACCAGCTCCCCAGAGGTGCCCACATGGGGGGCTGGTATTTTTACCTACAGGGTTGAGCCTGGGGCAATTCAGTGGCGCCAGCTGAGGCTTAAATGCAATGAGAAATCCCCACCCCGCCAGCTTTCGCCTGCAGAGAACCCCGTAGGAAATAAATAGTGCTGTGTGCCCAGCCTGGAGGGCTGGCCCGCATCTGTCTGCCTGGACCAAAGCCAGTCACATGAGCCCAAGCTGGTTAAAAAGAGAGCTCCGGTAATCTCCCAGCTCAAGTGTCTCAATCTGGCATGAGGAGCTATGTGGGCAAGGATGCCAGCTCTTCTTTATGCGGCCTGGGTGGATGGGGAGGAGCAGTGGGGAAGCAGTGCGAAGGGGCAATTCAGGCCAGGGAGGGAGCCAGCCAGCCGGACTTCACCCCAGGCAAGGCTATCGGTCCCCAGGTCCTGGCAATGGGAAAGGGTGATAACCCCCAGGCGGGCAGTGTAGGCAAAGGAGTTAAAGGGAGAAAAAGGTTGGCAAAAGTGCCACGAGTCTTAATTTGGCCAAAGCTGTTGTTTCCAGTGGGTGTTCATGGGCATGCAAACACACACACACACACACACACATACACACAGCTCATGTGTTCTCTTTCCCAGAGTTTGTCATCCTGCGTGCGTTCCTGCCCCCACTCCAACCCTCCCAGCGATGAATGTCTACAGTTGATGACCTTCAGCAGTACACCTGTCTGCTCTCCCTTCCCCCACTCACCTTCTCCTGAGACTCAAGGACTCAGGGCAAAGGTTACTTCCCTTCTCTAGACCTCAGTTTCCCTTTAGGTGGCCAGTTTGGGATCTGGCTCTCAGGGCCCCCTGGGCTATCTAGGGCAGCAGACAGAGAGAGGCTCCCGGGAGAAGAGGTTTACCAAAGTCCTGGAACTAGGTGAAATGGTTCAGCAAGCTAAAGCCCTCCTTGTTCAGATCTGAGCTTCTGAGAAGTTGGGGAACCTTGAGCCAGGAGACCTGTTTGCTCAGATCCTGCTGATGGGAAAAATGCCCCACGTTATCATGGTGGAAAATGTGCAGCCCAGGTGCACCTGTTCATTGCAGGGGGTGTCTGGATGGCTGTTTGGGGACTGCAAGGGGTCAGAAAACTTGCTCCCTGCAGGATAACATGGTCCTGTGGAATGACGAGGTCCAGATGGCAGGAGCTGTTGGCCCCAAGAAACCTGAACTCAAGGAGCCTGAACTAGGGGAATGGAAGGAGGGCACACACAACAGTGCCATAGATTATTGACTCGATGGTTGATTGTTCCAAGGGAGAAATTGGGAACCCCCACCAAGAAACAAACAAACAAACAGAAAAACCACTGCACATTTGCATATCTAACTGGTTCAGAAAAACAGTGGGCATATAGGGAAGGATTAGGGTTATTTGTGATTTCAGGGACTATTGTGGAACTTGAAGTTCCATGAAGATTACTCCTGAGGTCGGGGACAAATGTTCATTTTCTCTGGCTTGAAAATTTAAGAAATCAGTGGGGAGTGGGACATATGCAGAAGCATGTAAGTTCCTGGAATGTAATCAATAAATTTGAATCTGAGCCTATTTAGGACCCAAGCACTGGTGTGGAGCCGCCCTCTGGAGAACGCTGACAGGCGCAGAGCTAGGCAAGGGGGTCAAAAGGCCACCGTGTCTAATCCCCACTCAGAGAGGAGTAACGGGGAGAGTCTGATAAGAGGCTATTTATAAAACTGGGGGCAGAGTTATAGGAAACTCTCAAAGGTCAGTGAAGCACCCGAGGGCTAACCACATGGGCCAAGGGAACGGCTGGGGCAATTTCAGAGTATGGTTGCCTTTGGTAGAGGAAGACAGGCAGGGCCAACTTCCAGTCAGCAGAGAGGAAGCAAGAAGGCTGAACAGGCTGCTTATCTCCTCTTACTCCCACAACCTCTTATGGGCCAAACCTAATTGAAAACCAGGGGAGAAGAGACTGGTTGGTGTGACCCTAAAGAGCCAAGTCCCAAAGCGCAGAGTGTGGTGGGAGCACGGGGAGTGGATCCAGAGGGATAAGGTGCGTACAACACAGTCTCTATGATCCTAAGAGGCAATTCCATCAGTATCAATAAACAATTTAGGGGCACGAAACAAGCACCAGCATTGTGCTGTCCACTGAGGATAGAACCTCAAGAACCTGGTATTCTAGGGGCGCCTGGGCGGCTCAGTCAATTAAGCCTCTGCCTTCAGCTCAGGTCATGATCCTCGAGCCCCAGGATTGAGCCCCACAGGCACCCTCCTCAGTGGGGAGTCTGCTTCTCCCTCTCCCTCTGTCCCTCCCACTGTGCCCTCTTTCTCTTTCTCTCTCAAATACATAAATAAAATCTTAAAAAGAAAAAAAAAAAGAACTTGATATTCTAGCTGGAGAACCAGGGGCCAGGAGTGTTCAGGGAAGCCTTCTTGGAGGAAGTGGGAATGTGAGATGGGGCTTGAAAGACAGGTGAGCAAAGAGCTGGGAGTACTTTCATTCACTGCAGCAGAATGCCACTTCGCAACTGGATCCACCCGGGGTCAAGTTTCAGGTCTTCCCACACCTGAGATTTTCTATAACAGCCATGGACAAAGACAGCCATCCGGCTCTAACTGTCTAGTCGACTCCACACAGTACTTCTCACTGAACCTGGGAAGGATCATTTTCTGAACTATCCGCCTGTACTTTATGAACTCTCTTCCCTCTGGTTTCTTGAGAGGACAGGTTTCCTCTGCTTCCAAGGGTGATGTCCTAACTGATCAAGCAATTCACTTGGCTCCATGCTTGGAACCCAGGCTATCTGGATGGGTAAAACACACTCCCTGCTCTCAGGGAACAAATATTTTACACAGGACAGAGACAGGTACAAAAATCACTGTAATGTGTTTGGTCGCAGGTATGATAGAAGGATTATCAAAGTTCTAGAGAGTCACAGCAGAGACAGTGACTAATTCCTAGAAGTGTTAAAAAAAAAAAAAAAAAAGCTTAGGAGCGGTAACACGTGCATTTCGAGTCCATCAGTGAATAGAGTTTGGGAGTCAGAAAAGGGAACTCCTGGGAAATGTGTGGGAACAGCAAGAAGTGAGAAAGGAGAGTGAACACTCGGGGCAGCTAGAGCACAGGCTGGCAAGAACTGAATCTGGTGAGAAAGGTGCGGGCTGATTAAAAGGAATGTTATGGGTCCAGTTCCAGAGTTGATCAGTCAAGCCGATGAATAAGGAACCAAGGGTGTTTCCATGTAGGGAGTACCCTGACCGGTTTTCTTTCTCGGTAGAAAGTAATTTTCTGGGAGGACACAATATTTGTTCAAATGCAGGTGAAGGAGCACGAGCTGGGGATCTGTACCTCTGCTTCCACCCTGCCTCCCCTCCACAGCTCACCCCTCATCCCAACTCCCTGACATCTTTCTCGAGAGAACAAGTGTTATTCTCTAAACTCTTTCCATCGCTGTTCTGACTTGGCAGCGGAAAAACAAAGCCAAATAAATGAGCTTGTCTCTTCTAGGATGCGGGGATCAAGACCCACCCACCCGGGAGGGTATTTCCCCTTCCTCCACCCTCAAATTTGATGCCCCAGAGCCTGGGACGGAGCCCTAACTGGAGCAGACAGCCCATGGGATTTAGGATCTGAAATCCTAGAATAACCAGCCAACTCCGGGGCTTTTCAGTCTCCCTGGGGTTCTTTCCAAACTTTGTGGCTATTCCTCCAGGTCTTAGCTGAAAAACACCAAAAATAGGCCAGCTCTTTTCAATTTAATTAGCCATTCCTCTGAGGACAGCAGATGGAATGAAGCGAAGACAGATGCATTGGGGGCAAGGAGGGGTGGGAGTAGATTCTAAATGGGGTTTCTCATGAGCCCAAATTCACCCCCACAAAGGGTGCTTCTTAGAACAAGAAGCTTAAGAGGCGCACAAAGGGGCTCTGGGATTTGGGCTCGCAGACCAAGGGTCTAAGTGTTGCTCTCAGCCCTGGTCTCTGAAGGAGCCCAAAGGATGGGAGAAGGTGCCTGGGTCTCCTGGGCAGGAGAGGGGAATCCCGGCTCCCTTTGCAGGGGCTAAAGCGCCATCACCCAGAGCGGCGGTTAGCTGCCCTGACGTGGCTCCTGTCGCAGGGGCTGGGGTAGCCAGCAGCCGAAACTGACAGCCTTGCAAGAGCCGCCAAGCAAGGTGCCGGAGTCTATTTCTGGAATTCTTTTAAGAGTGGGGAAAACAGGGACGCCTGGGTGGCTCAGTTGGTTGGGCGGCTGCCTTCGGCTCAGGTCATGATCCCAGCATCCTGGGATCGAGTCCCACATCGGGCTCCTTGCTTATCGGGGAGCCTGCTTCTCCCTATGCCTCTGCCTGCCATTCTGTCTGCCTGTGCTTGCTCTCTCTCCCTCTCTCTCTCTGACAAATAAATAAATAAAATCTTAAAAAAAAAAAAAAAAAGAGTGGGGAAAACAGCCAGCCGCCTGGGACAAGATGGTCCGTGTATGCTTCCCTTATCGAAAACGGGGTGACATTTGCTAAGTCAATGCCGGCCGCACTTGGGCGGGGGAGAGTTAAAATGACCCTTAGGGCCTTAGGGGTCTCTCAGTTTAGGAAGTCCCTTCTCCGCCCAGCAGAGACCACCGCTGTGGAGCAACTGCCCCCTCTGGTGGTGAATAGAGGTATGACGTGCCCCAGAGGTGGCTTCATCCCTCACTTTAGTCCTTAGCAATTTGTCCCCCCAAACTAAAACAACAACAACAACAACAAAAAGGAGGAGGAGAAGAAGGAGACTGCGAGTCCAGGCTCCAGTCCCTCTAGCTTCCTTCTCTTTCTCCTAACTGCAGTCCCAGTCCCCGGCCAGGAGTCTCTTTCAGTTTTCTGGACTGACACATTACAGTAGAAAAAGCACGGGTGCTGGTTCCAATGACAGCATTGAGTGAGTCACTTTTTCTTTTTGCTCCATAGAAGAATAGAAACTACCTGTTTGCATATCTTTTATTCAAACCTAGCTCTTTCCATATCTGTCATGTGCAGACACAGAGGTACTGCCTGCCTCCTGGGAAGGCCACTGCCTGCCACGGTGTTTGTGTGGCTGGGCAGTCCCTGATGTGGAGTGGGAAAGAGGGTGCTTCCTGGTCCTGGAACCCCAGTAGTCCTACTGCCAGGGTGCTCTCCCTTGTCAGAAGCTGCTGTCACTGTCGCTCATGCCTGGACCTGAGACACCCCTCAGGGCTGAGGCCCTCGTGGCTGCCAGGCTCCTTCCGTCCTGGTGGGGAAGTCACCTTTCCCAGCCATCCGGGGCTGCCTGCCAGAGAAGGTCAGAGTGACCTGGTGACTATGGCACTCAGGCTGGAAAGACTTGGTCCTGGGCCTGTTTTGCCTTTGTTATCATCGCTTAACAGGCTTTATGATTTACATTTATTTTTAGGTGTCTTACCGAACCTTCCTTTTATGTGCACCGTGACGCTTCAGGTATCAGATGCTGGATGCTATGGGTGGGAAACAAACCAGGACAATTGTTGCCTTTAGGGAAACAATTTGACTATGGCTGTGACTGTTTCCACAGGTAAATTAATGGCGCTTTTGCTACAGTTTCTTCCTCCTTTCCTTCTTTCCTTCCTTCCTTCCTTTCTTCTACTGATAGCCTAAAACTAAAATAAACTGTGAATGGTGCCTGAATGGTCAATGCTTTAAATAAATGTACATTTAGGAGCAGTGTTGCATAGTGTGTTTCAAAATTGTTTTCAAGACACGCCTGGCTGGCTCAGTCTGTGGAGCCCCCTGCTTTTGATCTCAGGGTTGCAAGTTCGAGCCCCACGTTGGGTGGAGAAATTACTTAAAAATAAAATCTCAGGGGTGCCTGGCTGGTTCAATTCGTTAAGCCTCTGCCCAGCCTCTGCTCAGGTCATGATCTCAGAGTCCTGGGGTCGAGGCCCGCATCAGGCTCTCTGCTCAGCGGGTTGTCTGCTTCTCCCTCTCCTCTCTGCCTGCCACTCCCCCTGCTTGTGCGCTCGCTATCTCTCTCTTTCTCTCTCTCTCTGTCAAATAAATAAATAATATCTTTTTAAAAAATAAAAATAAAATCTTAAAAAAATTGTTTTCAAGGGTTTATTTTGCTAAGTGGACCTTTAAACTCTTTTATTGTGGCAAGCTGTGTACAATATGAAATGTGCCATGTTAGCCATGTTTAAATGTATCATTCACTTAACGTTACTGGGCCTGTCTTTAACACTGGAACCATGGAGAGCCTGCCAGGGTCCAGTTTAACCCTCAGACTTCCGGTGTCTTTCTCTTCTGCTCTCCCTAGCCTGGTCAGACCAGTTGTGGTTACTGGGTTCTGGCCCTTTCCCTGGGGGGGAATTACTCAGATACTGACACTAGCAGAGAAGAAGGTGGCGACCATCTCAGGTTCCTACAGTTGTTGAACTTTCTCGTCCAGAAGGACCTTCTCCTTCCCCGAAGCAGAACCACTTCTATTCCATAGCCTTCCCCCATTCCTGGTCACTCAGTTAAGACTTGTTTAATGAATGAATGAATCTGGAAAGATAGCCACTATCCTGGGAGGGGAGACTTTCTAGCTGACTGCTCATGGTCTTAGGGAGATGACAAGGCATGTGCTTTGGGGTCAGAAAGATCTTTGTCCCTTTGTCCCAGACTAAGTATGTGGCTAGATTTTTTTTCTCTGTTAAGCCACAAATGGAAATAGTCATTTTTACCTTATAGTATGAGGCTTGAATGAGGCCATGCATGTGAGGTACACTACCACTGAGTAGTAGAAGCTCAGTTATGTTTGTTGTCTCCCTTCCACCAGCTAGAGAATCTCACAGGCGCATCTCCAAAAAGGACTTTTCTCTTTTTTGACTCCCACTTCCATTTCTCATTGGCTCTGTTTTGTCAGATCCTAAGAAAGAGAAGCTTCCCTGTTGTCTGAGTTCTGACTTTTGCCTTTTAAAACTAGGGTTCTGATACTAAGAAAATGTGAAAAGGGAGTATTAGTTGCCTTTATCTGAAATTGAGGCTCCCAATTTCTGTTTTATTGGATGTGGTTGTGATTTATTAATGTCCTGTGTTCTCTTTCTCTCCTCCCCCAACCCCCATAAACAATTACCCACAGAGGCAAATCCTCTCATCCTCTATACTAAACTGTCATGTCTTTTACTATTTCCGAATCCAAGAACTTGGCTGCGTTCCCATGGGACAGAGGACAGAACTTACTATGGCCACCCAGTTTTTAACAGTAACCAGGTCCTATCATTCATTGTCCAAAATGCTTCTTTTATTCACCCCTTCATTCCACTTACTTGGTATCTTTCTTCTCACTTCCAAATTCTAAGATGAGGCCACAGAGCAAGTGTGGAAATAAAGTGATCCAGCCAACATCTGTAGGCTACCCGACCCTGTCTGTGCTGATAAGTGGTTGGAAAAGTTAAAACCCAGATGAATACAGTTCCATTTTAACTCAATATTCATGGGGCATTGTGTTTATTCAAGGATTCCAGGAGCAACATGGCCTTACAAAATTTGCAAATCTAGTAACAGATTTTAAAATGGTATTTGAGAATAGTGTCTTCACCGATCTCTGTCACCTTTTGTCCTCTCTTCAACTGAATGGACACAATCCCTGCAGATTAAACTGCTAAAAACAGTGCTCGTGACTTTGGGGCCAAGCCTCTGAAGAGCCCTATCTTCTCTACTAGGGAGTTTGGTCCATTTCTCTAGGCTCTGGAGAGCTTTTGAAAGCTCTAGAATAATGTGATCAGATTTATATTTTTAAAAAAAATTTTTAAAAATTATTGGGGCAATGTTGAGAGAATGGATTGGAAGAGAAAACCAGAAACCCGTTAGGAAGCTGGTGCCATGATCCAGAGAGAAGATGATGAATACGTGGGGCAGGGAAGTGGCACAGAAGCAGAGAAGAAGGAGACTGGTAGGGAGGAGGTGGGATGAGCAGGAAGTGGTCACTGAGTGTCAGGGATGAGAGATGGGGAGCACAGCCTGCTTCAGCTTTTGGCAACCCAGTGGCTTGTGATGCATTCTCCGAGCAGCGGAATGAAGCCATGTGTGTGTATGCGCATGTGCGTGTGTGTGTGAGCTCGTGCGTGTGTGTGTGTGTGTGTGTGTGTGTGTGTGTGTGTGTAGATAATGAAATCAGTGTTGTAGATGATGAATTTAAGGTGTCTGGGAATGCCTAGTTATACAAGTCCACTACGGGTATGGATTCCAGAGAAAATATTTGGGCTAGATTTATAGATTTGGGGGGGTCCCTGTAGAGAGTTAGCTGAGAAGTAGTAGGGAATGACTGGGAAACAGTCAAAGGAGGAGCCCCAGAGAACAGACACCTCAGGGATGGGCAGGGGAGAAGAGCCATTGAGGGCAACGGCAGGAGGGAGGCTGAGGAAGAAGAGATGGCTCCAAGAGGGCAAATCCAGCAAAGAGATGGAAGTGAGGGAGTGAACTCAGGCGAGGAGGAGATGGAGGGTGTCAGGGACACCAGACGACTTGGGGAGAGTTGAGGAGATGGGAGATGAAGTGGACCCAGGCACGGCACCCCATGGCTCCTGCAGTGAGTCTACTAGGAAAGGGAAAGGGAGATGTGGGGACATGGGACAGGTGTAGGCAGGGCAGCAGTGAAGCAGGAGTGAGGGCTGGGAGCATTTCCACATGGTACAGGATGGGTGGGGGGAGTCCGCTGAGTAGGAGTGGGGCGATGCTGTCAGTTACCTACTCAAAACCATCCTTCTCTTCCTGGGTGGGTAGGCACCCTCCTACCCTGGGAATTCCAGGTCCTTTGTCCAGTGGTTGGCTTAAGATGGGCATGTGATCTCCTTCTCGTCCATAAGATGGAACGGGAGATCTGCTGAGGCTCTCTGGGAAATGTTTTCCCTTGATAGATAACATAGTCCTGGGTGAGCCCTTTAAAATTTATTTGTTTGTTCTTTGTTTTACCCCTGTCTCTTTCCTTGCTCTGTTGAAGCCTGTCGCCCAGGGATGCAAAGCTCAGAGCTACTGCAGTGTCCTTGAGAGAGGGACAAGCGAGCTGAGCTGGAGGCCGTAGACAGTCCCCTGAGGATGTGGGCAAGGATGGCAGAGCGGGAGGGTGGGGAGACCTGGATCCTTGGTGGGACTTGTTGAATTACTGAACAACCTGAAATCATTTCCCCTCAGTCTTATTAAGTTACTATTATCTTATTATAGATGAAGCCGTTGCTGGTTACCTTCCCAGCTGAATGCGTCCCCACTGACATGAGCGGGTGGGGTGCCATATTCCGGTCCCAGGGTAATTTACGTTGGTCTTTAAATGAGATCAGGGAACCAGTAGGACTTTATAAATAGAGCAGTAAAGCATCTTTGATTAGAGCTTCCTCCCTAAAGTAGCAGTGAAAGCCATCGCTCTTTAAAACCATCCTAAGCTGCAGTTACTTTGTGATTCATAATGAAATTAAAGAAGTCAGGTCTCTCTGTCTTTCTGGTTGAAACCAGGCCAAACAAGCCTCCATGTACAGCTTCAAGCAAAAACAAAAACAAAAACAAAAACAGAACAGAACAAAACCACCCATTAGCTTCTCCTCATGGTTAACTGATCCTTACGGATCCAGCTGGGAGGCGGGTTTTCCTAATCCTTCTAATTGGCCACATTTTGATTATACTAGAAGATAAGACTTTGGATGTCCTGCTTTCCTCCGGAACGTAGGCAGAAGAGCCGTGCTCTCCTGACTGAGGGTGTGGAGAGGCCGAGCTGTGTTCTGGACCATGGGCCTGATGGGAAATGAGACGTGCGGGCAGAAGAGGCAGGGGACGAACCCCCAGAAGGCTCAGACTGCTCTTCTCTGGGCTCCTGAGGAAGGCGCGGCTGTCCAGGACAGGAGCACCCACCCTGGAGGAATGTCCAGCCTCCGGGAAGTCCTACAACGGAAGGAAGAAAGCCCCAACTGTAACAAGCAGAGGACCTGAAACAATGGTGCTTGAAGGAAAGGGATCTTGTTAGCAGCGAAGGAATATTCCAGCTGAGCGAAAACCAGGCCGGTAGCCAGGGAGAAGGAAAAGCGGGGCAGGATCCTGGAGGCCTTGCTGGGATTCAGTCAGCGAAAACTGCCAACATGTTTGATGTGGGACTGAGGAGAGGGATGAGCAGGACGGATCTCCTAGTGCAGCGCTAGCAGAGGTCTTAAAAATCCTCTAGACCCCGTGCGAAAACCAAATCTGTTCATTGTGGAATATTTTCTTCAACAAAGCCATACACAGACATTCACTGCATTTGGGGGCAGGACGTGTTTTCCTTTTCCCTTGGCTTGTTTCCAGAGTCGGGCTCACCCCGGGGTAGGATCACAGAAGACTGCAGCACACCTGTGCGCCAGGACCAGGGAGGGTCCCTGGGTACATGACCCACGCAGTGGCTCGGGGGCCTAGGCTCAGAGGAGCCTGTGCTCGGTCTAACACTCTGAAGCTACTCTTCTGAAAATCCTAATTAAGTTCTGAACAAGGAGCCCTGCATTTGCATTTTGCACTGGGTCCTGCAGGTCATGTGGCCTGGCCTGAGCCGATGGTATTTGTGACTGGGAAGAGGGGCGGTGGTTAGGGGCTATATAACATGGGCCTTCTACACACTCTGAGATGCCCAGATAGCCAGGGTCGAAATGTACAGGAATAGTAACGTCACAATAGCCATCGCCTGGTTCACAGCGTTGCTGCCTAGTGTTAAATGAGCGAGCAAACGTACGTGAATGATTTAGAGCAGAGTGTGGCACATCTCGCTTGCTATGTAAGTGCTGGATATTATTATAATTCCCTCTCTGTGCTGATTTGACACCTGACATCCTGAGGTCGATCACGTACAGGGTCACAATTAACTTTTCATTTTCACATTTTTAACCTGTCACTCACCATCCAGTCCCAGGCCGATGACTGTCCCTGGGGCCGGTGGGGGTGGGGGGATCCAACAATAATAAATATTATGATAAATGAATGTGTGACATCACCTCCTCTTACCTTCAAAGTAACTAATACTTCAGACCGTCTGTGTGGTGTGTGTGTCTTTGCTGGTGTCTGAGAAGGAGGGGATTTTTAAAAAAGACTTTATGTATTTGAGAGAGAGTATGTGTACAAGTGGGCATGGGGATGGGGGTGGGGGGAGAGGCTGAGGGAGAAGGGGAAAGGGAGAGAGGGAGAAGCAGACTCCCTGCTGATCGTGGAGCCCGACTCAGGGCTCCATCCCAGGACCCCGAGATCATGACCTGATCCAAAGTCAGATACTTAACCAAATAAACCACCCACGCTCCAGGTGATTTTTTTTTAAAGATTTTTTTTATTTAGGGGCACCTGGGTGGCTCAGTGGATTAAAGCCTCTGCCTTCGGCTCGGGTCATGGTCTCAGGATCCTGGGATCGAGCCCCACATCGGGCTCTCTGCTTAGCGGGGAGCCTGCTTCCTCCTCTCTCCCTCTGCCTGCCTCTCTGACTACTTGTGATCTGTCCGTCAAATAAATAAATAAGAATCTTTAAAAAAAAAAAGAGATTTTTTTTTTTTTTTAATTTATCTGAGAGAGAGAGCATGAGCTGCTAAGCAGGGAACACAATACAGGGCTGGATCTTAGGACCTTGGGATCACTACCCAAGCCAAAGACAGAGACGCTTAACTGACTGAGCCACCCAGGCACCGTCAAGGAGGTGATTTTAAAAATTCAATTACTTAGGGGTTCTCTTGTTCTTTTTCCCTTTACCTGCTTTTTTTGTTCTTATAAAAATGACTCTTGAACCACTTGCTTCCTGCCTCCCTCCCTCCCTCTCTCTTCAGATCCCCAGGGGGAGGGGAGGATCTAAAGGAAGACTATGTCACTGTGGTCATCAAGATAATGGCTCGCTCCCTCACTCCCTCCACTCCCATCTGAGTCCTAAGAGCCTGTAAAGTGTTCAACCTTTGTCCTTAGAGAACAGCTCTTGATGAGGTAAAAAATTAAAATACTGGCCCAACACCTTTATTCCAGGAATGCTTTTCCTGACCAAAGTCTGAAAGCTGTACCTCCTACCCCTCCTAATCGCAGATGTTCCCAATGCGTTCTCAGTAAGAGCGCACTCTCTCTTATTGTTCTAGGACTTCAAGCCTGCGGGGACTGCACATTTTTTCCTTAGCTGAAATAGTTGTGGTTTTTCCTAACAACTTTGCAAGTTCCCTGTAGAGCTGGAAATTCCCTTCTTGATGATAGCTCTGAATGCAGAAGAAGCCTGGCCTGTCCTATCTTTCCTGCTGACCTGCTTGCGTGTAGAGTGACCTGTGTGACTGTAGAGGTCAGCTTAAACACTCTGGGCCCCAGTGCGCAAGGATTTCCTTAACTGGGGCACATTGGAAAATGGAAAGTTTTCTGGAGGATTTATTTTTGGAGGACCTTGGGAGAAGAGATTTATAAATGTCTCTATGGTGAGAATAGCCATTGGGGGAGCAACACTTAGATTCCTCTTTCTGGGGAAAAAAAAAAAAAGAATTTAATAATTTCCATTGCTAATTACTATCCCCCACCCTCACCCCCATGCCTGTCTCCACTCCCAGTGGTTGGTTGATGGAACAGATAAGCTGTACTCTCTCTCCCCCACTTATATACACACTTCTGGCAGGCCCTAGATAAATAGGAGGCAGAGGCAAGTCTGCAGAATTATTATTATCATTATGATGATTATTATGCTTTCAGTATGAGAAACAGGAAGTGAAACTGACTAAAATGTCCAATGAGAAATGCCTAGCCGCATTCTCTCCACCAGACCTAAAGGCATAGAAGAAGCCAGATGAAGAAAACTGTGGGCCTACTTCAGGCCCACAGTCTGTGTGTGAGTGTGTGTGTGTGTGTGTGTGTGTGTGTGTGTGTGTGTGTGTGTTACAAGGATTGTCTCTAAATATCTAGGACTCGGGATCTTTCAAACTTGTTCTAATGCTCAAGCTTCCTCCTTCAGGCTGATATCCTCAGGGGCCTTTCTTACTACCTCCTTCCTCATTTCCTAGAGAGAGCTTCCCATGGCTGTCAGCACATGTTCAAGGACAACTCCAGCGATTATTTGGTGCCTCTGTATACACCTAGCCTGCTGAGGCCAGGTAGGAGCCCTCCACCTTTCCCTGCAGCCTGTTTCGTCCCCCCAGCAGAGACACACTCTGGGCCAGAGGCCTTTCTTCCCTCTTACCCACTTTCTCTTCTGGCCTGGCCACCTGACCCTCCATCTGCTTGGCTGATTATTCACGCCCTTTGTCTTCTTCAGTAATCGATTGTGGATAAAGGGTAGTCAGAAAAGAGGGCATCCGGGCTAATGTAATTATCCCACGTTGACATTTCCATTTGCAGCACCACGGGCTCTGGAAACTCTGAAAAATAGTGTAAATGACCTGATTTTCCTACTACCTTGTTAGCTCAACTTCCTAGGGAGAAAAGAGCAGACAGCTATGTGGGGAGGAAATGAACCAAGTTGGTGTTTCAGAAATACCTTCTCATTTGGACAATGTTCTGAAAACTGCAGAGGAGACAGATGAGGAAAATGCATCGAGGAGAGGCAGCAAAAACAGACAGAAAGCTGGATGCTGGGCTCTTGTGCTTCTCCCAGGACCCATGTCTTTTTATGGCTTTTGTACAAGATCTTGAGCCAAATGAATAGACTATTGGAATTTGGGTTTGGGAAAACCATTAACCATCTTAGTCTCATTAAGATTTAATAAAGACCCAGTAGAGCCCACCCAGGGGTTGGGATGGCAATGAGGTCACAGCAGAGTAACTGATAGAAGAAGAAAACTCTAGGATAGAGCTCTATACCCCAAGCTGTGACAGTTGTGTGTCTCTGGGTGGTCCCTTTCCATCTGGGCCTGCTCCCTGTTGGAGACTTTGGGACCCAAAAAGACAGGGTTGGGTCCTAGTTTCCTGTGTTCAAACCCCCATTCCAGTCCTTCCTTTAAGTCACTAAAATTCACTGGGCCTCGATTTCCTCGTGGAGGCCCCTGGAAGGGTATTAGTAATATCCACCTTACAGACTTGTGGGAATTGATTGAATTAACACAAGGAAAGCACTTAGAACCCCATCAAGAACATACTAGCACTCAATAAATGGGAGACTTTATCATGATTCTGTCTTTCTCTTTGCACTGTCTGCCACCTTCCATTCCATCCATCCAGGAAAAATATCAATGTCATATTCTGTGACATGCCCTGGGCAAGTCACTAGGGATGGAACGTTTATAGAACTTAAATTGCCCCTGAGGCTTCACTCCCTCCCCAGGATTCTGTTATTTCTTAGCACAGTGTAGAACACATGATAGGTGGTATCACATTGACCCCGATTCTTCCTGGGTCTTTGACCCTGTACCTTGTCTGTTTGCCTTCATTTACTTCTTTTGCTCCCCTGCTCTTTCCTTCCCAACTTTGCAGAGGGTAGGTCCCAGATGTCTCAGCCAAGGAAGGTTCCCAGGGTCCTGCCTGGTTCTTCTGATTTGTCCTGGTGAGGGAGCCCTGGGAAGGGCAGCCCCACAGGAAGTCTGCTGGTCTTTCTACTCAGCAGTTCTCCCTTCCCAGGCCCTGGGCTCCTCCACACACTCTGGGGAAGCTGGAGGAGGGCCACTAGGCTCTGTAATAACCACACTTCTTTATGGTAAACAAGAACCAGATTCCTGGGGAGTGACGTGGGCAGGAGCTCTGTGGCCCAGTAAGGCAGCTGTGTGATGTAAAGAAACACCTCTGGTTGGCCCTGACCTGTCAGGGGAAGGCCCCAGGGAAGGCTGCTCACATGCCCCTCTTAGCAGTCCTACTCTGAGTTACAGGGGCCTTCACACCAAATGGCTCTGCAGACTGAGGTTCTGGTGTCCTGGTCACACCCACATCCAGGGAGCACCTGTCCCTGTCTCTCCTTTGTCAGGATTTGTCCCACCCTCTTCCCTACTCCTGTACCCACTTCCCACCCTTGGGTGTCATCCCCTGTCCCCCCTTACCCCCATCCCCGACCCCTGCATGAGGAATTGTGCTCGTCCCTCACTGACACCAAGAGAAGCCTCACAATCCTGGGAGGATGTCTTGATCCCAGGAACCTGAGAATAAATGTTGTCGTGGAGGTTGGGCTTGGCCCACAAGCAGGCCAGGGCCTTCTGACTTCAGATGGTGTGGCTGGTCTAGCACTTTCCTCTGAACGGTGTGACTTTGGAGTTTAGGATCTGCTGTGCCAGGATTGAGGCCAAACACAGTCCCTGCTAGTTTCTAGGTAGAAGGTTGGACTGGCTTCAATATCTCCAGAAGGCTAAACAAGAAACTGGGACAGACAACTGGGTAGCTGAGGGCTTAGGACGGGAGGGAGCAGTTTAATATATATCTTTTTGGGCTTTTGCATTTTGTACCATGTGAATATATTAAAGGTTCTGAAATTAAAAAAAAAAAAAAAATCTGTGAGTTTGTGAATCTCCTGTATGTTGAGTTATAGAGACGAGTCCCTTGATCCTCTCCCCGTGGCAGAAGGGATGGTAGGGATGGTGAGACAGACAATGGCCTCAGGGAGACCTGATTTGGATCTGACTCCAGGCTTAGAAGGGACTGTCAGAGGCAGGTGGCTGCTTAGCTTTGAGATTTTCTGAGTGTCTGAATGACTTGGAATGTTGCACTGGAAGGAAAGGCATTGCTGAGTGCCCTAGCCCAGGAGGAAAGAGTCACGTGCCTGCTGCCCTCCTGTGATCCCTCCAGGCCTGGAAGGCCATGACTCTCCCATCTAATGGACAGGAGGAGACCCCCGCCACCTGGGGAGGTCAAGGGGGCAGGCCATTTGGCCATTTGTCCTGCTGTTACCTTGGTACACCACCCTCATCCCCAATCCTCCTGCCCCTCCCACCCCTGTCCAGGCTTCCTGCTCAGCGGGAGGCCTGCTTCTTCCTCTCCCACTCCCCCTGCTTGTGTTTCCTCTCTCACTGTGTCTCTCTCTGTCACATACATTAACATGGTTCCCTAGTCCAAAGCCTTAGTGGAATTCCTAGCCTTTTTATCTGCCTCCCACCTCACATCTTGACACTTTCCTGTACACATATTCCAGCCCATGTTGGCCACCTGCTGTGCTTTTTTTTTTTTTTTCCTTTTTCTTTTCTTTTCTTTCCTTTCCTTTTCTTAAGTAGACTCCACACTGGGCTTGGACTCATGGGGCTTGAACTCACGACCCTGAGGTCAAGACCTGAGAGGAGATCAAGAGTCATATGCTTAACAGACTAAGCCACCCAGGCGTCCCAGCCACCTGCTGCTTCTAAATGGGCCACATGATTTCTTGTTTCTTTCCATTCTGTCATTCAGAGGGGTCCCTCTTTCTTCTATGTGGTTTTCCTCCTCTGCCCAAAAAGAGTTCTTGTCTATCTTTAGATGCCTAAGTCAAATGTCACATGTTCAGTGAGGACTTTCTGGATGAATCTGTCCTGTTCATGAGCTCAGGAGCACCACACTTTATACCCTCTCTAGGGTGCACCTGTTAGGATGGCTATTACCGACACCAAAACCGAACGCTCAAACCCTAGAAAGTAAGGAGCGCTAGTTACCTGAAGAGAAATAAAGCCCCAGGACAGTGCTGGTGGGGATGTGGAAGAATGCCGCTGCCATGGAAAAAGCGCAGGAAGCAGTTCTTAAAAAGAATGAAACAGAATCATCATAGGATCCAGCAACTCCACGTCTGGGACTAGACCTCAAAGAATGGAAAGCAGAGGCTCCACAGACATTAGGACACACATGTTCACAGCAGTGTTATTCACAAAGGCCAAAGTATGGAACGAATGGAGAAACAGAAGGTGGTAAGTACGTACGGAGGTGTAGACCTACACCACAGTCTTCAACGAAGGAAATTCTCCCGCAGCCTACCACATGGATGAACCTCGAAGATGTTCTGCTCAGGGAAATAAGCCAGTCCCAAGAGAACAAAGACTGTTTAATTCCACTTGTATGACTTCCCCAGAGTAGTCAAGTCTATAAAGACAGAAAGTAGAACGGTGGTTGTCAGGGGCCGAGAGGTGGGTGGGAGTTGGGAATTATTGTTTAATGGGTATAGAGTATCAGTTTGGGAAGGCGGAAATCTCTGGAGATGGGTGGTGAGGATGGTTGCACAATGTGAATGTGCCCAGTACCTCTGAACTGTACACTTAAAAATGGTTAAAAATATGCATTTTATGTTATGGGCGTACCTAACCATCACCATGCTTGTGTGTGTGTATGTATATATATATATATATATATACATATATATATATATAATATTTATATTTATATTTATTTTATATTTATGTTTATTTTATATTTCTATTTATATTCATATGTATAAAATTTCTCAAGGGACTCAAGGCCTGTCAGGGGCCTCTGGTCATTCCCATGCTCAGCACAGTACTTGGCACTAGTCGGTACCCAGTCCATGTTTATTGATATGAGAGGGGGGCACAAAGTTGACGGTGGGGGGCACCTGCAGGCAGGTCTAAGACTGGACTGCGTGCCAACTCATCTCTTGCAACATATCCCAGCTTTCCCTGTACCTGCTGCTTCCCTGGAGGGGGCCTCCAGCTGTCTCCCCGGGGCTGTGGGGAGACCCCTTGCCAGCCTCAGTGAGGGAGCACCCAAGAATGATGGGGACTTGCCTGCCGCATGTGCCAAGTGGGTCACACAAAAGGAAAAACTTGTTCTCAATGTTACCACGAGGTCCCGGAAGTTCCGAGAGTATCAAGTTTTTAGAGTCACACACCGACCTACCTCTATGATGTTGTATTTGTGGTCTTTGGAGGAAGGAGACCAATGAGGTGATTGCCATAGGTTCTTTTCATCTCTATAGTATTACAACTTTCACAACCTGACAAGATACGTGGGGGCGGGGGAGGGGAATGAGCTCCTACTTCTGTCAGGAAAGGAGCAAAACCGAAATAAAACATAGTATCAATACCAAACACAGCTTGTGTATTTAGGTCCGTCCTCAAAAGTTTATACCTGCTAGGAGCCCCAATTCCTCCAGGCTTCCATGACTTTATTCATTGATTTTACCTCGCTTAGACGGATAGTCTTTGGGAATGAGAGTAAACTGCAGGTTGTGGAGTGAGTTTCTTTCCCCTGAGCCATGCACACAGGCTGGGATGGCTTTCCGAGTGACCTGGCAGGTGTCAGGTAGCTGGACCACTTACAAGAACGTTTAGGAACACAGACTCTGCCATATGTGGGAACAGCACGAGTCTGAGGTCTGGCTCTTCCCACTCTAGTGTGATGGCTCTGGCCTGTTACTTAACGTTTTGAGTGTCAGTGTTTCTGGTGATCAAAATAGCAAAAATTATACTACTTACAGCCTTGTTGAGAGGACTGAAGGAGATAATTGGCACGAGAATATTTACTGCAGAATCACAGCTCTCATTTATAAAGGCTGATCCCTATGCACCAGTAACAGTTCAGAATGTTGCCCGGAGTATTTAATTTAGGGAACCATCGCCCCTTTCATTGTAGAACCTGAGTGCTGAGGTATAGCTAATATGGTAAGTGGGAAGTGGTAGAGGTGGGATTTGGACTCAGAATTTGTTTCCACCATGCTCTGCCACCTGAAAATTATGTTCTCATGTGAAGCTAGGATCATCATGCCTTTACGAAATCACTACCCATTCTGCGTGTGTGCACACGCGCGCACACCTCTTCTGCACCTTTCCCGTCCTCCCACTTCCATTTATTTATCTTCAGTGAGGGAGGGAGGGGGAAGAAATCTGGGGACACGGGATCACCAGGCAAAGATGAAATGACCTTTTGGGTGGACACACTCTGGTTGTGCTCCTGGATGGCAAATCCCATTTTCCTCTCTCCCTTCCCCATTTCAGTCCCCAGGCGGAACAAGCATTGGCTTTGCAATTGACCTGCCCAGTACGGGCTTGACTGGAGAGGCAAAGTTTTTAATACAGAGACAACAGCCTTGGACTGTCTTGAATGTGGCAGAAAATTTACTTCTTTTCCTTCCATTTCCCATACCAAGCTGCAGAATTATAATTAGGTATCTTGTAGTCCTAATTAGCCCCATCTGTAGTCCCTCTGGACCATGTTCTGTCTGTTGATGCACAGAGGCTAAGTTTCCATTCCCCTTTGGATACTTCCCCTTTGGATACTTCCTTCTTTCTCTCTCCATTCCCATTCTTCCCCTCCACTGTAGATGCTCCCTGCTGTAGCATGAAGCTGTCAAAGGTTGGGGGTACAGGCAAGGGCACTGGGGGTTAGAGGAGCAGAGCATTGCTTCCCCTCTGGGAAGCCCTCAATACGGCATTGTTGGTATTCCTTGCTTCAGGCAGAATTTCTTTCCGTGGATTGGCTCTTAGCACATTCAGAGATTTCAGAAATTTTTGCGACTAATGATTCTTATGCATATGTTATCCTCACATTGAAGTCTTTCTCATTTTATCAAAGAATTACTAGCTTATGGCATGAAGACTGCTTATCTCTCCCTAGGCCCCAAGTTGTTTTTCTTCTCAAGGGTGAGTTCTGAGTGGACAGATCTTTTCCTGTGAATCATGCTCCCTTCTGTGATATTCTGCTTTTAGCCATACCAGCATTAGATCCGAAGTCTGGTTTATCTGTGTGCATACGCATATCTCGCAGCCTATGGATGTTGTCTCATCAGCAGCATGCTGTCTGCACATTTCCAAGAAATCCACCCCTGTAGATTCTTATCCTCTGTCATCCATTCAGAATGCCACATCATGGTAAAACAGGAGCTGCTTACTCCCTGGTGTTGTGAAGGCAGAGTGGAGGAACCTCAAAGAAGAGAGATTATCATGGAGTCAAGGTTTATCCCATAACAGAGCCCAGCTATGCAGCACAGATCTATACTAGAAGGTTGAAGGAAACTAAGAGATGGGAGATTTAAAGTTTATCTAAAGTGTAGCCCATAACTCTTTGGGCCATTCCTGCCCAGAAATGGCAGATTCTGTATTTCTGAAAACAAGAAGGATGTGTGGTTATAAATTTGCTCAGGGTTTAGACTGAGGGACATGACCATGGACTTCAGATCAGAAAGACCTGGCATCTGTCCTTTGTGAACTCTGTGACCCTAGGAAAGTTGCTTAATTTCTCTAGGACTCAGTTTCCTCTCCTATAAAACAAATAAATTAGACTAACAGTACATAGTCCCTAGGGCTGTATAATAGTTGGGATAACTAATAGTTAAGTTTGGTTGTGAATGATAGAAAACCTAGTATATCCATTACTGTAACAAGAAGGACATTTACTATTCTTCATGTAAAAATCGGTCAGTGGCTTAGGGATGATATGATGGATGTGTGCTCTCCAGGACATAGGCTGCTTTTATCCTTTTGTTCTGTTATCCTCAACCTATGGCCTCTACTTCATGACTCAAGATGGCTCCTCAAGCTACAGCCCTTAAATTGTTCATTCCAGCCATTGGGGAAGAGAAAAGAGGGAGAGAAGGAGGAGGACCTACCCCTTCCCTTTGACCCCTTCCATTTATAAGTGATTGGCTAGAACTTAGTCTGACAACCAATTGTAATGGAGGCTGGGAAATGTAATTTTTCCTCAGGGCAGTCATGTGCTTAACTAAATAATGGAAGTTCTTTACTATCAAAGAGGGGGAAATGGATATTGGCCCACATAACTAGCAGTCTGCCACAGATCTTTGTGAGATTTAAATGAGATGAGGCCAATGGAGGGCTGAGCACAGACTGAGCACCATATCACCCCATTATCATTTTCATCATCCCCATGAGAATGGAGGGAATACTTTGAAACCATCACCAGATCTCTTTCTTCTAACCTCGTCTTATTAACAAGGTCACTCTTATCCACCTCCCTTCTAAGACCCTATCAGCTTTATCCTTTATGAAGGTCAGAAACCTATACCTTATGAAATAAAACAATGCAAAAGGAAAGTAAGGGAACGGTGGACACAGGATTCAAGATAATGGTTATTTTTGGCTGGGAAAACAGAGGTAGGTTGGGGTGGGGGTGGAGGAACCACGTAGTTATTTCATGTCAAAGCTCTAGTCTTTATTTTGGGCAGGGGATTCACAGGTGCGTCTTGCATTATTAAAAATAACTTGATAGCCAAAGCAAAGTAGAGGTACCTGGACCAATAATGAGGCTGTGTCGTGAATCAAGGATTAAAATTAACCTGACTCTATGCACATGAGGTCTTTTCATTGGCTTTGTGGGTACAGTATTGCATGGCTTATGTGTCTGCATGTCAATACTAGACAAAAATAATACTTTTTATTTGCATAGACTTTTAATTTTCAAAGTGCTTCCACACATCCATAAAAACTGCTTAGGAAGTTCCTTACACATCATTGAGAGCGTGGCATTGTACGGATAGGACTACGGACTTCTGGGTCCTAAGGGAAAATAACTTATTTTATTCTTATAGTGGCTATATGAGGTCGGCAGGACAAATGTGTTATCGCTTTTCACAGATGAGAAATAAGGAACTGGGGGGGGGGGGGCGGGGAAGGGACTCCAGTGAGGTTATGAGTAGTTGGCCTGGAAGGGAACTTACGACTAGATCTCTTGCTGAGTGCTTCCCCCCTTATCCCCACTCACTCCCGGTTCCTATGCATCCATTAGGCATGTGCTCCATGCCAGACACCTTGCGCTGATGGACTTGTGTTCATGTAGGTGTGCGTTTTGTATGCAGCTTATGTAACTTCTATGCACATGCACACGGACCTGCCCTTGGAATCCTTGTGTGCCCTGAGGCCTGCATGGCCCATGTAACTGAGTGAGGGATCCCCAGCAGCGGTTTCAGTTGCTTGTTATTCCTGGGTCACTGGGCTTCAGCATCTCCCCAGAGTCCCAACTAGTTAGGAAGGTAGTTGTGATATCAGGGACAGATCCCCAGGCAGGGGCACGGAACAGAGGAACCAGCCAGCTATGCTTTAATGATAATAATGATAATAATAATAATATTTCCTGATAATTTATAGTTTACGAAGGGTTCTCTTAAATACAATCTCACTAAATTCTCACTCAGCCCTGAAAGTCAAGGTTATTATTTTTCTCATTTGTTCAGATACAAAGAGAGGTTAAACGGCTTACTCACGGTAACCCAACTTGAGGATGGATTCGAACTCAGGTCATTTGTCTCTAAAATTCTGTTCTCTTTCCCCTGTGCCTTTCTATCTCCGAAAGGGCGAAGAGCTTATCTTCTTTCTAGCCATGTGGAGAGAAGCAGGTGAAAACTCAATGCCAAGCACTGGGAAGCCCCCAGTGACACTCTTCTGAGGACAGAAAAAGACCAACTCAGAGCTGGGAGCAGCCCCAGACCAGGGACCTTTCATCAGCAGAGAAAGAGCCTGAGCAGCTGGAGCTTTCTACTTCCCCATCCTTGCATCTGTCCCTCTCTCAGTCCCTGGGCATCTCCCACGTGTGCCTCAGTGATGTGATAGTGATACTACAGAAACTGAGAGGGGAAGGCGGTCTCCAAACTCTGTGGCCTAGGTGGTCTCTGTGTTTTTGAAGAGTTGGGGGTGGGGTGGGGGGCTCTCTAACCACATCTGCCCTCAGCTACTGCAGCTGGGAGGCGAATCCCTCCACCTCCAGCTCCCAGCCTGCATCTATGCCGCTTTCGCCACACTGTTTTATTATACCTGCCTGTTTTCTTCCCTATTGATTAACACCACTTACCCCTGTGAGGCTGGGCACAGCACCTTGTACACAGTTAAATTGTCCCCTAAATTCACTCTGCTTCGAAAGAGCCATTATCTTTGTTTCCTTCCCAGCCCCATGGAATGAACTCTGCTGCTCAGCCTGGAAAGAATTGTACTGTTCTGGAAGGGTAACTCCAGCCTTTTGCTCCACCTCTCACTCCTTCTGGAGTGTTGGGGGGACACATTAGGGACCACATGTGGCCATAGCTCAAGCCCCATTTTAAATTTTGGGTTATCAGTAATCAAGCTGAAGTTTTGTCTTCACCTGTCTGGTTCCTTTGTCTTATTTCTCAACTGTTCTACCAGTCAGAGTGGGGAAGAGGTCAGCAGACTTGTGTTTGATGATCACCCCCCACACCCAACAGCAGCCTCTATTCAGAGCATCCCCAATCGCCTGCCCTGGTCTACTATAGGCTCAGCTAGATCCTTGGTATCTTCCTCAGAGGTATGGGGCTAATTTGGACTAGAGCTTGACTTCCTAAAAATACCCACCTCTGGGGCACCTGGGTGGCTCAGTGGGCTAAAGCCTCTGCCTTCGGCTCAGGTCATGATCCCAGGGTCCTGGGATCAAGCCCCACATCAGGCTCTGTGCTCGGCAGGGAGTCTGCTTTCCCCGCTCTCTCTGCCTGCCTCTCTACCTACTAGTGATGTCTGTCTGTCAAATAAATAAATAAAATCTTAAAAAAAAATACCCATTTCTCCTAATGGTGCCAGTTCAGGGACTAACTCCTCCACGCTGCAGATCAGAACCTAGCTCCCAGACCTTCCTTTTTGTTGTGTTGTCTTATCTAATTCTCTCCACACCTGGTGGAAAGGTATTGCTATTCTTCCCCCTGAGGGAGAGGAGAAATGGCTGGGTCAGGATCACACAGGAAGTCTGAAGGTCAGTCTATCCTTTTCCCACTCAGTTTCCTTTTTCTTTCATTTCATTTTTTTAGCTCATTTACGTGAAAAAAAAAGTTCAAAGTTATAATTGCTACATTCTTCATAGTTACACTGTTATAAATCTTTAACTGAAAAACAAATGTATGAGAAAAGAAGTGCAACACTCAGAGGAAAACGGTCTGGAAAATATTTAATATTTGCCTCACACCCATGTCGAGGACGAAGGACCTCGGTAATTCGGTAATTCTCGGTCACTCCTGATCACCCCAGTGGCTAACACTAGTCAGCTACCCCTCGCCTTCAAAATACACCCCTTCTCCCAATTGGCTGCTGCGGTCTAAAAGAGACGCACAATTGGAAGGAAGCGGCTCTTCCATCTGAATTATACAGCCACTTTCATACACCTCCCTCTTCCCTTTGCGCGGCCCGGATCGCTTACGAACTAGGGTTTCTCAGCCCCCATTCCCCGTCCTTCAGCCCCCAGCCCCTAGCCCGCAGACCCCGCCCCCCACACTCCGGAGGCCTTGCGTCCTCCCCTTTAAGGCCAGGCCCTCCCCCACGCCCACACCTCCCCGGCCCCGCCCCGCCTCCCCAAGCCCAGCCCCTCCGACCCTCCCCTTTAAGGATCGGCCCCGGACGCAGACGAGGCTGTGACGCGGCCGCCGGCCCCCGGGCTGGGTACATTGTCGCGCGGCCGCTTCCCCCCCGGGCCGGGCCCCGCCGTCCCGCGGTCCCCCGAGCGCCAGGCCCCCGGGGGGAGGGTGGGAGGGAGGGAGCAGGGCTGGTGGGCGGCAGCGGCGCACGGCGGGACCCACGGAGCCCCGCGACCCGCCGAGCCTGGAGCCGGGCCGGGGCGGGGAAGCCGGCTCCAGCCCGGAGCAAACTTCGCAGCCGGGCGGGGGGTGGCGGGGACCCCGTCCGGAGCCGGAGGAGGGGGCGGCCGCGGGCCCTACCGCCTCTGCTCCCGCATCTCCGGGCACCATGCTGTCCAACTCCCAAGGCCAGACCCCGCCGGTGCTGTTCCCCAACCCGCCGCCGCCGCCGCCGCCGCCGCAGCCCCCCGCCCCGGCCCAGCATCACCCCCCGGCCCAGCCGCCGCCGCTGCCCCCGCAGCAGTTTCCCCAGTTCCATGTCAAGTCGAGCCTGCAGATCAAGAAGAACGCCATCATCGACGACTACAAGGTCACCACCCAGGTCCTGGGACTGGGCATCAACGGGAAAGTTTTGCAGATCTTCAATAAGAGGACCCAGGAGAAATTCGCCCTAAAAGTAAGTTCGGGGCCGGGGGAGGGGAGGAAGGGCACGGGGGGAGGCTCCCGGGGACGGCCCCCGCCCCGCGCTCCGGAGCCGCCGAAGCGCACAGTCGCCGGGCGCGATCGCGCCGACCCTTCCCGGACCCGGTGTCAGTCCGACCCGGTCGCCGAGGAGTGGCCGAGGCTCCGCTGTGGGTCCCGGCGCCCGAGGGGAGCCAAGTGCGCGGCAAGGGGCGGGCGGGCCGCGGGGAAGGTCAGGTCCGCGAGGACCACGCCGCCAGACCGAGTTTCCGGTCACCTCCGGGTGTGAGTGGCGGGACCCGCAAGGACTCGTGAGGACTCTGCCATTTTGGGGTTTGAGCGGGATCCAGCCGAGGCGCAACGGTTGGCTTCGGGACCACTTCTGCTAATTTCACCCCGGCTCAAGGAAGTGATTTTCGGGGGTTGTGGTTCCCCATCCTCTCCTCCCTCCTTTCTTTCTTTCTGCGGGCACAAAAGGCCCATTACTCATTGAGCTGGTTGGTCGGTTAGTTTGGAGAAGTCGGATCGCTAAGGTTTATTTAGCCTCGCTCCTTATTTGGGAGCCGGAATGTGTGATTTCACTTCCCTGGGCCTCCCGAGCGCGGCCGTGCCGCCTTGGGGCGCGCCGGCCCGGGAGGTGCCAGGCTGGAGATTCCGCGGGGACACCGCCCCCCGGGCGCGGGGGAGGGACTGTTTTGATCCGAGAGCAGGCTCCCCTCCTACCTTCAGTGCCTGTGAGGCTCCAGATGGGAGGCCAGCAGGCTCCGGCGCGATGTCTGCTGTTTCCATAGCTCCATTGATCATTGTGAACCCGGTCTCTAAACCGCGGCTTGGCCGGGTGCTGATGCCGCAAATCGGGGATGGCCGCTTGAGCCCTGGACATAGGCGATTGGTGGACAGTAGGAGGGAGCGTTATCCTTGAGCTGAGGAAACCCAAACTCTTTTTTCTTTTTCTTTTTTTTTAAGGGGGTGTGGTGGTTGGGGGTGGGGTGGGGATGAGGATTTAAGAGAGAATACCTATTTCAGAAGTTAAACAGAATGGACTTGGAGGTCTGATGAGATGGGTGGGTCCCCAGTGCTGTGTGAGCCAGTGTTCGGGTCACTAAAAAGGTTTTCCCCTCAGACAGGTTTCAGATCAAACCACATCTCTAAAGGTGACACATCAGGCCTGTTTCCCCTGGGGCGCTTAATGATTGGAGGAGAAAAATACTTCCTGTGTTATATTTTTCTCCTCCCCCTCGCTGCCCCCCCCATCCCCAACCAGCTGTATTTCAGCTATTAATACAAAACTCAGATAGGTGTGATGGGTGGAACTGTTGGAATATATAATTAGATGTAATAAAACTCTGGCAGTTTGCAGTTGCAGAGAGCAAGCAGATCCGATTTCCAGATTTTAAGGCCTCTAAAATTATTTCCTTGATGCTTGCATCCTCCTTCGGTGGGGAGAGCTTTCAGCTAGCCCCAGCACTGTCAGATTGTTCGGCTTTTACTCTAAGCTGTTGCTGTGGGCTTTTTGGTTGTTGTGCCTTAGACCACTTTTTCCATAGTCTTAAGCGGGGACTGGGAGGAGGAGTGGTGGTTTAACTGTGGCTCTGACCGTGGGGAGTAGTGTTGAGTGAAGACTCTTTGACCACAGTTAACCTGTAACGGTGAGGACGTGACAGCCATTCTTTCTGGGAGAGTTTTCTATCCCTCTGAGAGGCCATCTGCCTTCACCCATCAGCAGTTTGGGGACGAAGGCTGTTCATTCCCTTGGATAGCTGAAATATTGTATAAAGACTTCAGAACAAAAATTCTCCACTTCTTTTTATTCTATTTAATGACACAGAAAACCACATGCTAAAATGTTTAAGAGTGGCAATTCGGATTTCTGTTGGAATTCAGATTTCTGTTCTTGTAATGAATAGGACAGAGATTGGATATTCCCCTCCTGTAAATAGTTTTGAAAGGAAAAATCTGGCAGTGTTTTAAATAGCACTCATAATTCATCTTTCTCAGGTTAGAAGTGGGTGAAGATTGAAGTCAGTCTGTTTTGACAGGCAGTCTGCGCCCAGATCTTATAAGTTGACTCAACTGTTAAATTGTAGATTCCCACACATCTTTGTGTAAAAACTTAATAATAGTGGAAGAAAGAAGGTACGAGGCATTCCGAGACCGACAGTAGTGTCGACAGCACTTCCATATCCAAATATTGGCTAAGACATAATTACAGCTTGTGGGGGGAAGCTGGTCCAAAGAATCCTGTTTGAGACATACACCAAAGAGATTTCTAGATCTTGAATCTCGATGAACTTAACCTTAGGTGCTGAGCAGTGGAATGATTTTCAAAATCAGGAGTGTTTTGATTATAAAACAAGGGGGGTGGATGTTGTGGGCTAGGATGGATTGCCCCATTGGGAAAGTGACTGAGGAAAAAGGGATCAGACCTCTACTCTATATTGTATGTTAGGTCGTTCCTGGGGATTTGAGACAGGAGCTGTAGGACTGGGGCACGGTCTCCGATGCGGTTCTGATCTCTGCTGCTTCACGGCTCCGAGAGTGGATGGGAGGTTGTGGCTAAGAGGTCTTAGCCCTCTTGAGGGAAATCAGTACTTAAAAAAAAAAAAAAAAAAGTCCCAGCTCGTGCTGCTGCTTTTCTACCTCCACCTCAGAGAGCTAACATTTCAGGGCTTTTAGTGGGTGCCGTGACCTCACCTCGCCATCTCTCCTGGCTGCTGTTGCTATGTTCTGAGTCATACTCGCACTTGCTCAGAGCCGGAAGGGACTTCAGAGGTCATCTCGTCTAACCCCCTTGTCTTGCAAATGAAAAAACCGAGACCCAGAGCAGAAATCACTTGAGGTCATAGAGCCATGCACTTGGCTGAGGCAGGATTAGAACTCGGGACGCCCGACTCCCTGTCTCAGGCCCCTTCCCACTTCATAACTGCAGTGGCATCCACAGGCCCAGACCTGGGGTTGGCTGCTGCTCCAGAGCTCCTCAAGCCTCAGGAGCTGCTCTCTGACCCCCTTGACTGTTGGCGAGGGGGTGCCGGGTGGGTATTTATTGCGTCCCCAGCAGTAACCCCCGAAGTTGGAGGGGCAGCTTATGTACCAACTCAGCAGCTTCATGAGTTTTAAATCAGGTAACCAGCTTTAAAAAAAAAAAAAAAATCATACCACCTCCACCCCTTTTAGGGAGTGTTTGAAAGAAATCTTATTATTTTTTGTAGAAGAACGTAGGAATCATATTAACTGTTTCTTTGGTAAGGACACCTAGTCTCAACCCACTTGTGTAATAATTGGTTGTATGCCCCCTGGGGTTCCTCAGCTGCTTCCTGCTTCACTGTGTCATGGTGACTCTTGGGTATTAGCTGAACAAATTTAATTAAAGCTGGCACTGTTGTCCTTCTCTGCTGCGTGACTCTGATTAGTTGAAGGGTGCTGTTGCTTTACAAAATATAGAATGTTGTCATACCTTATCTCTGTTTATTTTTCCATTGCGTGGTTTAGAGAGAAAACAAGGTCCTGTGATGTCTTCTCCTTTCCTTTCTCCAGTGGTTCTCCCTCCCCAGGTCACTGTGTGTCACTGTGGTGGGGCTTCCTCTGGTGTTCTGAAGGGGAGATAATCGGAACCTCGCATGCTTGTTCCGGACACACAGGGAGGCACGGAGCTCCCACAGCCCCGAAGGACAGGCAGCATCCCACCGGCACACCTCATGCTTGAATACCTCCTGGGTAGCACGCTGGGTAGCACGGCTATGTGAGGGGCGCTATTCCCAGATGTGGTTTGCCAGATGAAATCGCATGGTGAGGAAGGTTTCACTCACTAAATTGGCCTCTTTTAAAGAATAAGAGAGCATGAGGTGGGGCAAATGGCAGAGGTGGAGACAGAGAGAATCTCCATCAGGTTCCGGACTGAGCACAGAGTCCAAGGTAGGGCTCGATCTCACGGCTCTGAGATTGTGACCTGAGCTGAAATCAAGTCGGACACTTAAACTGACTGAGCCACCCAGGTGCCCCAAATTAGCCTCTTTTATATCTCCTTTGCTTATAGGTTGTTAACAGTTCACTGAGCATCCTGCTTTGTGCTTGGTCATCTAAAGTGCCTTAAAACTTGAGGGGTCAAGAAACCGATTTGGAGAAGGCATTAATAAATGCAGTCTGTGTTGTCCCATATGGCAGCCAATACCCATGCATGGCTATTTAAACTAATGTTAATTAATCTAAATTAAGTTGAAAATCAGGGACCTCTGGGTGGCTCAGTGGGTTAAAGCCTCTGCCTTCGGCTCAGGTCATGATCCCAGGGTCCTGGGATGGAGCCCCACATCAGGCTCTCTGCTCTGCGGGGAGCCTGCTTCCTCCTCTCTCTCTGCCTGCCTCTCTGCCTACTTGATCTCTCTCTGTCAAATAAATAAATAAAATCTTAAAAAAAATAGATAGAAAATCAGCTAGCCACCTTTCAAGTCTCCAGTGGCTACATGTGGCTACTGGCTGCTGAACTGGATAGCACGGAAGCATATACTCCTCCTATTAGAAAGTTCTGCTGCATTGTGCTGGTCTAGAGGTGAAATCGTGTGGTTGGGGCTAGAAGAGTTTTGGAAGGGGGATCTCTGAGGACCCTAGGAGCCACGGACAGTTCATTGCTGGGCCTCTGAAGTATGAGCAGGTCTATAGGAGCTGCTGGTGATGCTGGCCTCGAGGGAAGAACTGGAGATCAGGTGGGCAAGGACCAAGTAGGGTTGGTGGCCCAGAGTTGAACCTAACCTGGCTTTATTTATTTATTTTTTTTAAAAAAAGATTTTATTTATTTATTGACAGAGAGAGAGCTCACAAGTAGGCAGAGAGGCAGAGAGGGGGGGGGAAGCAGGCTCCCTGTGGAGCAGAGAGCCCGATGCGAGACTCGATCCCAGGACCCTGAGATCATGACCTGAGCCGAAGGCAGAGGCTTAACCCACTGAGCCACCCAGGTGCCCCTAACCTAGCTTTATATTAAAAGTAGTTGTTACAATATTTGAGGGGCATGAAGTAAACTAACAGGCAGAAGGATGACAGATCATTGAGGTTTGGACTGTGGAGGTCTAAGTTTCTAGTTTCAGAGACCCCCTCCTTCTCATGGGGCCTTGGCCCCTATTTACTGCAGTTGGACTCTTGGCGTCCACTGAGGCAGGATCAAAGTTGGGTCAGATCATGGTCCTTTTTCACTTGTGAATTCTG
The DNA here is from genome assembly GCF_002288905.1 of Enhydra lutris kenyoni. Lineage (NCBI taxonomy): Eukaryota > Metazoa > Chordata > Mammalia > Carnivora > Mustelidae > Enhydra > Enhydra lutris. The sequence goes on along the minus strand of NW_019154109.1, from coordinate 685,249 downwards.
GGCTTTGATGGAGCTTGAAAATAATCTCCAGCTAAGATCTGGGATCAGTGGCTGACAGAAGGGAGGAGAAAAGCAGCCCCAGGCCTCAGGACCAGGTATTGGTGGGTGCCTGGGAAATGAAGAAGCTCCTTTTCGGGAGGAAGAAGGTGTTGGTGCCCATGAGTAAGAGGTTTTGACCAATTGGGACTGGAGGACTTGACCCATCATCAGTTGGCAAGTCTACTTAAGAAGCAGGTGTAGGGACTCAGGGAGAGGCTTGGAGGAGCCAAGCTTTGCGACTGCAGTCTTAATCCCCGGCCAGATCCTGGGGTTGGAGGAGGGGCTAAAGTTCCTGTCACCCGCAAATCCCAGGGATGTATGGAGGCCGTGCCAGGAGAAGTGTCACCCACTGTGGGGAAGGACAGGGCATTGGCATCACACTGGAGTCCTTCCATGAGTCCCGAGGCCCTCCCGTGTTGTGATTCAGGACTGTCCCTGGTGGTTTGAGGTCCTGATTCAGGCCCCTTCTAAGGGCCATGTGGGGTCTCTTTTTCCCTCTCTTCCCTGGACTGCACCCTTCCAGGAGCTTCAGTGTTCTAGGAGGGAGGTGGGCGGGCCAGGCAGAGCTATTCTTTGTGTTCGAAGGGGCTGCGGCTGCTCTTGGTACTGATGTAAGCCCGGGTGGTAAAGACACCCATATCTCCTTGCACCTTAGAGCTGTTGACACTCCCTGGTCATTTTCTTGACTGCTTCCATCTTACCAGAGCAGGTGGTTAGGCCAGTCAGGAAAGGGTCATATGTCCAGGGTCTTACCCTGTGTCTTAATCAGGGACGTAGTTCCCTGGGACCTCTTCTTAGTCTGGGTTCCTTTGGTTTTTTGGTTGCTAGAGGGATTATGGCTCTTGCAGCGCAGCTCTCAGCTCAACTAACTGGTCACTAGGCTTTTTCTACATAGGTCACCTCATAAATGGGGACATTAGTAAAGAGAAGGGGCCATGCCACTGGGCAGCTTGATGTACACCAAGTATGTAACCCAAATTTTGTACCTCTTCACATCATTAGAGGGATACTGATATTTTGCATTTTAAGATATATCTTTGGATACAAATTTTTAGAGATGAGTTTCTTATTATTGGTTAAGTGCTAGAGAAGAGAAGAAAGCAAAAAAAGGGGCCCAGTCTATGTGTTCTGCTAACTGGTCATGTGACCTTGAGTAGGTCAGTTAAGTTTTCCAGGCTTTGGTGCGCGCGTCAGAGGTCAGGCTACAAATTACTCCTGAGCACTGGCATTGGGGGGTGGTAGAAGGCTGTGCCGGGGGCAAGAGGCTGAGAGCTGGCAGGATGACTTGCTGACCTCTCCGTGTCTGACCATCAGCAGCGTCTGCGCCGGTGTGGATGCCCTTTTGATAGGCTTGATGCTAGGCTCTGCGGTGGCTGTGTCCAGTTAGTTAATAATCATCATTGACCAGCTGCTCCCTCTCTCGTGTGAAGACTGGGAGAGTGTTCCAGCTAGTGCCTCAGCAGAGGACGGGCTGTGTACCTCGGGGTCGGGGGTGGTGTGGGGATCTAGTCTTCCCTTGAAGTCAGAGGAATCTTAGTATAGTTGTGTCTCACGGTAGAGATGAGGAATTCTTTATGTTCTCCGTCGGAGACTTGTTTCCCATTTGAGGTGTGGGGTCAAACATGGCCGCAGTGATTGGCTGTGCAGGCATGGGGGCACCCGGCAGAGGGGGCTGGTGAGGGCTGCGACCTAACCTGTTGTCCACCAGGTAGGCTTTGTGTTGGCTTGTGGCTGGGCTCCTCCAGACGGGGGTCTTCTCCTTCACCCAGAGATACGGTGTGGGCTGGGAGCTGTGCACAGGTGAGAGGTGGGAACTGTTCCCAAAGCTGATGAGGAAATTAGGATTTATATCCAAGTACCACCCCCCCCCACCCCACGCCAAGACAGTGTAAGACTGGATATCAGAAGTCCAAAGAAGCAAGAGGAGAGACGGATACCTGGTGCTGGCTGTTCTCTTTCCTCTTCTTCCTGCTCACTTCCTGCTCACCTGAGCAGTAGTTTCATCCCTGAAGCTTTGGAGTGTGGGGTCCTGGGTGCCAGGCCATCATACATGGTTGGACGAAGAAGACACACAGTGGAAAGCAGAATAAGGTTGGACACAGCCTCTGGTGGTGCAGTGTTGGGGTCTTTATTCTCTGATCCAGTAAACATCTCTGTGTGCTATCTGGCCAGGGGGAGAGCCTGGGACGCGGCCCCAAGGTCAAACCCTGTCTGTTACTCTTGTCCCCCTCTAAGACCGGCCAAGCTCTGTGTTTATTCTGCTAGGAACCTGAGCTGCCTAGAAGGGTCATATGAAAGGGCATCTTACTCTTGAGGGACATCCCAGGCATCTCCGTGGCCAGTGTCCATGCAGCACTCATCTGGAAGGTGAGGAGTGGTGGCTAAAGACGGAAACTGTGTGGCCTTTTCTGTCTCAGAGAACATGAGGGGAACACAGGAGCCTATGCTGTTGATGCCTTCTCTGCTTCACTCATCTCCATTGAGTCTTTTGAACCTAAAGCAAAGGGAAAGGGGACCTGCTGACAAGCCCCTGCCGGCTCTTCTGCTTTCATGCTCCTCTGGGGCACCTTGCCCCCCACCCCTCTGCAGCAGGTGATGGCGTCAGTCACCTCGTGGCCATTGTGATGATCCGTAGTGTCACTGGGCTCCCAGCCCACACACGGGACATTTGCAACCTGGCCTCCCGCCCAGGGCCTAGAACTGTTACTCAGCCCCTCTGTCCCAACAGCTAAAAATAAGCTTGCCACTGCTGCAGTCTCCCCTCACCACCCAGCCCTGCTGTTGGCCCCAGGTCTAACTGCCACGCCGCAGACCTGCATCTCTCTCCTTGCACCTGGTCTCCCTGTCTGCCCCCTTCCCCTGTGGCTGGGAGTGAGCCATGGCTGGTGCTTCTCTAGGTAGCCTGTCCCACTCCTCTCACTCAGTAAAGTAAAGCAAGTTGCCCCCAAGCCCCTGCCAAGCCCCGGCTGTGTGGGAAGAGGGCAGTGCGTGCCAAGGCTCCGTGGAGCTGCCTTGCTTCTCCATCAGGGGAAGGCTTATGGGGAGGGCGCCCAAGTTCATTGGAGTCGATGATATTTTCGCCTGGGCTTCCTCTTGCTCTGGCTTCCTCCAAGCTGCTCTGGCCAGCAGGCCCCCCTGCCAGAAGAGGTGTGGGGGTGAGTAGGAGAGCCCTGCATGAGGCTGTCCGTGGCCCTCACCCCGACTGCCCTGTGACTGAGCCGCCTCCCTGCCCTGGGCCTCCTGCCCTGTTGCAGAGCTTATTCTCCACCTCTGCAGTGTGGGGCTTCAGGTTACGCTCAGGGGTGTGACCTCATCCTGCTAGCTTCCAGGGCTAACTGGGCCCTGACCCTCAGGGCCTCCTTCCTGGGTCAGGCCAGAGCCCCTCTGGCCTTCCAGCTTTGCCACCTGCACTGTGTCACAGAGAACAGGGGTCTCTCCTCTCTCCTGACAGTGGAGGCAGGGTTACTGCTGATCTGAGCCCACGGAAGCCCATTGAGGCAGCCTCGTCCCTTACTGCTGGGGGGTCCTGTGCAGGCGAGGGGAGGGGGCTCAGGTAGCTGTGGTACCTGCAGAACTGAGTGATAGTGGGCAGAGCACTTCTTTTAGCTTGACTTTGGCATTCTGTTCTTCCTGATTCACCTAATCCTCGGCAGGTGTGGTACTAACCATGCAAACAAGGGTTTTGAGTCTTTTTTCTGAACTTGGGGATGTTTGGGAGAGGAGGTGAGGAAGAGTAATAGGAGCCTAGGTGGGTCTTTGGGGACCTCTGGCTTCAGCTAGAGTCACATACTGGACCATGTCTGCATGGGCTGCTTTCTCCCATCTGGCCCCCTGGGGCCTCATTTTCTCTGCAGGGAGAGATTTATCTGCCAAGGCCCATTGGCCTCTGGAGGGAGGAGTTGGGTGTAAATTGCTAAGAGTTTATTTTTAACTCTGACAGAAGGAGCCCCTGTCCTTGGAGTAACCGTACCCTCCCTCTTCTCTGTCCCGGGCCTCCCTCTCTGACTTCTGTAATTCTTAGAGGAAGGCTTGTAGATTCCACGGGCCAGGCGTAGCAGAGCTGGGCAAGGGAAGCCTCTCTAAGTGGAGAAATCTGCCGATTGCTTGGCAGGCCTGACTTCTGCAGAGCTCAGGGGACTGTGCGGGGCAGGGAAGTAGAGAGGGAGCCCTGGGCCTTGGAGGCCACACGTGTGGAACGTAGAGCACCCTAGGAATGCAGGTGGACTGGTGGAGAGGCCACACGGGCCTTGGAACTTGGAGCACCCTGTCGGCTCTCCTGTGCTGGTGACGGTAGCAGGGGTCATCTTGTGCCCTTCGCCATGCCTCTGTCCTCACAGGCACCCAGATCTCTGAAAGGTAGAAGGATACCGGGGCAGAATGAGTGTGTATGGTCGCCTGTGTTGTGAATGCTTAGGTTTATAGAAACGCTGAAGTTTTGTTACTCCCTCTGACTGCCAGGCTGCCAAGCGTCACAGCCTTTCCCCCGGAGCCTGTGGGATTCTCCGGGACTTCATACCTTCATGTTCCCCTCCCCTGGCAGGGTGCTAGTCACCTGGGCTCCTAGTGGGGAGGACGAGTGTATGAGCGCTCCTTTGCCTGTGTCTGGACCCTTCTGGTTTCAAGGACTTGTTTTGGTTACCTTGCCTTAGATTTTTAAAAAGAACATAAACTAGAGTTTGATATAGAAGGAATGGAGAGCAGGGGGATGGGGTAGGGGCCAGGAGGACCACATAACTCCCTCTGAGGATCTCAACTGGGGAATGAAGGTCTTGCCCCCTCGGTGTCTTGGAGCACATGGGGGATTACTTTGTCTGAAGCCCAGCTCTGATTATACAGCTTCCCAGCTCAAACCCTTCAGTGGGTTCACTTTGGCTGTAGAATACAGGAGATTTCCAGATCCTTCCCTGATCTGACCCCAATCTGGGTTTTGGTTTTATTTATTTATTTATTTTCCTGAATACCTGCTGCATTTCAGCTTAAGTGGCTTATGTTTGCTGTTTCCTGAATAGAACCCTGTCCTGCCCCCGCCCCCCGCCCCCACCCCCACCCCCGTCACCTTTGCCCATGCACGGTATGTATGCCATCTGTCCATCTGTATCTTCCTTGCCTCCCTGCCCCACCCCTGTCTGTATCTCCCTACTCCACCCTGTACAAATGCTGCCACTTTCATGAAAGCTTTCACACCAGAAGCGGCTCTCCCCTACCCTGCCCTGTCAGACTTGCCAAGACACTCTTCCCTTCCCTCTGTTTTCAGTCCGTTTGCCCATGTTCAAGGGGCCCTTCTAACGCTGCATTGTAAGTTCCTGAAGACTCGCATCTTCATTATTTTTTGTATTCTCTTATTTCCTTCTTAAAAAAAGTCATGGAGTATTTTGGCATTGTGCATTATACCTAGCTGCCTAATAAAAGTGTGGTAATTGAATAATAGTGGGAGCCGCCCGCATAAACATAAGGTCCCAATGGTGATCCTTGGGTGAGTGGGGGGATGGCTCTGGGCATGGCACAATCCTGGGGGCTAGGCTCTCTGAGACTGAGCTGGGGGTATAGTAAAGGCCCCCCAAGTGTCTGTCCCTGTTCTTCCTCCTGCCTGCTAAAAAGCCATTCATAGCGGAATAGTCTTCTGGGCATTTCTTCCCTCCACACATTCGGATCTGCTGACTCAAGCTGATACCTTCTGTTTCTGCTAACGGATTTCTCGTTCTTGTAAGGATCCTGACCACAGTTTCCCATTGATTCCTCTTCTCTTTCTCCTCCCTGTTCCAGAGCCCCTCCTTTTCCTGCTTCACTACAGGGAGACCCTTCTGCCTCTCAGAGAATTTTAACTGGGGGAGGGACAGATGTGGAACTGACCAGCTCTCTTCCAGCTCTTGGCATCTTCTGGTTAGCTCCAGACAAAGCCGAGACACACACATGCAGTCCAAGGTGATGTGACAGCTGGCCTTGCTCCTGTGTGTTGCAAGAAGACCAGTGTTGAGTACCAGCTTGCCAGGTCTGAGGTCAGAGGTTTGAATCTCGTGGGGCAACTTAACTCCATGCCACAGGTTTGTAGGAGACACAGACCAGGACTGGTGGCCGAGAGACCGGCTTGTGTGGCCCTCAGCAGGTCTGAGAACATGTCTGGGCCTCACTCAGTTTCCTCCTTTGTGAATCGCAGGGCTCCGGCTTGGTCTCAGACTTGATCTCAGAGGACTCCTGCACTTCACAAAGGGCTTTCTGTCACCCCACTGCTGGGAACACAGCCCCGCACTGGGAAGAAGGTGGGCAGCCCAGGTTCCAGGTAGTGGGGATTGAGCATTCTTCTCTGCCCTCACTTTGTGTAGGCCAGTGGTCCATCAACCTTCCCCGGGCTGTAGTATTTTTTTATTCATTCAGCCATTCAACCAGTGTTTATAAACATGTATTCTCTCCCATGCCTGCCTCCTGTCTTCCCTGCTGACGGGCCATCAGGAGGCCCAGATGGCAGGATTAGCCTCGAAGGGGAGACTAGTCAGGGTCATCCCTTTGGGTTTAGACCCCTTTAATACCTCTGCTATATGAGATGAGAGGAATTTGGAACAATGAGGGCTGATTCTTTCTAGCAGCTTAGACTAGACTCCTGCCTTTCTAAGCAGGATTTGCCTTAGGGTGCCTTCTATTCCTCTGAGATCTGAAGCAACTTACCACTCAAGAAAATTAAGTAGCAGTGCTGAGGATGACTTTTGCAGCCTCCCTAAGGATAGATGGGAACAGCAGATTGACTTTGATACATAAACAGTCTTCAGTCTTCTGTAGCTGAATGCTACAGCTGAATCACTGTTGAAGGTTTAGTAACACTGTCAAGGTTTCCCAGATTAATAACAAGTCTTTATTGAGCAGATACTTTGTGTCAGGCATGGTGTTGGGTTTTTACTAATCTTCTTGCTAAACCCTAAAATAATACAGCAAAGTAAAAATATTTACAGAATACTTACATTTTACAGAAGAGGAAACGTGATCACATGTTCAGAACAATGCATTCATTAGCAATGATTTACTGAATATCTGCTAACTGCTATAAATTATTATAGGCCCCAGGGATACATTAAGTGTACCAAAGAAACAAACAAACAAACAAAATCTTGTCTGCATGGAGCTTGCATTTTAGCAAGGGGAGACTGACAAAATGCAATCAATTAAATGATACTGCCTGTCAGATGGTGATAGAGATGGTGGCAGAAAGAAAGGAGGGCAGGAGGCCCAGGAATGCTGGGAATGTGTGTGTGGCTCTAGGGAGGCTTTACTGGGAAGGTGGTGTTTGAGTGCACCTTGGAAATGCTGGGAGGGGAGAGGGGCAGCGGGTTAAGTGCCAAGCCCTGGGGCTGCTAATGATGGGAGTGTCTTACTCTAAAACTTGGGCTTCTTTCAGTTTGTGCTACTGCCTCTCTAGTAGTTCCTCGGTGAATCCATTATAATTTAGTACTTAGTTGCTCTGGCAATTTATGTTGTATCATCAAATATTTATGGGATACTTTGTGCAAATTGCTACAAGGATAAGGAATGGTCACTGCCTTTGGGAACCTTCCATTCAGAAAGGGAGTGAATGTGTGTGTGTGTGTGTGTGTGTATGTGTAAGGAATGAAAAAGACTGTCCCCCACAATCTGGATTGTGCCCTTTCACACATATTCCCATTTGACAATTCCTGACACAAGGAGGCCACGTGGTCTGATGTTGGGGTTTCCATACAGAGAAAGAGATTCAGGGAGGTTCTGGTGCAAAAGTGGTGGGGTCAGGGCGATAGGGTGGCCCCAGAGGACATGGAGACATGGGATGGGCTCCTCAGGATGGAAGGGGTTAGGGGACGGGGTCACTTTTGCTGGGCCTAGGCAGAGGACACATCATGGAATCACACCTGGGACACACCCAGGGGAGGATGCAGATTAAAGTTTGGCCAGTGGGTGTGGGTTGTTAAGGAATTGCACTGGGTACTCCCATCTCCTGTTTGGCTGTGGGAAGAGAGAGGATCTCCTTCCAGGGATCTTTCTTGTAATAGGAAATGCTTGGGGTTGGGTGTTGGCCGAGCATCCAGCAGAGCCAGGGAGGAAAGGGGTAATAAAAAGAGATGGCCGCCCTGACCCTGTGGAAGAGCCTACTTTGGTCAGCCTCTGGGCCCTTACGGGACTTCTGTCTTGCTCTGAAGAATCTCATCCCGCCCTGTGTTCAGCTGCTCAGGTGGAGGTGTGGGCAGGCGGCTCGCAGGGTGATGGGGTGGCTGTGTGACCCTAGGCTCTAGCCATCTTTGATTCCCGTATCTCAAGGCCTCAGCACTCAGGGCTCAGGATGGAGGTGACGGTTAGTGCAGCTGGGAAAGTGAAGCAAGGCCTGTTTTTTTTTCCTGAGCCGGTGCTGTGGTGAAGGAAGTTGCAACATGATCTTTCCTTTCTTTTCTTTTCTTTTTTTTTTTTTTTTCCTTTTTATAGAAGGGGAAAACCATCTTCCAGTAAACTTCAGAAACAGTATCTAGTCTTTGATGAAGGTCATCGCCTCACTCCCCCCTCACCGTGCTTTTTGTAGCCCATCTTTCTTTCATCCCTTCTCCCCTGTTCCTCCCTGTCGGTGTCCTCTCCTCTGAGGTACTGTGTCTCTGCATCAGGCTGGCTACTTGGAGGGATGCTTGGTGGCCTGTCCTTGACAGTGAGAGCTGTTTAAATAGGCCAGATGGTTCCTGATACCCACCTGGCCTCTCCTGCTGCCGCATTGGTCTGCGGTCGTTTGGTGTTCCAGAAGGTTGAGGCAGTACTTCTCGGCTCATGTAACCACAGTTTGTGGTAGATTCAGAGCATGTGTCTAAGCAGATGCTGGGCAAAAGGGCCTGAAATGTGGGAGGTGGGGATCAAGGCTGGAAGGCCACAGTGTTAATCTAGAGTTCTCAGTCAGGTTTGAATTTGGCCTTTGTACTGTACCTGGGCAGGAATCCAGTTATGTTTGAAAGTGTGCAGATGATGTATTTTCCTGATGAAAAATTTTGAGGTCTGGAAAAGTAGTGGGTTTGGGGTTGTGTTTCTTTTCTTTCTTTCTGTGTGATTCATTTTCTCTTTCTTACATTTCTATACCCCAAAACAGCCCAAAAGTTCCCTACAAACCTTTGGGACTCCAGCTTTAGTCAACCAAGGGATGTTCTAAGTCATCCCTGAGAGTGAGGTCTGCTTGCTCTCAGGAAGCTGGGAAATGCCCCACCGCCTGGGGTGGGTGGTGGCTGCTGGGACACTAGTGCTGTTGCTGTTCATTGCTTTCCGGGACAGAGAAGGGCAGAGGCCTTAGGGGTGAGCCTTTTAGTTTGTGCTCTTTGTTCTCTCTACCTGTTGTCTTTCGTACAGCTGACATAGAGCCCCTCCTTTCCTGCTGTTTTCTTTGAATTCAATCTCCCTGTCCTCGAGTAGGGTGCTGCAGGCTGGAAGTGAGCTCTGGGAGGTGGTGGTGAAGGGAGTTTGCTTGTTTACCTGGATCCCACAGTGAATACGGAAGCCCTCTTTCCACAGGACACTGCTCTGGCCAATAGCAGAGCCCCTAGCCACACGCGGCTATTTAAATTAAATAAATAAAATTAAAAGGTAGTTCCTCTGTAGCACTAGCCATGTTTCAGAGGTTCAGTAGTCTCTATAGCTAGTGGCCACTGTACTGGGTAGCACAGATAGAGAACATTCTGTCACCACAGAACCTTCTCTTAGACAGTGCTGGCCTCTGAGGTAATTGTTCTACGCCCTGGTAAAGAATTATCTGAGCTGGAAAGGGATTTGTGGAAATGCACAAGGAGAGGTTTTAAGGCCCAGGTAAGAGGGAAAAGAGAAGGTAATAATTTAAAAAGGGACCTTAAATAGTATTTAGTTTGTCTTGTTTAGGACTACATCCCAGCAAATGGTCAAATACCCAGGGGCTCCTAAACTAAGTCAATTATCAGAATCGCCTCTGGGTAACATTTGAAATGCAGATTCCTGGGCCCCACTCTTTGTAGCTCATTGAGTCCGAGACTGCAGAGCTGGCATTCAGGAATGTGCGTTCTATCTGATAATCACCTGGGCTTGGCCACCCCTGATCTATTGAACTGATGCTTTAGTCCCTCCAGTGATGGGGGAGCTCATCGCTTTTCAAGAAAACCTTACCATTAAAAAAAAAAAAAATTGCTTGTTAAAAAAAAGTTGTTAAAGTTCTGTGTTTATTGAGTTCAAAATTTGGCTCCCTGAGCTTGTAATATTCCCTAGTGCTCGTTGCCCTTTCTGGAGCCTAACAGAATGCATCAGTCCCATCTCCTGTACTCAGCCTTCCGCAGATATTTGAACACAGCCTGTGGCCCAACGTCATGGCACATTTTCAGAGTACTTGATCTGCCAAGGGCTCGAGGGAGACACAGAGATGAGACTTCACTGCAGCATCCTTCGGATTCATCAACAAGCCTTGCTCAGAGATAGAGGAAAGGTCCACGTCGCAGTGGACCCCGTCCGTGGAGAGTCCGGGGGTTGGTATGGACCACATGTACCCTCCGCCTCTCTGCCTACCACCCCCCCAGGAAAGAGTCCCTGTTTTCCTGCACGGCTAACACTTGCTTTTTGAATGCACTGATCTGTTTTCCTTCAGAGGCATTGAGACACTCGGCCAGCATTGCCAGGCAGATAGGACCACAAACCTCTCTTCTGTTTGGAAACCTTCAGGGGCACCCTCCCCTTGCCTCTAGGGTAATGCTCAGACTCCTAACATGATACTCAAACAAGCTGGCTTTGACCTTCCTTCCCACCCCTACCCCTCACACACATACACTCACCCTTTCAGAAATGACTGCTTCCCACTCTGAGTGCATTCTTATGCTCCCAGATCTTCTGTTGGGCCTCCCTTTTGTCTGTCCTTTCATATCCTGGTAGAGCTCTAGCTCTCCTCCGAAGCTCACATTTTATCTGCTCCCCAGTCCCAATTCCAGGTAGAATAACTCCCTTTCCTGCACCAGTTCACACTAGCAGTAAGTCGGCTACGAATTTGGCAGCCACTCGTGTGTCCTTCCCTGCTAGACTCTGAGCTCCTTGAGCACAGGGACTGTGTCTCATGTATTTGGAATCCTCCAGTGCAAAGCACAGTGCCAGATCCTTAGCTGAGGTGTCGTGTGTGCCCACAGACATGGGCTAGTTTCCTTGTCTGTGTGTCTTTTGGGTTCTGATGTGCCTGCCACGGGGAAGCTGCAGCCCCTCTCCTAGCGCCCAGCACCGCTTTTTCTCCGTGGTGGCCTTGGGCCCCAGCAGCTCCCGGGAGAAAAGTGCTGTTTAGCAGCTGATAATTAACAAGCAGGGCTTGGAGCTTTGGCTGCCTCGGGGCAAAACTGATATTTAAACAATAAAGTTTCTGAAATCAAGAATTAAAGTGTCTGTTTCAGAAACAGCTACATCCAAACAGAAGCCTGCTCAGCTAAGATAAATGGAGTAATGAGTGGAGCCACAGGGCTCTGTCTAACCCAGAGGCGGTCCCCAGGGACGCGGACTGGGTGGGGGGCTGGAAAGGCAATGTTCTGTTTCTGCTCTCTGCTGTGGGGCCTGGGACTGACTGCCTGGGGAATAGCGGGGGGCTTCTTCAGGAGCGGCCGTCTATGTTCCCTTTCACTCCCGATGTGTATAGATTAGACTTACTTTGCCCAGTGGGCAAGAAGAGCAATTTGGAAAAACTGTGTAGGACTAGACTGGGGACCTTCTCTCAGGCGAAGAAGCACGCTTTGATAAATAGAGACGGTTCGGTCCCGCCTGGTGGGGTCTCATCTTGTTTTCTTGTGATGCTACTAGGGTTGAGAGGGAAGAGCTGACATTCGGGCCTCTTCTCTTCCTCGGTCAGAACCAGGGCAGGAGGAATTCCCCAGCCTCTTGTTGCTGCCCAAATACTAACCACAATCCCCAGCTCCACTGTTCTAAGAAATGTGTGTACCAGGAACAGACCGTCGCTTCAGAACCTGGGCAACTGCTCAAGAGGCAGAGGCTTCCTGTGTGTGTGTAGGGCGTGGGTGGCTGGCCTTGAGAGTGTCCTGCATCCTGTCACCAGGACACCTGCCTCTGCTCAGCGGCTGAGGTCAGTGGGAGACACTCTTTCACAGTCTGCTTCCTCATGAGTGAAGCGGAGAGCCCACCTCGGGAAACCAGAGAGCCCGTGGAGGGTCTTTTCCACAAACTCATCCGGGGTACGGGCTGACAAAAACATCTTTTTCAGGGAGTGGGTTTGGGGGAGACTGCCATCAGATCCAGAGACAATCCGAGGTATACGTATGTACATATATATGTATATAGTGGTTTTTTTTTTTTTTTAAGATTTTGTTTATTTATTTGACAGAGATCACAGTAGGCAGAGGGGTGGGGGAAGCAGACTCCCCACTGTGCAGAGAGCCTGATGTGGGGCTCGATCCCAGGACCCCGAGATCATGACTTGAGCCGAAGGCAGAGGCTTTAACCCACTGAGCCACCCAGGCACTCCAGTATATAGTTTGAATACAAAAATATTAGACTCTTTGGGAAATGTTTACATGATTTATGTCATGTCTGAATGTCTGTCACTCATTGTGGCTTCTCCATTGGTATCTAGCCCATGGTGGGAAGAGGGTTGGGTGAGAACCCTTGCCTGCCATCCCTTTCAGTCTCTGTTGAGATTAGTGGTATTTGGTGGCTGAGCTCTCCCAGACCATGTGTGACACTGTGGTGACCTCTCACTGACCACAGGTGTGTACGTTGCCCATAGAGTCAAACATAAAACAGCTGGGGTAGTTTAGGAGGAAACTTGATAAAGGAATGAAACCCACTGGCTCACCTAGGGTTGACTTAAGTGACTTCAGTGACATAAGCATCGATGATTACAGCCAGTGTTGGCTTGGCCTGTGCAGAGGTTCGGTCCCTCCGATCAAGTTCTAATGGTCCTTGCAGAAACTTATCTAGTTGAACTGAATGGTTAAGATTTCACAAGCGTGTGTTTGCTCATTAATCTGCTCACCCGTCTGTTCACTGGAAGTTTATTGAAGGGAAAACATGGACGCAAAAATTTTTCTTACAGTCCTCCAAGTGGTAGGAGAGCTACATTCGGGGGCCGGGGGGAACGTGGAGGAAAGAGCCACCCAATCCTCCAAGCATCAGACAGTGCTGGACTGCTTTGGTGGTGGTAATGCCGATCCTGGGATGCTCTGTGAGAAGATAAATCTGGGAAACACTCTGCATGTACATCAACATTTTAAAGGCTCTGAGAAGTTCTGTAGTAAAAGAATCCATTTGACTTTGTAAACCCTAGTGCTGCTGACATTTCTAGGATCCCTTTTTTACTTATTACTTAGGAACGTTCTTACAGACTACTGTTTGAGCAATGGCAGTACAGTCTCCCTGCTCCGGGAGAGCTGCCCAGTGATTCAAGAAAAATTCACCTGACTCTAGGTCAACACCACTTTGAGAGGTTTTAAAAAGGTGTGTGTGTGTGTGTGTGTGTGTGTGTGTGTACATATGTGCGTGCGTGTGTGCTGGCGGTGGGGGTAGGGTGTGGCAGAGAAGGGCCCCCGGCAGGTGGCTGCTATGGAAGTTGGCTCTGTCTGCCTCCCTGCTGGCTTTGTGCTTCTGGAGAAGGCTTTTGTCCCGGCCCGAACATGCTGAATAGCAGCTACATCTGTCATGCCTGGGAAGCGGCAGTTTGCAGGGTGGGGGGGTGAATGAGCAGTGAACAGACACCCCTGCTTGAGGCCCAGGCTGCTGCAAGTCCCTCCGGAGCACAGGGAGGGGCTGGTGATCCTGAGGCAGCTGCTTGCTAATCCTGGAAGTGGAGGGGAGCAAGATTTAGCTCTCTTATCTCCGCGTTCTCCTTGTCCGCTGGGGGAGCGCATGTTGACCCTCGAGGTGGTAGTTGGGAGGAAGCAGGTGGGCAGGCCATTTTCTCCCCTTCATCAACCACAAGGCATCTGGAGGGGGGACCAGGGTGGAAAGGCACTTAGCTGTCCAGTACCTAGCGGGATGGAGATGAAGCCGTTTTGGTTTAAATTTAAGGACGGATTCAGAATTTTGACGTGCGTTTAGTAAAGTTTGCCGTGTTTTAGAAGTCAAGAGTCCCAGCTAGAATTGCTTTTAGACCACTGGTGACAGGAGGTGGGTGTGAATGTCTGGTGTCCCCATGGCTGGCTCCTTCGGGAAGGTCTGGGAGGCCTTACCTGGTTCCTCACTGGAACGAACCCAGATCCAGGGAATTCCCGAGGCCAGCGCAGACCTCAGTGCCCTTCCTGTGCAGCTTTGCTAGGAGGAAAAGGATTTCTGAGCAAATTGACAACTGGGAAAAAATGGGAGTAGGAATCAGTCATCTTCCTGGAGATCATACATGTCCACTGTGTAATTAAGGCAGGCTCGGAGTTTCCCTGTTTACATGGACGTATGTATTAATACATATTTTTTTATGCTGCTTTTCCTCTTTAGACCTCCTCCCAAAGGCGGAGGAGTTAGTCTGTCCTTAGGAACTAGGATGAGGTGTCCCTTACCTCCCAGCTCCTTTGGCCGTGTCTTGCCTTCCCTCAGTCACAGCTACAGAGGCCCAGAGTCATTCAGATGGGGGAGGAGCAAGCCCAGTCCTTCTTGTTAGTAGAGAAAGGGCAGATGCTGTCCCTCCGTTCCCCTGCACAGGAAGTCTGGGTGGGCCAGGCTTTGGTTTGGGAAACAGGAGCATTAGTGGCTGCTGCCAGCTGGGGTTGTGTTTGCAGACTCCCAGGCTCCAGTGTCTCCGGAGGGACCAGCAGCTCTGACCCCCGCGGACTTGCTCCCGTCCCCAGGGAGGGAGCCCTTGCCAGGAACCTCTGGGCTAACTGGAGGTGGGTGTTGGGTAACGGTGGTGGAGGACTGGGTGGTAGGAGAGGAGTAGGGAATGACTCCCTCCTTCCCCCATCAGCTGGGGATGCATCACCACTGCTGGGAATGCATTTAGGCCACACTAGACAAATTGGTCATTATGGAAATTCTTTCTTACCCCAGGGTGGGGCTTTACTTGTTCAGAAGGATCTTCAGATGTCTTGGCCATCAGGGAACAAGCCATTGACCTGCTGTCCCCTCAAGGCTAAAGGGCAGGGCAGTGTCTGAGTCCCCATTCCTGTAATCGATCCCCATTCTCCCTTCTTGTGTGTCCCGTCTTCACCTGGTCAGACGTCATGGTGGTTGCTTGATGTGTCTTGGGCATGGAGGTGGCTGAGAGGATGACACCACATGCCTCGCCTTCCTCTTTCCCGCAGGTCCTAGCCTTCCTTGCTGGGTCTCCACTCCTGTCATGGACCCGCTTGCGGCTGTGGCACATCTGGACCTAGACAGGGTGTCCTGTTGTCCTGCATAATGAGGACCCCAGACTTCCCCTAGGTGATTGGCCACGGTTATTCCGAGGGAGGAGAGGGATTTCCCCCACCCCCAGGCACTCCAGAGACTTCCTCCAGGCTCTTGGCTCCCATTTCCAAGTCTCAATCTCTAGGCAGTCTGCTCTCCCATTCCTCCCCTCCCCCCACCCCAAGGAGAAAGGCGGGAAGGAAGTCCTGCCAGAGTTGTTTTTGGTTTGTGAGGTAACGGTCTTTGGATTGAGAAACACATGTACCCTCCCCTTTAAGATCTGAGGCCAGAAGCGCTAGACTCTGGTTTCCAGGGAAACCAGAGTGGACAAGGCCGAGAAAGAGGGGGGCTGGTTATAGGTACTGAAATCTGGGAGGGGCTCCCAGGCCCCCTGTGCTTTTTCGGGAAGTCTACTTGGCCTACTCAGGACCCTGGGTTGTAGTAGCCCTCCCTGTGTCCCCAACCAGCAGGGGAGCCTTGGCAAATATCTCAAACCCTCTGCACCCTAGTTTCCATGTGTCTGAAATGAGGAGCACGCTGACTTCCCCCGGATTATGGATTTAAAGGTGACCTCATGACCTCATGCACAGAAGGGCTTTGGAATATATACAAATTAAACAAATTTTAAGGTTGTGTTATGTACCTAGGAAGAGAGAATCATGTCAAAGAATACAGAGTTACAGAAACCTGAGACGTTAGGGAGGCTGGGTGTGTCTTAGATTTCATAAGAGAAGGCAGAGGAAAAGTGCCTCGTCTACAGGTAAGTACTCCGCAGTTAATTGTAGAACTGGGGCTAGAACCAGGTCAGTCAGCTTTCTGCCATATCCTTCTATCCCTTGGCAAACTCCAGGGTGTTTGTCCTTGAGGTGGGTAGAGAGGCACAGAGGAGAGAAAACATGCTGCAGAAAATCTGAGTCTTGTATGTATCAGGTGTGAATCATCCATGCCCTTGGGAGTAGGGGGAGGATAGTAGAGTAGATAATCTTAAAATTATTGAAATTGGATTTTTTCAAATATTGACTCTTTTTTCCCCCCCTCTAGCAAATGTATCTCCTTAATTCTCTAGGGTTCCTGTGACGTTCTGTGTCCCAGAAACCTGGTGTGTGTTGGGGGGCGGGGTGCTCTCTTTGATTCAATGTTTGCCGCGGCTAACCGACAGAGTGGCTGGTCCACATGCCTACAGTTGAGAGCTGGTTGTACCTAGTCCCCTTCTTTGGGAACATACTGATACGATAGCCAGCTCCCTACCTTTGGCCTGTAGGACACTAGCCAGAGCATGCGGAAGCTGCCACCGCGTCTCTGTGTTCTTTGGCTCCTGTCTAGAAACGTGGTTTGCGCAGATGCAATGAGCAGTAGGCTGCCAGAGCAGGAAAGCACATTAACGGTCCTCCAAACTGGTCCCTTTAGTGTCCAGGGGCAGGTACAGCGGCCAGCGAAGGGCAAGGACTTGTCTGGGACCAGAGCGTCAGATCGTGATGGAACTGGTCTCATGGGAACAAGGACTTGCGACAGCAGAGGTCTGAGTACCAACCTCACATGTGTTCCATCTTGGCTATGATTGCCTGTCCCCAGGTCAGCCGGGCCTTTTGCAATTCTGCCCTTGAGAGGCCCTGGTGTTGGCCAGAACAGTTCCTCTTCTTTCCCTTGACAATCCCCCCGCCCCTCTAGCCACCTCTTTTTCCCTTGTGATCCCTACTGGCTATAACTTCCTGCCCTCCTCCCCCAGTCTTTGTTATGAAACACTTATACCAATGTGAAAGAATTGTCCGGTGAACGCCCATCTCCCCAGCCACCCAGGTTCCACCATGAACATTCCACTCTGCTCGCTTTCTCAGGTCTTTCTCCATCTCTCCCTCTCTTGCCCATTTATCAGCCTTTTTCAGGGGTGCATTTTATAGCAAGTTGCAGACATCAGTACACTGCACCTTCAACATTTCCGCGTATGTAGGTATTAATTAGAGCTTGGCATTTGTTCACGCATTTATTTTTTTGGTTTTTAGTGGTAAGATTTGTGGAACAGTGAAATGCTCAAAATTTAAATATGTAATTTGATGAGTTTTGATAAATGCTTTCAACTGTGAATTCCAAATCTCTGTCAAGGTAGGGAACAAACATGGGGCTCCT
Organism: Enhydra lutris kenyoni; assembly: GCF_002288905.1. Taxonomy (NCBI): domain Eukaryota; kingdom Metazoa; phylum Chordata; class Mammalia; order Carnivora; family Mustelidae; genus Enhydra; species Enhydra lutris. Next base: position 667,786 of record NW_019154109.1, on the reverse strand, counting down.
GGGTAGCTCAGTTGGTTAAGAGACTAACTCATGATTTCGGCTCAGGTCCTTATCTCAGGGACCTGAGTTTGAGCTCCTGAGTTGGAGCAAGCTTAAGATTCTCTCTCCCTCTGCCCCTCCCTCACCTCTAAAAAAAAAAAAAAAAAGATCTAGAACAAACATTTTAAAAATGTTTACTAAGTTCCTTTGGATCCTTCCTTAACAGTCACAGTTCTGGTGGTCCTTCATCGTAGTCTAGTTTTGCCTGTTGTGGAACATCAGAAATGAAATTATTGGTATGAACATTTTTTTTTTTTTTTAAAGATTTTATTTATTTATTTGTCAGAGAGAGAGAGAGAGAGAGCGAGAGTGAGCACAGGCAGATAGAGTGGCAGGCAGAGGCAGAGGGAGAAGCAGGCTCCCTGCCGAGCAAGGAGCCCGATGTGGGACTCGATCCCAGGACTCTGGGATCATGACCTGAGCCGAAGGCAGCCGCTTAACCAACTGAGCCACCCAGGCGTCCCGGTATGAACATTTTTATGTAAGTTTCATCCACATGGCTACCTGTGTCGGTAGCTTGTTTCTTTTTATACTAGTAGGACTCCCTTGTATGGATATCATATAATTTGCCTATCCATTCTCCTGTTGATGGACATTTGGAGTGTTTCCAGTTTGGGGCTATGAGGAGTAAAGCTTATGAACATTCTTGCACAAGTCTTTTTGTGGACATAATGTTTTGATTTCTCTTGGGTCAATACCTAGGAGTGGGATTGTTGGGTCAAAGGAGGCTGTTGTTACTTCTTGTTCTGGACTCTGCCCTGCCTTCTCATTGTATTCTGCACTGCAGTTTGGGAGTAGTGGAATGTGCCTTATTGCTCGTTTAGATGGCTCTCTTAGTGTCAGAATTCCCCGAGAGCCCACCTGATAGTCTCTCATGGAGTGTTTCCAAGGATGGAGAGCTTATGACCTTACAGGCCTCTACTCTTCTTCCCCCCGCCGCCGCCAAAGATTTTATTTATCTATTTATTTATTTATTTATTTATTTGAGAGAGTGAGATGGAGAGAGAGCACAAGCAGGGCAGAGGGAGAAGCAGACTTCCTGCTGAGCAGAGAGAGCCCGATGCCGGGCTCCATTCCAGGACCCTGGGATCATGACCTGAGCCGAAGGCAGAGGCTTAACCGACTGAGCCCCCCAGGTGCCCCTGAAGCCTCTACTCTCATGAGACAGCTCCTTAGTAATTTCTGCCTCTTCTGTGCGACAGTCCTGTGGAATTTTAGGACCGCCATCCCGTCTCGTCCTTCAGCTGCTCCGTCAGGGTTTCTCTCCTTCAGCTGAAGAAGTCAGTTTAATCACCTGTTCCTCAGCTGACATGATTCTCAGATGTTTCCTGTCCTGGTCATCACCCTCTGGAAGTTTAATGCTCTTTTTCAGATGTGTTGCCCAGAGGTGAGCACTGGATTCTAGATGTGGTCTGTGAGGGGGAGAGTGGAGAGTGTGCTTGGGTCTGGACCCCTGTCTTGATCCAGGTACTAGATCCACCCATGAGCTAACACGACGTTCAATGTTCACTTCTTAGCAGTCACATCTTGGCATTGGAGCCAGATGGGTGAATGTTTGTAAGGAAATGCCACAAATCTCAGGTGGTATTGAGATAGTCCATCTGAAGTCATCTAGAGCCTTTGATATTAATAGCATTCATCGTGTACTTTCTGCTTGGCACCGTCCCATTTACTCTTTGCCACAATCTTCTGAGAAAGGTATCACTAAAAAGAACTTAATAAGAACTATCGGGTTAAAACAGGGTTTGTCAGCTTTGGTACTGTTGACATTTCGGACCAGGTAGTTCTCTGCTGGGGGGGATTGTCTGATGCTTCCCAGGAATTAGCAACACCCCCTGCTTCTACCCACTTGCGTCCTGTCCTTGCCCCTCTCCCCAAGCTGCAACAATCAAAAATGTCTCCAGGTATTTTCAGGTGTCCTTCAAGGGGGAAAATCATATTATATCCTTTGTGGAGGACAGTCTTTGTTTTTTCGCAGCTCCAGGATGCATGGATTTCACTTAGCACGGTTTAGCTAAAGAACACCGGTCCCCCAGTACACCACTTGCCGTGGTGTATTAACTCTGAGTAATTGCAGAGTCCAAACTTTGCTACGAGCTCCCCAGCCCACAGATCACTATGTACATAACAGATGTTTTTCATGATCAGTGACCAATCACATCCCTTCTTTCAGAGTCTGTCAGTGGTGGTCACTTACCGCCCATCTGTTGTTGGGTTCGCACACAGAGAGGAAAGTGTGCCATTGTGTTGCCCCCCTGTCCCCTAGGGATAAACTCATGTGACATTTTACAGACATGGATAATCAAAAGAGGGAATTGACCAACAAAGATGAAATTTTCACAAAGAATTGAAAAGTGGTAATGCCGGACGTGGAATTGCCACTGAACGTAAATGGAGTGAGAGAATTACTAGCTGACTGTGGGAACGTCCACACGGCCACTGTTCAAGACTCCACAGATGAAGCAGGAGGAACGCTGGAGGGCAAACTTACTGACATGAGTGATGGTGACGAAAGGATGAAGAAGTTCCAGAGGAAGTGACAAAGGGGAAAAAACCTCACATCGAAGTCACTCTTGGAGGTATTTTGCAACATTGAAAGCACAAAGGATAAAATGTTAAACTGTCCCAGACTTCAAACAGAGTATGACAGGTTGCAGGGGCACAGAAAAGGTGCTCCCTCCATGGCATGTGTCCAACAGCGAGAGGGCAGGCGCTGTCTCAACTCCTCGGGATATTTTCACAACGAAATAGCTCACTCATTCTCAGTGTCTAATATTTCTTATTATGGTGTACTTAAACACAAGTTTTACTATTTTTTCCATTTCTCTATTCATTTGAAACTGACTGTAAGAGAGTTTTTAATGTTTTGACAAAAATTCCTAAAGGTCATGGAATAATCTTAATTTTTTTCCATTGATGATTAAGATTGCTTTGCATGGTCATTTGTGTAGTTCTGTATTACTGTGCAAAGCAAGTCTGTCTGTACTTAGAGACGTGTGAGTAAATACACATACACGCACTTCTTCTGCTTTTTCTCGTTTTTTTTTTTTTTTTTAAACATTTTACAAAAAATAGCATCAGACTGCATGTATCCATTTGTACGGATTTTTCTTTTTTCATGGAAGAATATCTTTTTTGGAGAGCTTCTGATCTTAGTCTATCTAGATCCACCTCATTCTTTGTGATAATGGTATATTATTTTATGTATCAGTATGGGTGAACCATCATTTGTTTGACTACTTTTCTGTTAGTGGACATTTAGTTTCTCTCTAGCTGTTTTGTTCTCCTCCACGTGAAAGAACACTGACGTGGCGGTCTCTGGCAGATACCATCACTAGCCCCACTGAATGGATGAAAACAAGGGAGAGAAGGAAAGAACCAGATCACTGGTTCCGTCGAAAGAGCGTGCGACTGTTCATCTCGGGGTTGTGAGTTCGAGCCCCCACATGGAGGGTAGAGGTTACTTAAAAATAAAATCTTAAAAAAAAAACCCCAAACAAACAACCAACCAAAAGTAAAGTGAAATGACTGCCTATGTTCAGGCAGGGCCTGAGCTTGGAGCTGCCATTTGAACTTGGGACCATCCAGTTCTAGTTCCCTGCTTTAACCACAGTGCTTTACAGCTTCTCCTCTCCTTTCTTAGAAGTAGCTTTTCCAAACCACAGCAGCAACAGCAGCACAAAGTAATGGAGTTTACCGAGCGAGGCACAATTCTCATGGCAAATGCATTGTTATTCTTGTTACCCAACCAACAACCCTACGAGGCAGATACTGTTATTATCTCTGTATTACACTGAAGGCCACTGAGGAAGGTTAGGAGACCCCCGGGGCCACGGCTCGTCCGTGTGGGAACCGGGGACTCCTTGGGCAGCCCGGCTTCAGGGCCTTTACCCTCGCTCCTCGTGGTACACGCATCTGGTCAGAGAAAGGTCTGTTTTATCATGTGCTATGGTAGATGCGTATTTTGAATATAGCATTTTGTGTTGGCCCATATTTTCACCTGCTGTAATCTTTTAGAAACGTGCTACCTAGCACACGTCCAGCTTTGGGTCATCTTCAGATCTGGTGAGCTTGCTCTCCAGTCTTTGTCCTCAGCCAGCCCGCTGGTAGAATACTCGGCAAAGCCCCAGGCAGCCTTTCTTTTCGTTTCCTTTCTTTCTTTCTTTCTTAAAAGATTTTTATTTATTTATTTGACAGAGAGAGAGACAGAGATCACAAGTAGGCAGAGAAGCAGGCAGAGAGAGAGGAAGGGAAGCAGGCTCCCTGCTGAGCAGAGAGCTGGATGCGAGGCTCGAACCCAGGACCCTGAGATCATGACCTGAGCTGAAGGCAGAGGCTTAACCCACTGAGCCACTCAGGCGCCCCTCCAGGCGGCCTTTCTTAATTTGTTGCTGGAGGTGCTCTCTGGGCTCAGTCCACAAGCAGGTATTTGTTGAGTGCAGCCATAATGCTGTGTATGGGGCCGAGGGTCTGAAATTAAAGTTGAACAAGATCTAAGGGAACCCTGTGTGTCAACTATACAAAAAAAACAAAAAAACAAACAAAAAACCAACTGAATAAGATATAGCCCCAGCCTCTAGGAGGCACGTGGTCTAGACAACAGGGGGAGGAATGGTCTTGTAAATCACACCAGTGAGTGTAGAAGTAGGATTTTAACCAGAGTCTTGTGAGAACAGAGAGGAAGGAGGTGCTGACCTAGCCTGGAGGTCATCAGGGGGGCTACACAGAGGGGATGACACTGCGTTGGTGCTCGAGGGATACGAATGTGGAGGCATGACGTTTTGAGGGCAGTGCAGTGGGGTGGAGCTCGAGCAGGGAGAATGTGTGGGGAGGCGAGAGCAGAGATAATGTGGTGGGAGCCAGGAAAGACCGGGCTGAGGAATTTGGGTTTAGTCCTCTTCACCAGTGAACATGTTTAAGGAAGGCCATGTCCTGCTCACAGTCGCCTTTCAGGGCTTGGCATGGGATGTATGGGAACAGGTAAAGGCTACCGTCTAGAAACCAGTCAGAAGGCTCACAAGACAAAAGGGAACCAAGCAGGTGGCACCAAGACTGCAAGAGGGAAGACGAGTGTTTTGGAGATCTTCCAAGACAAAATCGGATTGGTTCTGTGGGGGAGGGGGGGGTGAGGATGGCTACTTCAAGTTTTACCTCTGGGGCCTGGCTGGATGTGATGTCATGGTCACTTACTGAGGCCGAGGAGCAAGTCAGAGGGGGCGTTGAGTTCAGTTTGATGCGTGTTCTGCCTGCCCCGGATCCATTAAATAACACGTCATTATCGGTCATCGGTAACAGTCACAAATACTATGGCAGAGCTCTGTCGTCTCACCCTTCCTTTCTTTGTCATGCTAAAGGTCCAGCAAGGGACTGTCCCTAGACTCTGTAGAAGTCAAGGCCTTTTTCATCTGGCATTCCTTGGTCTATAATTTAGTAACTCTGCTGAAAAAGGTATTGAGCTTGGACGTGCTGTGGCTTCTCAGGGAACCCAGGCTGGGCAGTGACGGTGCAAGTCGTGATCTGTTCTAAGCTTTACCAGAGACAGAGGTCCAGTTAAGCAGTCTTTCTAAAAACCATTCTGTTTACGTATTGTGTCTTTCTCCTTGAATCTGTTTCTTTGACTAGTCTGTCAGCTCCTTAAATCCCCAAGTGCTCAGTCTGGTGCCTGGAGCAGGTGGTCTGCTGGGGGCCGGATGCTGCCAAAAACCTGCTTGTGGACTGAGCCCAGAGAGCACCTCCAGCAACACTCCTCCTGTGTGATTACCCACAGGTGCTTTCTGCATCCTGGGATCTGAGTCTTCTACGACTCACGGAACTCTGTCATCCTTGGGGGCTTATAAGTTGGTTCTTGGTCCAGCTTCCATTTGAGGTTTCCCTTCAGTGTATGTAGATATGTAGCTTATTACAATCTGAAGAACTTTCTCCTTGATAACAAGGATGGAACATACTGGAGATGAATTTTCCTGTATTGTCATTTCTGTAGCTTAGCACCTCAGCCCCCACGAAGGGCCCTCGCCCTCCCTGATTTCTCTCATGGCTTTGCGTGTAGGGTGCACACAGCCTCGAGTAGTTCTTGTGTTTCCACAAGCCCTGCTCGCTCTGTTTAATGAGCTCATGCCACTCTCGGGGTCTGTCTTGTCTTCAGTGTCTGAGCTCATCAGGGCTCTCTGCACTGTAGACCTAACTGTCCATGCCTCTCCCTTCCTGCTTTCCTTTTCAGGGATTATTGTGCTTTACATGCTCAGGATCTGCTTGAGAGAGACCAGACCTCATTTTGCAAAATGCCTTCCCCTGTGGGATCTCTGCTGCTACTGCTCTGTTGTGTCAACGTCTAAATATTGGTTTTCTCCAGGGTGAACAATTGCTTTTGTCCCCTGTTTTTTTTCATCCCTCCTTTGAACTCCAAAATGACAAGGTTACTTCCTCCCAATGTGGTATCCTTGTTGCTATTGTTTCTGGTAACTACAGGTGTTTTGTTTTTCCTGTGTGATTTACTAGACTTTGCTTCCTGGTTAGAACTAAGTTCAAGCAGTGTTTCCCTTCCTCGCATCTCTGGCTTTGTGACAGGTAAACTCTTTAGAAGAGCATGACAAGAATTTATCAAGTGACATGATCTTAGCAGGAAAAAAGGAAAAAAAAATCTTGCATGTCTGTCAGATGTCCTCGTGTTCATGTTGGGTGACGTGAGCTCTGTCTTGCATCTGGACCATTTCTGCTAACTGTAGGGAAGAGTGGTTCATATCTTCTACCATCTATTCTCTCCTAGGTGACCACAACAATTACTTCACTCCTGGTTCTTTTGCTTTTTCTCCACACTCTGCTGTCCTCCCATCTTGGGCTTGTGGAATGGTGAAGTTGTTGTCAGGGGTGGGATATGTGTGTGTCTGTGTGTGTGTGTGTGTGTGTGTGAGCGCGCGTGCGTGCGCACACATGTGCTGCCCTCACAATGTGTAGGATCCTTCTCTTTTTCCACCTTGTCTGTCTCTCAGTTCTCTTCACCTCCCATTAGATCTGTTGATGAAGGCATACATGCCGTGAATCTCATTCCACTAAATTGGAGTAATGATGATGACATGACATTGACCATTTCTATTAAGAATTTGAATTTGCTTTGTCATTTGTACAGGGTCAAGTTGTTGGCGGCTGGCTGCATGGGCCAGAAGCAGAGCTGCTGACCTCCTTCCATCTTAATTTCTCTCTTTCTTCCTCTCTTCCTTCCCTTCCTTTTTTCTTTCTTTCTTTTAAAGATTTTTATTTATTCATTTGAGAGAGAGATGAGAGAGAGAGAAAGCAAACGTCAGCAGGGGGAGAGACTGAGGAAGAAGCAGATTCCCCGCTGAGCAGAGAGCCCGACATTGGGCTGGACCCCAGAACCCTGAGCCGAAGGCAGATGCTTAACCGACTGAACCACCCAGGCGCCCCTCTTTTTTTCTTCTTTTTTTTTTTTTTAAGATTTATTCACTTATTTGAGAGAGAGAGAGAGAGAGAGAGAGAGAGAATGTGCGTGTTTGCATACATGCACCTTTGAGCCGGGGGAGGGTCAGAGGGAGAGGATCTCAAGCAGAGGGTGCCGAGGACGGAGGCCACCATGTGGGACTCGATCTCACCACCCTGAGATCACTATCTGAACCGGAGTCAAGAGTCCAGTGCTCAACCAACTGAGCCACCCGGGGGCCCTCATCTTAATTTCTTTTGATAATTCGTCCATCTTGGGGTCCTTTAAAGTCGACCTAGATACCTCAAAGAACATGGCGTGTTTTCTTTCTGAAGATTTTGTCTTCAAGCCAGCTGGTAGAGTTGAGCATGTTTCTTCCCTACCACTATCTCCCTTGTGTTCCCAGGAAAGAAGCCGTGTACCCTGGTGAGAGCCACAGGCTGTAGAGTTGTTCTGACGCGCAGCCTGCGGTTCAGTCGGTAAGCGTATGTTAGGTTTCTTCTGCACCAAGCTCTGTGCGGGGTCAGACCGACGCAGAGATAATCGGGGGCAGATCTGTGAACCGGTAGGCAGGATCCAGGGCAACAGTAAACTAATAGGAACCGCTCAGGGTTGGTTTGTCAAAGCCCCTTTTGTAGTGAAGAAAAGAACCTGGAACTTACAGTGGGATCTGGGTCTGCCTCTCCGTACGGGCAGTGACTGGCCGTGTGTCCTTGGGCAGGTCGTGTCACTGGGCCTCGGGTGCCACACCTGTAAATGGGGTCAGCAACGGCCCCTCTTCCATGGGGCTGCGAGGAGGCTTAAGTGTCACGTATTTTCTAAACCTAAAGTGCACCTGACACATGGTCGGTGTGCTATATGTGAAAATTCCTCTTTCTCTTTCAAAGTCTTCATCATCTGATGGAAGAAAGAGAAATATCTGTGTCGCCCAGTCTTTCGGTTTCCTACGTAAGACTGCAGAATACTTGACACCCCCACTGTGCGCAGCCTTCCTTTCCATGTAAGTCAGAAGTGGTTAGCATTGGTGGTTTGGGGCCCCGGTCTGGTCTTCGTCATATTTTGGTGTCTTCTCGGGGAAGATATGAGGCCTTTCCATCAGCTGGTAGCCCTCATCCTTAGAGTTCCACGAGGTCCTGCTTCCTCCCACGGCCAGGGTGGGATCCCCTGTCTCAGGTCAGGGGCCAAGTGAGAACTGGGGCCCTTCTGCGTCTTAGACTCTAAACGCCTCGGCTTAATTTTTAAAAAGAAACATACGCAGATGGTAAGATCCCAATAGCACAGGAAGATACCAAGTGGAAATGAAAAGGGGGGAAACAAAAAGACCCCACAAGTTTCTCTCTAGAACCTACTCCCTGGTGGTCAACACTCTTAACATTGGGGGGGGGGGTTGGTAAATACAGAAAAATTGCAAACGTCTACAAGCCCATATACCTTGTCTTCTCTGCCTTAAGACACAGAACCACCTAAACGGTATCATGTCTTCTACTCTGTTCAGTACATTTTTTTATTTTTCAAAATTAAAAAAAAACACTCCAAAGAAGAAAACATCTGTATTACCTATTTCACCACCATTTACACTGAACCATTAATTAACCTTTTGGTGTGTTTGCTTCTTGCCTTTAGGAATATATACTTTAAAAGTTAATTAAGTAACGCCAACAAAGGTCCGCTAAGCAGACTGGGATGGTGATGACAGAGCCAGAGTGTCATCCTGTCCTTTGTCTGCTCTCCCATTTACAACCACCCTCTCCCCCCTGCAGCCCTGCCTCTCTCCCTCTCTGCCCACATTCCAAATCCTCTACCATTGTTCCCACAGCTCCAGAGTGGTGGCCGTAGGTCCTTTCCAGCTTGGGGCTATTAAAATGCTTTAGGAACATTTTTGTAGGTTGATTTCCTAGCTGGGCAATGACTTCGTGCAGGGTTCAGACATTTACAATTTTGACAGATACGGCCATATTCCTCAAACAACGTACTCGGTCATATCCCCGGCGAGCATCTGTGAGAGTGCCCTTTCTTCTCAAGTCTTGGCAGAAACCCAAGAGTTTTATTTTGTTTTGTTTTTGGTCAAACATTAAAACATTTTTGCCATTCTGGTGAAATTACTATCATTGTTTTCATAAGCATTTCTCTCTTAATGACTTGCATCAAGAATCGTTTGGCCATCTGTGTTCCTTTCTCTTTGAACTGCCTGTTCTTATTCTTTGACCGTTTTTATATTGGATTGTTAATCTTTTACAATTGATTTGCCAGAGTTAAGTTAGCCTTTTATCCATTATGTGTTACAAATATTTTTTTAAATTGTCATTTATGGTGTGGCTTTTAAGCTTCTTGCCTTTTTGTTGAACCTTGGTTGTTTGTGGCTGCCCCGGGGAAGGTTCTGGAGAGAGACGGTGGGAACCACAGGAAGGTCCAGCTAGTCTTTGGGCAGTGGTGTGGTTGTCTCAAGGCTTTTAGGACTGGACTCCCCACTGTAGGTTTAAGCTTTGTTGTGGGTAGGGGTTTTTCCCTTTCGCAGTAACCCATGCCGGTAGTAAATAGAGAACCACTTTTACCTCTAGCCAAACATTTGGGATTGTGTGCACCAGCTGGGGACCCCAATGCGGTACTTCTGTGTATCTTTTACTTTAGTAACCTACGAACTCCGCTGTTAGATTTCTGCGTAGATCATCTTTTAGGGGAGGACCGTCAGTAGCTCCTCACTGAGCTTTGCGGAAGTTCTATAAGGGGGCATTCTTGTCCCCATCCCTCCCCTAGGTGTAGAGTAAAATTATTTCAACTAAGACTTATCCGTTTGTCATCTCTTATGTTCCTGAGCTGGGCTAGATGTAAGGAGGCAAGTGACCGTGTCTCTCGGCTGGAGGCAGCTCTCTGTAATTTGGGGGGCTGACGGAGCGTCTCCCTCACCGGCACTGCTGGTTTCCGGCAGCACCCTTGTTAGTTCCTTTACACACAGATCACAAGATAGAACTTAAAAAAAATTTTTTTTTTTACTTTTTCATTTTGTATCCTGCATTCACATGGAAGTTCCATGGGGGCACAGGCCATGCTTGCTGTGTTCTCTGTTCTGTCCCAGCACTCTCCAAAACAGTGTGTGGCGTGTACTGGGTCCCCCACGTAGCCTGAGTGATGGCATTCTGGGAGGGTGAGCCCCGTGCTGTGTGTCTCTTCCCTGTTTCCTTCCCTGGCTTCAGATCCAGGGATGGGGGCTTTGAAGGGCTCAGACAGAGGTCACATGATGTAAGGACAATGTGTCGCGGTTCCCTGTCCTCGTGACCTCCTCCCACTTCCCTTTTTCACCAATCCAGGGCAGTAAGGTCCAGGTACCCAGCTTCAGGCTGAGAGGAGAGGTGTAAAGATGCTTGAGCTGACGCGGAGGCCCGCCGGCTGGGGAGCTGAGGGTAAAGTCAGGGTAGAGGGAGCGGGAGAGGACTGAGGACGGTGGAACACGCTGTGCTCTAGTTCTCCATGTCCGCTCTGTCCGGAGAGCAGCCTGCACCTGCCAGCCCGAGCTGCCTGGCAGAGAGAAGCCGGAGCTTCTGCTCCCTGGCCTGTGGGCCTGGCGGTGTGGATGACAGTCTCTGATGTACGTTTGGAGAGCTAAGCTTCTTTCTTTGACTTTAGAAAGTACAAATGCTAATTGTAAATCACCTAGAAAATAAAGATCTAAGGAAGGAAAAAGGAAGTCACTGTCATCCTGCTTTTCAGATAGAATTCTGATTAGCATTTTACTGAGTACGAACGCCCTTCCTTTTACACCGGCCTGCCCAGGTATATATCTATCTATATGGAGCAGTGCTCTACATAATAAGGCTTTGTAAATTGGCTTTTTCACTTACTATCAGACACTTTCTGATGAGTCAATGTAAGGAAACTAAGATTGGGATTTTGGCTGCAAAGAAAACAACAGAGTGAGTGCCACCACTGACCGCAGCCGGCCGTGACCCAGAAACTGACAGGCACGGGAATCCATGCCCTGTTCGACGTTCTGTTCAAACATCGCTTCCGTGATTACGGATTGTGTAGAGAAGTGCACTTTTAAAGAAGGCAATCTCGACCGCTTACTGTTGAGCCTCCGGTTTCTGGTTGGTGCGGCTGACTCAGGGCCGGGAAGTGCATACCGTCAGCTCCATCTAGGAGAGAAGCTCACGGTAGATTCTAGAAGCGGAATTTCGGGATCGAAGGGTTTATACTTTCAGCCCCTGTTTTTGGCATTGATATCACGGATAGTCGTGGCAGATTCTGTGCCTTGGCCTTACCGTGGGTGGGGGGAAAGGAGCCTCAGGAGCAGTGAGGACAGGCACCGAATTCCAGCCCTGCCCCTGGTAGCTGGAAGGCTTCAGACTAATTGCTTAGCTTTTCTGAGCCCGAGTCTTGGTCATCTATAAAGCAGGATGCTCCCTCCACGGTGGGCATGGGGGTTCCCGGTGTGGAGTACTTAGCACCAGCACCCATTCAGCGCAGAGCATACTAGAGCATACCAGCAGGGGCTTCCTTTCTCCTGCTCCCATGGATCCTGCTGTGCTGGAGCAGTCCGGGGACACACAGCAGCAGCCCTCCTGCCCACATCCTCCTCCTCTTTCCCTCTACCCTGCAGAGCACGGCTCGGCTTGGGGTGTGGGGGGGTGGAGAGCAGAAGAGCGGGAGGGCTGAGGGCTGGGGCAGGACACACGGGACCTTTGCTCTGACCTCCTGCCGCGAGCGCCCTAGAGGGTCTGCTTTAACCACACACCACACACCGGCAGCACACCCAGTGCCTGACTCAGACTTTTGCATCACTCTTGGCTCCCAGGCAGTGTTGGGAAGGAACGGCTTCCTTCACTCAATGGCGAGTGCACCCTGCCCCCAGCTGTCCAGTTTGTGATGTGTTCAGAGGCAGAGGGAGAGCTCAGGGCTGGGGCACCAGAGACTGCCTCCCTTCCAGTATTCTGGCTCCCCCTCTGCCCTGAGCCTGGAGCAATCCATAACCCCTGAAATGAGGTGTGCACAAGCAGGACCCCAGCTCCCTACCCCGTGGACTCTGCAGTAGCACGGTGGGGAAGTGGGGGCAGACACTGACGTGCTCTCACTCCATGCCCTGCGCTGCTCTTAGTAATTTCCGTGATGTGCTTCTATTTAATGATGTGCCTTGTTTACTGTAGGCAAGTACTGTTATTATCCTGTCTTACCAGATAGGAAACTGAGGCACAGAGGGGTGAGAGACTTCCACAAGTTCACACACCCGGCAAAATGAGAGCTTGTGAAGAGGATGATCTCGTGGGGCCTGGGACTTATTCCTTCCCATCCAGTCCTCCTTTCATCGTTGCTGCTGAGCCATGCTTCAGGCCCTGGTCTCTGTTTCTTCCCATTTCTCTGGCTTAGCTAGGTTTAGAATGCTGACTACCAAGTCTTTTCCTGTGGCCCCATGACGGAAGATGTGGGGGTGGTGGGGATAATGGGGCCATAAGGAACCAAAATTGGGGGCCCCATTCCTCTTCCCTTCAGTTGCCAGCAAATTGAGGCATGGAACAGTATTCTGAGAGAGCTCCCAAGTCTCCCTCATTGCCATTGTCATCCTAGAGGTTCCTCCCCAGGCAGTGGTTCTGTGGCCTGGTCCCTGGCCTTTGCCACACTTGGTAGGTGGTCTTGCCTCTTGCATTGCAGGTTAGCACGTACAACAATTAACCTTTTCTACAGTGCAAGAGAATTTCAGATGTGCGCTACAGGGGATGGAGACAAGTCACAGTATCTGTTCCATGCTTTGTGTGGGCTCAGAATATTTCATGAACCCTACTAGGCTTTTTGTGTCTAAGGGCATGTGGCTTCTTAGAGGGAAGATCCTTCTTTCCTTCCTTCCTTCCTTCCAGTCTGGGTCCCTGAGATCTATAGACCTGGGCCGTTTGGCCTCCACTGTCTTTGTTCATTCCATAGAGGTGAGCCCTTCCTACCTTTCCTAGGTGACTCTGTTGGCTTCTGGTTGAACCTTCTGGTGGCCCCGATAGCACCTCAGGAATCCTGTTTCGTTCCCCTTCTCCTCTGGCTTGGAGCTCAGGCA